>NW_018128012.1:469121-497754 GCF_001952655.1 Monopterus albus | reverse complement strand
GATAAGTCTAACTTCTTCCTACTCCGTTCAAGCATGTACTAGGTATAAGTAAATTGATATTGGATTATTATTGTTGGATATGTGTGAAATTACATGTGTTGACATATCAACTGTTTTACATGCTTGAATGAATAAATCAAATCAAATCAAATCAAATCTTTTATGTACAGGCCAGTTAAATAGCCAGTAACACCTTTTAGCCTGTTAGTGCTAGATGCTAGTTAGCCCAAACCAAGCAGGATGGACATATGGACGGAGTCTGGAAAGAGATTTGCAGTCCTGATGCCAGCTTCTCAGAAACTGTCTCTCTCTCTCTCTCTCTCTCTCTCACACACACACACACCACCTTCATGTCTGTTGCCTAGAGCCATCCCTACTTCCTGCTGTCCAATTATCTTAGAACCTGCTTCACACAAGCATCGTGGGAATTTTGGAACCTCCTCAAATTCCCATCATCATTCTCAGCCAAGAAGGGGTATCCAGGACGAAGACTGGACCGTGCTTCGTACTCGCAAACGCCCACCCACGGAGAGGGAGGAGAGGACAGAAGATAAGGGTGAAAGCAACGAGCCCAAAGCTTTGTTCAAAGAACGGTCCAGCGTGGATCGCTTCTCTCCCTCACATCTTTGTCTCTGTGCCTTCTGCCTCACTCGGGTGTGTGTCAGCTCACTGTCTGTGTGTTTTCTGGTGCCTGTGCCGACAGCTGGCCTACAAATCCTTTCCAAGAGTCACAGGTTGAGATCTGTGTGAAACAGAGAAGAATTACTGGGAAGCCAGGCTGACAATCAGGCCGCTTGCTGTCTCTATTTTTATTATACAAACATGCAAATGCAGAATGAATCTTTTTTTTAATTATCATATTTTTCTGATTGGACTGGACTTTGTTGTTTCATACAGTGGAGGTGTCAATGAAAGCAGGTGAATTGTGTTGTTCAGTCTCCCTCTTTGAATAGCATAAACCAAAATGCTTTTCAGTTCAGCTCCATCTCAGGGTTTTAATTACAGTTATGAAATTAGGGCAAATCAATTTGCACATTTTTAGTAACTATTTACCTTTGAAAAATGATAACAGGTTGAGTATAAAATAATCTTCCAGCTTGTTTATGCTGCTGTAAAAAAAAAAACTAGAACCAATGAAACAACATCATTTATGGAAAAATGGGACAAAAGCAATGCCACCAGCCTGAGACTAAGGCATGGTGCCATCAACCATTATATCATATGGGGGGGAAAAGGGCCAGTAATGAGGTAAAATAATGAAATGTTTCTATTTGAACCAGGTGATATCAACAGGTGACTGCATCATGATTTGGTACAACAGTGGCATCCAGGAAAGGCCGAGTCCTTTAGGAGCAAAGATGGGCCGAGGACCCCCAGTTTGACAACATATGCATGAGAAATTTATTGAAATGTTAAAAAATCTGGAGGGATTTCAGTGTGTAAAGGGCCGAGCCTCAGCTGGATGACCGAGCTCTCCAATCCCTCAGACGGCACAGCATCAAGGATCGTCTCTCTGCTATACGTGATATAACCACATGGGCTCAGGATGACTCAAAAGAAGCCCTATGTTAACAGTGTCCAGCAGTCGACTGCTCTGGGTTCAGAGCCATCTGGGATGGACCATCACACAGTGGAAACGTGCACTGTGGTCAGACCAATCAGTGTTTCAGGTCTGTTTTGGAAGGAATGGACGCCATGTGCTCTGGACCAAAGACAAAAAGGACCATCCAGACTGTTAGCAGCAACCAGTCCAAAAGCCAGGGTCTGTCATGGTCTGGGGTTGTGTCAGTGCCCAGGGCAAAGGTCACTCACACTTCTGTGATGGCTCCATTAATGCTGAACAACATAGAGAGATGTTGGAGCAACATGTGCTGCCTTCAAGATGACATCTGTCCCAGGGACGCCCATGTACAGTATATGTCAACAAGACAATGCAAACCTCATAGTGCACATCACCAAGGCCTGGCTGTGGAGGGAAAGGGAGAGGACGAGTGTTGGACTGACCTGCCTGGAGCCCCGACCTGTCCCCAACAGAGAATGTCTGGCTCAGTTTGAAATGTACTTTGGTATCCTCAGTCCCTAAACGTCTTAATAGTTGTGAAGACGAACAGCAACATCACACCGTGTTAAACGCTTTACTGTCCCAACTTTTTTGGAATGTGTTGCAGCATCAGAAATGAAGTGTTTGTTTTGAACAAAAAACAAAACTGATGAGGCGTCACATCAAATAATGTGCTGCTGTATTTTTAATGTGAAACAGGACACAGTATTTTCATATTAAATTTTGATTTTACATACCATCTTAACTTTTTCTTGATTTGGGGTTGTAAATGCATGATGTTTCCAAAGTTAGTGACTAACCATGTTAAGTAATCATGATCTCAATATTGACCAAAATGATCATAATGATTTTTGCCCTACATCTCTGACAGGATGGACCCTCAACAATAACAAGAGTTTGGTTCCTAATGTTTACAGCACTGTGAAGCATCTTTCATCAACTACACTAGGGTGTTAACACATTTTGCAGACATCCGTTTCTCATGTCAGAATTCATCTTTCATCCCCGTTCACCTTCTGCATCTTCGTGCACACCTACTAAATCTGTTTGTGATTACAGCCATGGGTTCAAGCCAGCAGATGGAGTGAAGAATTCTAGTGCAGTACTTCATCTAGAATGGACTTTAATTTCAGCATTGTGTCCCATCACTGCTCCATCCAACTGTTGTCTAATCCTTCTCTCTCCCAGACAACAGCAGCAGATGGGTCTGTTCCTTTGTGAATAATGAATGCTCTGGGATATTGTTTGAAGACGCAAAAATCTGTTTTATGCATTTTTTTCCACCAACATCAATCTGACAGGACTCAACCTGCGGATAACCTGTTGTCCACCTGCTGTTGTCAGCAGATGAAATCCACTGGTAATACTGCGAGAGTGAGAGGTGGGAGGCAGAGAGCGGTGGACATCCTGACCTCTCCCAGAGCTCTGTGAAGGTTAGAGAGCATCTGGGGCCCCCAGAGTGCTGAGGGCCACAGCGCATATAAACATTTACATAATGTGCATGAACACAAAACCACACAATGCCCAATGTTCCTGTTTTGCACAGAATCAGACCACCACCAACAACACATTTTTCTACACTATACATATCAGTGGCCTTGCTCACATCCATTGCATACACACAAAATGGTGCTTGAAATGCGCACGTTGGTTTTATTCAACCTTTCTTCACAGTTCACTCTGTAATCTTCAGGAGAACAGTGCTGTAATTGTAATGAGATTAGAACTTATTGGTGCACACACAAGGTGACAGACTCTTTATTATCCACTCAGCATAGACCTAATTTAATGACATTGATTTGGAGCCTGTTAGAAGCTCAGAGCCTAGCAACAAGATACGGCAGACGTGGGTGTTAGGCCCATGTGTAGGCCGACATGTAACGCTGACAACTAGCAACAACTAGCTTCATTATTGAATATCACATTATTAAAAAGTAGATTGATTAGTTATGAGGGCAGCACGGTGGCGCAGTGGTTAGCGCCGTTGCCTCACAGCGAGAAGGTTCTCCCCGTGCTTGCGTGGGTTCTCTCCGGGTACTCCGGCTTCCTCCCACAGTCCAAAGACATGCAGCTTAGGTTGACTGGTGTCTCTAAATTGCCCATAGGAGTGTGTGTGCATGTGTGTGGTTGTTAGCCCTGCGATGGATTGGCGACCTGTCCAGGGTGTACCCCGCCTTCGCCCGATTGCCGGCCGGGATTGGCTCATGCTTGCGTTAGCAGGGAGACGCCTTGTATCAAACCAAGCATTCCCTTTTCCTTGCTAAACTGCGTTAACCAGTAGCAGCAATGTGTTGCTTTATATGACGAGCTGGAAACAGGAAGAGAAGACCGATTCGGCAGAAAAATAAAGAAATATTACATGGAAAAAATGCTGAGACTACTGTAGCAGTAAACGACCAAGACTTTTTAGCCGCATTACAAACACAATGTCCATGTGTAAAGCTAAGAGGCGCGTGAGCCCTGGTGGTGTTTTTTTCCCTCCTACTTGTGCTGTAAAATATGTACCAGCAGCATTGTGCAGGTAGGCATGTTATCACCCTTTCAAGACCCAGCTGGGGGGACAGATATATCTGGGCTCAATTAGTTGCAGTGTCACGGCAGGATGGTGTGCCAGTGGCCTGATGGTCCTGGCTATAGGCAGCACAGCTGTAAATCAGACCGTGTGTAATAAGCTTCCCAGCGGTCTCCTGGGCTGAGTGTGTATTAGCATCTGCACATGTTCCTCTGTGCACACGTCAGGCATGCCAGAGCACAGGACGATGGCTTTCAAGCATTTTATCGGCCGTTTGGTAATGATGGCACAGGGTGGAATTGATGCAGGCCTTTAATGGCGGCTGGTAATTTGTGTTAATGCTTTCAGCCAGAGCCCTCTGAGACTTCCAACAAGAAATTTTATGCCTCCAAATGAGGGAAAGGTCACTGCCTGCTGTATGCCATCGACCAGACGGGATCAATGCAGCTAATGTTCTCGCTGTAACTTTGTTGTTTCGCCTGGTTAGAAAATCAAAACCATATTTATGACGGTTATTTTATCCTTCCCTCTTGGCCAGCCAGTGATCAGCACACGGTGCTGAGATGAAAGCTGCAAACCTACAAATCTTTATTCATGTTCATTTAAATTCCCAGCTTTGTCCCTTCATGGAGGTTTCAAAGCTCTGTCCCCTGAAATATTTAAGTGTGGACTACCCAAAGAGCAACAATTTGGTCCAACTCAGGGGGTATTAGAGTGTAGCCCTGGCAATCAGAGACGCCGCGTGCAGCCGAGAGAGGAGCACGAGACACAGAGCAGGGAAATAATTAGATGACAGAGATCGACAAACACATCGATAAAATGAAAGGGATACTGTGTACACTGAGCGGGAGGAACAAATTGAAGAAAACAGGAAGAGACCTCCTCATTTAGGAAAGTTCATGCATCCAGTCAAAGCAGAGCACAGCAGTTAAGTATTGACCAGCATTAGCTGAACTATAATTGGCTTCAGATAAAAAAAAATAAAAAATGCAGGCAGCTAGGGACACCGGTCTGATAGTGATTAAGGCTCCGGACCATATTTTTCTATTTATTCAGCCAGAACAAATGGCTTTTGTGCATTCACGTCTCGCTTCCCGTGCATGATGGCACATAAAGCGTCTGTTTTCTTCCAGCGCCAACACGTGAAGCCTTCGCCTCTCTAGCGCATGCAATGATGCATGGCTGTATCTGTGTACTCACAATTAAATGCATTTGCGAGGCTGACAGCGTGCCCAGGGAGCACTGGGTGATGGATGGAGGTGAAGGGAGGAACCTCCAGGCTACACAGCTGATATAAAAATAAGCAGCAGGAAGCCAGTGGGGTGGGCAACTGACCCCGTCACCCCCCCCAAGTCTTCTTCCTCCTTCACTCATACCTTACTCACTCCCATCCCAATATTCATTTCTCCTTTGTCAACAACTCACAGCTACACCCATTACTGTCCTCCGTCACCTCCTCTACTCCCTTCTTTTCCCTCTCAGGCTCTGCTAGAGTGAATTTCAGCACGTTCGGTTTCTGAAGGCCCATATGAAAAGAACTGCAAAAGGACCTGCTGAGACTATTTTTGTTATTAAGGGAAATTATTCCAAAATGTCAAAAATAATCACATGAGAAGGCATTTCAACTTGTCACATACGGTAAGCGGACAAATTAGTATTTTTAAGGTCAGTAATGGCTCTTCAAGCTCAGTGTTTCTTCCACTGCCAAACATCCAGGTTTATCTTGTGACCCCTTTGAGTCGGAAAACGCTCATTTAAGGGATTAATTTATAATCAGAGCTAGACGACTAATCGTTCCAGCAGTAAAATCCTCGACTGTTTTGTTACTATTTGTTTCTTGAAGTTTTTGCCCCACTGAGATTAAAAACAGCACTGACACCAGGACAGAACAGAGAAACTCTAGCAAAGATACTTTTTAATTGCAGAATGTTATAGAAGGATCAGGAAGGTAAACAGACTAAAGAGCACAAATGTAGTTAAGGTAAACAAACTGAAAAGCTCCAACGTTTCACAGAGCCCTTTCAGCAGAAGTCACACGCTTTCTCTTCTTCTAATACACATTTAATGCCACAATATCTCAAGCAATAGTTAACATAGTCACCACTTTTCTGCTTTTAACATCTTCACTACATTCTATTTACATGCAAATCCTTCACTATACAAGTGCTCACAAGCATCTCAAGATGGCCTACTGCTCCAGTGCACGGCCAAAGTGCTATTTAGTCTGAAGGAAGGGGAAATGACCACAGCACTATTAACAGCATCTCACACAGTACAAGGGCTGTTCTTATGAACTGCTTTGACTAAAAAGCTGATGAATGTCTCCAGTCTGAAATCTGATTTACAAATAAAAGGAATATTGACATACATTCTGTCATCAAGGGCTAGCCTGCCACTACTGGACGAACTATAAACTGGCAGAGGATCCTGTTCGCGACACCTTCAAAATCACTGCATCCCACAACTGTTGAAACCAAATAGCTGCCTCAGAGAAAACGCATTATTTCTTCCTTGTTGAAAAAAGAAAAACAACAAAATCACATTACAATTCAAATGTGTTCATTTAAAGAGGCCTTTTTAAAAACATCTCCGAGGCATACGGCGCTGCGCAGTTCTCGGCTGTGGCAGGAAATGATAAATAATACAAGAGGCCTTACTTCATTAGAGGGTGACATTATTTTGAGAATAGATATTGCGCTACGAGACAGAGTGTACAATATCACAATAACAACCATCACCCACCACCGCCACTTCCCACCTCTGCCTCTTGCTGTTGACAACCCAGGATTGGATATCTTGTGGAGTGTACCGGAGTGAACACTGTACACAATACAGTATGGCACTCACAATAACACAAAAAGATATTTACCAGTGTAAGCCATAATTATTTCTTCCTGCATAATTTAATCCACCAGGTGCATATTCAATTCCGATCCGGGCTTCTTGGTGTGCTGTCGGGTGCTCAGCGCAATTGTCTCTGAAATTGGATTATGATAACCTGTCACCGCTTTAATTCCATAAGATATTAGAGGTGGTGGAGCAAAGAAGTGGGGTATATCAAAACGGGTGGTGGGGGCTTCATCGCCAAAAGAGATGTGTTTAACGCATGTTTTGCTTTGTGTTTCCTTAGGGGGTGGAGAGGGGAGCAATGCACACCTAGTGTGACCTCCAGACAAGTTATTTCCTGACCCCTGACAAAGTTGGGGGGGTGACTAAAGACTGGAGGGCCCTAGAAGAGTGGTATCTGCTTGTTATGCACTGCCATTTTGTAAGTCTCCTCAGCTGTGTGACTAATGGATGAGGTGAAATGGGCTTCTTCTTCTATGTCTGCTGCTACAGTTTTAATCGTCTCCTTCGAGCCCAGAAATCAGGCTTTTCATCGAAAGTATTTACTGAGAAGTTAAAGGGTCAGTTCTTCTCCATTAAAACAAGATCCGATCTTCTGTTTAGGCCAAATGTTGTCAAGTCATGTAGACATGTGTCAAGATACTCAAGATACCCACTGGCACCACCCCAAAACAACAGGGGAAAATCATTTTGTTTCATTTAGGCCAAACCCCGATTCACCCCTTGTCCTACCACTTAGCCCTACCCCTCCATTTTGAACATGTCATGGTAGGGACGTCCCGATTCTCTTTAGGAAGGAGGGGTAGGGCTAAGTGGTCAGGCTACACAGCCTTCCAAACTGAGGGTTTTCAGAAGCAGACTCAAAGCCAAGTGGTATGATGATATCTACAACAAAAGTTACCTGCAGTTGATGCTACACACCTCAAACAAATCCACCAACATTCCCTGGTGTCCAAACATTCTCCTGTCTTTGCGTTTTTCTTATTTGCTGTTGAAAATCACAGCTGATGCTCATAGACTACGCAAGAGAGATCACCACAGCTGAAAACGGTATTGTGTGATTCAAAGTTTCGGAAAAGAACTCTTCTCATCCGTTTACTTAACCATCATCTTTAACCACTGATGATGCATAGAGGTGTTGAAGGGTTGTTCCACATCATAGGGGAAGAGTTCAACCACTGCTCCTTGTAGCTCAGTTTTGAGGGTCAACTCAACAAGGAGTTGAGGTAAAAAAAAAATAAATTAAAAAAAATAAAGAGAATTGAGATTGTGCTCAAAGCACAAAGCTGTAAAATGAACTGAAGAAGATTTTACATTGAACAGTGAAACTTAACTCAAAGGTCTCATCCAGTAGATTCAGCCATCTCCAGTACTCTGGTTAAACAAGATTCCACTGTCAACAGTTTTCATGTAACTAAGTTTTACCAAGGGCATGTTATGTTTAGTTTAGTTTAGTTTATTTCAAGCATGTAAAAAATAAAATAGCATTACAGAAATAAAATTGTGAGAAAAAAAAGAAGAAAAAGGTAGTGCATATACAATACAAGAAGAAAGAACTAATAATATCAAGACAAAATAGTACACAATTCAGTCATATCACATTCATGAAGTAAATTTACAGATACTACCACCATTGCATGCTTGAAAGGGAGTAGAAAGAAGTACAGACTTATCTAGTTCTACCTCCTTTCTTAGACCATGGTATAGCTATGCCAGCGCCATCGACCCCATCAACAACCAGTCAAACCCCCAAAAACCGCCAAGAACCAGCCCTGACATGCACCCAACATCCAGCACCAAACAACCTACACCACAGTGACTCTACTTGCACTCTAACACAAATTTGTCATTGCACACACAGATCGTCATGTACTAACTATACGAAATAACATTGTTAAATAACTCAATACAAAAACAACATTCACTTAATCAACACCTCTCACATCTACAAGATTAATACAAAGTCTATACATTAATTTTATTATCATAGACCACACTCCGAGTACTCCCATATGATCTGCACTATACCCCCTCTTTCCGATACCTTGAAATAGAGCCTCTTTTATAGTTATATTTAAACTGTTTTATGCTTGTACATTGTTTTAAATCATTAAATACATAATAATTTATGTATTAAACATATAACAGACAGGCAGAGTATCAGGAGCAACTTGGACATTTTTACTGAAAACTCAGAAGTTATTTCAGAGTAACCAAAGTCAAGTCAGGTTCAAGTTGCATTCGGTCCAAAATGAGGTAGTAGGTCTGTGTGTCAGTACGTCTTACACCAAAGCGGATCTCATCATCTCTGATGCGGTGTGTTGTCATCACTGCAGCACAAAAATCTAACTTCAGAGGTGAGACAGAGGCTGGAACATGACCCGTTTTGTTACTCGTTTTGACTGCCACTGCTCATTAACTGGTGGAATATCAAGCTGCTGCCCTTGTGGGTGATCTTTCACCATTCAGGTCTGCTCCAGTTGACCACGTTCTGGACTGAATGTTAATATGGGTTTTCCAGACATTCTTCAAGTACCTTTTGGATCCTACCTATCTCAAATATATGTAGATCAGGCTCAGGTTGGTCCGAGTCAGTTTCAGATCCAATCCAACATTTCTGATCCATGAAGACCTCTAGGTTGAAGTATCTTTTGGTAAAATGTGATTTAAACTGAAGTGAACTTGCTGCAAATTGTCTTGGACATCTCAAGACAGACTATTAAATTGAAAATATTTGCTGTCAACCCCTTCCACACATCAGTTGCCATTTGGATTTGAGTTCTCCTCTGTCTGGTGAGTATGAACTGCTCAAGACAGTTAACTATTGCAGATGGAAACATCTTTGTTCAATCTTTTTGCCTGCTGTGCCTTCTCAGCTGGACACACACACAAAGCTGACATTAAACATCCTCAGACTGGCCCTCCGTTTCCCCTCTCCCATCAAATACTAACAGGTAAATATACGCCTTTTTCCTCATCTTCAGACAAAGTAAAGCAGAGTTTTACAGGGTACAAAGTCAAATCCAGACTACAAATATCACCGAGCAAAGTTCCAGGTCAATGACCTCAGAGATTTGTATCTTTTACCTGCTAAAGTTAAAGATGATGGCTCATTTAGATAATGCCTCCATCCTCCAGTGGACGACGACTCATCCAGCTTTAGATGGCACTTCCTGCAATCATATCCCTTGATTCCTTCTTTGCAAGCTGCTTGAGGTAAAAGCTCTGTTCAAATAAATTCAGTTCTCAGCATATTACTACAAGCACTTACATTTGCTGTGTGAATCTGGCTGTACTCCAGCTTTTATCAGTGGAGAGCAATCAAATCAAGCCAATGACAAAGCAGTGCCACCAGATTTTGTTAGCTTCAGCAGCAGTACCTTTAGGCCTCTGTAAGGCTCTGACATCAGACATACTGTACAGTAGGTAACACAGAGAAAATGTCCATGGCAACAATCATTTACCACTGCTGCTTGAGTTAAAAGGTACACAAGGAAATGCTGCATGTAAATGGCTCAAGATGGCAGCAAGGACACTGTGTTCAAACTTTGTGGAACTCCAAACCTCAAATTTGAACAAAATTAAAAACAAATCCTGCAAGCTGTCCTCAGTGGGTTACCTGTGCAAAAAGGGAAGAATTGGTGGGAAAGACATGGAGGTGGAAAGAGACATCACTTTGTTCCTTCCTGTAGTTACAACTGTGATCATCAGCTATAATGATGGACATTTTCTGAGGGTAAATATTATTTGAAATGTGTTTTTACATGGGATCACAATCAATGCACATTACACAGGAACTTGTCACTACCTAGCAACAGAAAACTATAAATTCCACATTCATCATGTGACACAGACACAGGCCCAAAAAGCATTGCTCTCAAAAAGAATCACTGGAAAAGGAGCAGCTGTAAAATGATTCATCTGTTTTTTCGAGTGTTAATTATGAGAATTTGATGCACTGTGTCCAGTGTCATTTAGAAAGTCTAGTAGGATGTTTTTATTTTAATCAATTCATGTGTGCGTGGAGCCACATGAAGACAACCAGCTCAGCTCAATGCAAGTGCCCAAAAATGCAGAAGCGTGTTGAACATCTAGGCAATTTCTGTGGCTGGAAACCAGAAGCATGAAGAATGTTTAGGGGGTATTCACCACTAAGCAACTTTCAGAGGAATGAATAGGTACCATTTTGTAATTCGATATCTCGCTCTCCTTTATACATCCATGTTTCCAACACCACCACATTTGTGTCCTTGTACATGAAGCCTGTGATGATGTTAATCTTGAATTTGTCATGTCTCTCCTCTTCGCTGTATCTGACACTGTGCACACATGTACAATAAGCTCTTCTGCACCTTCCATCATATAGATCACAACATGCACCGACATGTTCACGGCATCATTCAACAGTTGAAAAACTCGCTCTGAATGTGCGCCCAGAAAATATTTTTGCATAAAGATGAAGCAAAAGAACGAGGAGGTGTCTCCCCAGATTAACTCCAAGCTACGCAACAGCATGCAATTCACTTCAAAAGGAGCCTCTAGATGTCACCGGCTATTTTTGCCTTCAAACGAAACATACTACTCTCTCTCTCCCAGTGGTATAGTCTAAAAGAAAAGGCCCTGTGTGCGGCGCAAAGCATCTCAGTGGAAGCCTGTTTGACTTGCCTGCCTCTTTACACACACAGAGGAAACATGGATCATGACAGACACTATGATCCACATCAGTTGGTATTAGGTCAAGCCAGCAAGGGGAAAAAACTGCTAGATCTCTCATGTTTGGTTCATAAATGTCACAGAAAAATGAGGTCTCCATTTAGAAACCTGTCTGTGAAGGCTATTTATAGCTCAGCATCTTCCAGCAATAGGTCACACGTGACAATGACCATGAATGCTGTGCCAATGCTAAAAAACTCTTAGTAAAAGTCTGCAGTGTTGCCTCATCTGCATACAACTCTTCTCACAATATGATCTAATCAGCACCAATTTAAGTGCCAGTTCTAAATCAAATCCATTAATTCGAGGGCTATTTGATTTGACTAACTGCTTCTTTAAATCTACATCAGAACTAATGATACATTTGCGTTTGATTTGTTAAGCGACTTAGCCAAGTTGTGTTAAGAGGCCTGTAGGCCAAATGGTCTGTGCTTACCTATGCTTTAATGTGTGCCGAGTAAACCCCATTTACATCAGGCCCTTCTAATCAAAGACAGAGCTTAATGGATGCATGATAAATAGACTCTTACTTCGCTCATTACACACTGACTAAAGTGGACCTAATGGCCAATTGCTGTAAAACAGAGATGTTTCTGCCTAAAACCAACATTTTGAAGCTATCGGGTCACTTGTTCCTTTCTTCCCCTCTGGCTCTCAGTGTTTGTCTTTTCTTTAATAGCAGCCAGGCTTGTTTCAGACAAACCCAGTTAGTGCAAAGCCGTACAGAGGCTGCAAAGACACAGGCTTTTGTAATGCCAGCAATCTGAGAAGATTAAAAAGCATTTGTGTGTGTTTTTTTATATCATGGCAGATACATCACAAATGTGGGGAAAATGGCAGCTGTTTCTTTTTCTTCAGAGCGCCGATTCAAAAGTTGGCACCACTTCGACTGTGCCGAGTCCTCCCACTCAAAAGGCCTTTTCTCTCCGTTTGATGTCTGTGTCAGTTTCTTTCTGTCTCTGTCTTTCTCTAATTTAATAATCCCACTTTGAACTTCATCATGCACTTTGTTGGCTGAGCAGGCAGGCGAGACGTCACGCAGAGGGTAGGGTTGGGGTGTGGGGGGGTGACAAACACATCTCGCCTTTTGCTTTATGGGCTGTGAAATGAGAAAAGTGTGGAGACTTGATGCTCCGGCTCCTGTGGTTTAAACATTCTGCAGCCGATGTCATACAGAAAGCACCAGTGGTCTTGAGACTGATCACTGTTGTCCCTGCAGTATGCTACATATTAATTGAGCAGAACTAAAACTGATTCTCAACATGCTCATCACAGCTTTGCTGTCAGGTGGAATGTGAGGGTTTTTCTTGTACTTAGGGGTGTGACAAGATCTCATGATCTGAAAATGTGACAATATTTCTCGTCGAGGCAAGAACTGCCTCACAATCTCAGCACATAAGGCCGGTATGACAGAGCGTGACAATACAGTCACAAATCCAGCAAAAACGCAACTCTCTGATGTGTTTTAACACACAGGGCTATGCCGGTCGGGGTCAAGGGGTTGCATGACACGGCCACATTGTGACAAGTTGACGTGAGTGACTTCATTCACGTTTCCAGCCTGTGAGTTTGTCGGGGGGTTTTTTTAAGCCATGTTGCTAACCTACTCTACCTTAGCACCAATTCTATTACCAGTGTGGCTGCATTGATAGATAAAAAAAAAAAAAAGAAAGATTTAAAAATGCATGGCGTGTCATTACAGTGCATTAACTGTGGCCCAAATTTAACAGTGCATGCTCATGCTCACAAGGTAAACAAGAGTCTTCTTTCTGTGGGTGTTCTGATCATCCCCCGTACGCAACCAGTCAACACAGCTCCTTTGCCAAATGATGTCTCCGTCCCGTGCAATGCAGTAAGGGTCAAAATAGCATTGAAGATGCTCTTGCCAGTTAACTCACACACAGCTTCAGTTACAAGTTAGAAGCTCATGGTCTGAAGAGAATCATGTGAAATCCTACAGGACAGCAGCCAGTCAGTTGGGTCTGTGGCAAAACCTTCTACAGTGCTTACATTTTGTTGTCTTTTACTGTATATGTTAATTCATATTTAAAGCAGAAGTGAAGTGACATTTATTCCAACATGGTTAAAACATTTCAAAATGCACCTGAAAGACAAAACATGAATTAATGCACATTTCCACTACTAACTGTGCTCACACATACACAGTTAAACAGTTCAAAGGAAAAGCACTACACAAGATACATGAACAGAACTATATTAACCGTATGCTGAATATGATGTCAAAGACAGTGACAACAATTAACAATTGTGACCGTGAGCCTGGAGATGACAATAATCCAATTTGCACTCTGTTCATCCGGTCATACAGAGGTCACACACTCAAGTGGTCAGTAATACTCAAAACCGTCAGGTTATCATTTTCTCCTCCCTCAACACAAATTGTAGGAGTTGGTTCACGGAGATAAGCTACTCCGGTCTTCGTCAGTTATTTGGGATGGGGCCACTCAGTCACACAGCTGCTGGTGCTAATATTTGAGTCAGTAACCATTCAACTATTACAGAAGACGGCGCAATAATGACGGAATTAAAAGAGCAACAGTGAAACTTCAAATGGTGCAAACACATGTAGAAAACACAATGAGCATTTGTCATTTGTTAATTTATGGAACATTACAAACACTTCATCGCTCCCCACAGATCTCTTTTGGTCTGCTGCTAATCCTAGACTCTTCACTGGACTCTTAAATTAATCATGTATGTTAGGATTTACATGCTACGCCAACCCTGGTTTCATTGCACCTGGTCGCATTTAGCTTTTTCTGATACGTCAACTTTACTCCCTCAGCCACTCAAAATAAATGTTTTAAATTGCTGCACGGATTCAGAAAGATATGTGAAAAGCCTTGGATTCAATAAGAAGGTTTCATTAGATGCTACCAAACTGCAGTTGGAAAAAAAAAAGAAAAAAAAGAAAATCACAACTTTGTCATCTGAACACTGTTACTGTGTGCATTCATTCAGCACGCTGAAAGACCAGCCTGAGGTTATGTCAGGGGCAGTGGGGCACCTTGTGTGAATACAGCCAATCAAAACAATCTGCACTGAGGTGTGTGACAGATCCGGCTCAATCCATGACCTTGTCTGAGTATATGTGTGTGTGTGTGTGTGTGTATACATATATATATATATATATTTGTGTGTGTGTGTGTATATGTATGTGCATGCAAACTCTGTGTACAGCAGTACACAAGGTTCAACAAAAGGGCCAAAGAAGAAAAGAGCTTGATCAGAGAAAGAGGTTGAAAAACAAATAAAGCACTCGGTCGGGCAAACAGACTTCCCCTTATGAAACTGAGTAAAAGAGTGACAAGGGAGCAGGCAAGTAATAGAAGACACTGGAAGGGAGACGCAAAAGTCAAAGACAAAAGGTTCAGTACCTCAACTGCTCTTAACGGTGTAACAACACTGCACACTAAGCTTTAATGCCTTCTTGAACTCATTTCAGAGTGCAAACTTTATCATCCCCATTGCTTTTGTTGTGTCAGTCACCATCAGGCAACATGTTTGTGGGAAATCAAAAATCAGGCTAATGCTAAGATCATTACTTGTATCTTGCAAAGATCCTGAAATTTTCATCATGATGCTGAAAGACCCTTAGCATGTCTTTCTTTTTCCATCATTTATGAAGTAGGCCTGCTACCATGAAACCCTTGGATTGAGCGTTCACAGTCTTGAAGGATCTTAGCCTGTGATCTAGTTTGTATAATTTAAAGGTCTCACTTTTAACCCAATCTAAATGTACCCATGTTAAATCTACAGTATCTGGGTTTTAAAAATCATCTGTAAAAACTATCCACCCATCTATTATCTATACCACTTATTAGTGGGAGGCTTGGAGCCAATCCCAGCTGACACTGGGTGAGAGGCGGGGTCCACCCTGGACAAGCCGCCAGTCTATCACAGGGCTGGCATGTAGACAAACAACCACACACACACTCACACTCACTCCTACGGGCAATTTAGAGTTACCAGTCAACGTAGGCTGCATGTCTTTGGTTTGAGGGAAGAAGCCAGAGTACCTGGAGAGAACCCACGCAGGCACAGAGAGAACATGCAGAGTTTACACAGAAAGACCCTGGGTCGGCCGGGGCTCGAACCTGGAACCTTGCTGTAAGGCGATAGTGCTAACCACTGTTACGCCGTTCAATAAAAACTATTTGGAAGTGCAATGATAAGAGTAAAACTGCAGGAGTTGCAAACTGTATAAACAATGATATTCAGACACTGGTGACATTCCTCAATTCAAACATATCTGGCTCTCATAAGCCACTTGACAACCTGAGGACACAGGTGACTGATTCGTTCTCCATCTTCAAGCAAAACTGCCTCATCTCCATATATTCCTCTCTGCAGACTCCCGAGCTGTAGCTGAGGGGCAAGTTCAAGTACAGTGACAAATTTTTGATCCGAACTAAGAAAAAGTGCTGCTGTTGCATTTTTAACTGCTTTCTGACAGTTTATCATTAGCTCTGTCAGTGTTGTACAGTCCTTGCCATCTGTTGGCCCTACTTTTACATTCTAGTTTTCTACACGCTCCCTCCCTTTGGGGTTTCGGTGTGCTCCCTGAGCCAAGGCCCGGGCTTTTATTTTTACATCTAGTGTGGTTAAAGTACAGCTAAAACTGTAGTTCTCCAGTATGTTATGTAAAACAACCAGCCTCAACAAAACAAACAGCTTCAGTAGCAGTAAGCCTAGATCAAAACCTAGGATGAGGCTGGTCATTTTTTATATTAACAGCATTTTCAACACTCCCCATACAAAGACTAACGAGTAAAACACAGTGAAAGTCTTCTCATGCCACTGACAGAATTCCATTATGTCAAATGCATCAAAGCCACACTGAATCTGAAATGCATGTCTCCTGTAGAACCCTTCATGTCTATTTTTTCTCCTCCGTTACATTTAGTTAACCTTAATCTCCAGTCAGCTGTTTAAAAATCACACAAATCCTGTTTTCCATTTCCACTGGTATCCGTTACAATGGATCAGGCTGCTTGAGTTTCACTTTCACTTTCTCGCTCTATGGTGAGCAGGTGAAAAAAAAATCAATAAGCTACATAAAAATGTCATTTCTTCCTGATGATCTTACATGAAAACTATTTTTGTCCAGTACACTTGTGTTGTTGGTAGGCCTGGTTAAGGCTGTTTGTCCCGCTGCTGTCAGATAGACGGCTGTTCCGATGACAAACACTCAGAACGCATTGCTTATGTCTCATTTTCAGTGTGGATTGAATGGACTTATGCATCAGTAGCACTATCTCACTTCTAGTATGTTTTACCAGTAAAACCAACAATTAACTGTTTCTATCTACTGATAATGTCAGTCAGTCCTGGATTAGTTTATTCGTCCGTGCTACTGTATAGACCTCCACTGATGTTCAAAAACAACTAGAAACACATCGGGGAAGCACACCGCTGCACCGGGGGACATGTTTCCACATTAAAAAACACCAGACCTAAAATAAGAATATCCAGAGATCTCGTGAATTATTTCAGATGCTGTAAAAAGTTAGGTCTATTCTGAGCCTTTGGGGGAACATTTTTAAAAAACATTAGGGCCTTGTGTTTCACAATGAGGAAACATGTCAGCCAGTGCAGTGGTGTGCTTCCCTAATGTGTTTGAGGCGTATGGCACAGAAGAATAAGATAATCCAGTTCTGACAGACAATCATGTAGAAGCAAACCACTGTTGGCTGTAGTCTCTGTATGGGCAGTGTCTAAAACAGTTCATCTAGAAAAACAACAAGTTAAAACAAAAAGTACTATTTTAGCTTATTGTTTATAGTTTGTTTTGCACTGAATTACTGAGTAGTGGATGTGTGAAAATGTCATTTTCATACGGAGTATAAAAATGACAAAGGAATAAAAAAAAGTCATTGTAATCAGTTCTGTATTGTCTCAAAAAACAAATTAGGGTCAAGTCGTGGGTGCACACCATACATACAAACCTGAATGACTACATGACTGAGCAAAACCGACCGTAGGGATCTTTAAGGGTATTTTCATAGCCAATCACTGTCTGTCTGTATGTTCTGATACATTTTCTAACTTAGTGCAGGCCATGAAAACACCTCAGTATGCGAGAAAAGTTTTCTAAAAACAACTTTAAATTGGCATTTGGGAGCATCTTAATCACAAAGCCCCAAACCTGCAACCTCACACTGCACTACATACACCTAGAAAGAAAAATTACATTTAAAGGGACTTGAAAAAAATTCAAAGATAAATATTGGGGTCCGGTGAAGACACAAAGCATCAGACCATAACAATCAAAAAAGATAACACATCTGGTAACCCATTAAATTGTCCTGAACCATCTGCAGCATGCCAGACGCTCAGCAGTCATCTAACGAGCAGAACTGATCAGAACAGACACAGCGATTCAACACACAGTCAGAGTTGACACCTCGAGGTAAATGAAAGGTGATGTGAGAGTGTATAGATTGTTTTGTCAGAGCGGAGATTCTGCAGATTCTCTGTAACGGGTGCCACATTCGTTCTCTCTCCTCAGTACAGATGACATGTCGAAGACTCTACTGTGAAATAAGTTCAACGAGAAGATGAACAGAAATAAAGTGGCAGGTGGAATCGAGGAAGAAAAGGAGGGTGAACACTGAGCAAGATACCAACAATGTCAAAGGTCCTGTTTCCCACATTGTGCTGTAAGGAGGTCTCATTTAAAAATGCACTGACATTACATTATTTTCTAGACATACAGGCAGCGAACAACTGTTGGTGATGAAAAGGACAAAGGAAGGAAGGAGCAAAATAAAGGACACGCAAGTGAAAGAGGTTAAGTCTGATCATATCCACTCTACATTTCTTTATATTGTTTTGGATTTGTTTAGAGAGACCTGTGGGCTTAATTCAATTTGCCTAAGTGTTGAGAAATAAACATACGGGGAGGCGACAATGGTTCAGTGGGTAGAGCAGTCGTCTCCCAACCAGAAGGTTGAAGGTTGGAATCTCCGTGTCTCCAGTCCACATGTCGAAGTGTCCTTGGGCAAGACACTGAACCCCCCTGTTGCCCCCGATGCTTAGAGCCATCGGTTGAGTTAGCACACAAGAAACTAGTTTCCGGTTCTGTACCGGAAACTAATTCCTTGTGTGTAACATACTTGGTAAATGGACTCTATTTCATATATAGTGCTTTTCTCACAGTGTGTTGCACTGGCCAAAGCGCTTTACAGAGGATCATACACCATTCACCCATTCACACACAACATTCATACTTGGCCAATAAAAGTGATTATCCTTGTCCTTACTTGGCTGACTGTTACTGTGGTTAAAAGGAAAGTCCTCTTTTGACTTTTTGCTGCACTACATGGACATCATACAGAAATACTGGTTGCTTTAAACGACTCGATCAGTGTTGTCTTAGCAAAAATCTGGTTTAACAAAGTTTCACTAAGTGTTTTTCTGAAGAAATGCTGCATATTTTGCCATTTAAAACAAACTGCCTACAGTCTTTGGTTGAAATGGAAAATGAAATGGTTTTCTAGCTCTCCTCTGTACAAGGAAGCGTACTCAAAGCATTTCACACGTAATTCATTCACATACTTGCACACACCGATGATATCATGACTTGGGGCTCTGTGTCTTGCCCAAGGTCACCTCAACTTGTAGACTAGGGCTGCCCTGATCCAGGTTTTTTGTCCCCGATATTAATCTAGTTCCTTTAATACCAAGTAATGGATTCTGATCAGATATTTGTTTACCTAGAGTAAATGTTCATTAAATATGACATGTTGAAACAAGTATATTTGACACACTGTATTTTTCAGGAGCATCTTGATCCAAATCCAAAAGTTAAGTATATTAGCTCAAATTATTGAGTGAATAAAAGAATAACTGGACAACTACGGTTCAAAACAAAGTACAGACAAGTATGACAAGTAATAAACTATGAGGGAACTACTGGCTACACTTGTACAGTGTATCCAACCCAGCAAATAAAAACTACACACCCTTTAGTGTTCAATATTTATGTAACAGCTGATAGATCACATGCTTTAGCTGTTTTTCTTTAATGTATTTCACTAGTTAGGTGGAGTTCTGGTTGGAACTAGTGAGCTTTCATTTTTTTTGGTGAATTCTGTGGAGCGTTTTATGCATGTTTAATTGGTGCACTGGTATCATTAGTGTTTAAATGGTTAATGTTACTGTGAAGCCCCTAAATCCACATTAAAATACAGTGAAATGCTGCAAAAGACCAAAACCAATCTTACTGGAAGGTTATTAACATCCACACTCAAACTACAGCAGAGATTTTCCACCTACATTGGCGAGTTCAAATGTTATTCCCTTGATCACACAACCAAACAAAACATTCCATAATACGATGACAGAAATAAGCCCAAAGACCTTTCCACCAGGCATAAGTACACATCCTGTATCATCTAGTAGTTCCGATGCAGCTGGATTACATTTATATGTGACAACTTAATGCGTCTCTATTATGTGTAGTGAAATTGGATTCCCCTTCTCTCTCCAAAGCAGACTGCCAGGCGCATCACTTTCACTTGTCATATTTACATGCTTTAAAACTGTCAGTAAACACCTTGTCTCGCTTGTTTCCTATCCTGAAGCATTTCTGACAAGGATGTTACAATCCGAGCTGCCTGCCACCTGTCTGATTCAATTTCTTTGTTTCCATTGTTTCCGCCGCATCTAAACACCCTCTCTTTTTACTTCCCATCGGATCACACAAGACGATAGCGATGTGAGCTGGAAAGGGGCTTTTAGAGTCACGTGGCATGAGTGACGAGGGGAGGGCATCAGATATGATAAATCATGGGACTGTGATGATGGCAGTTGCACTCATGCCCTGGACTGCCAGGGTTATTTCTAGCTCTGCTTTTAACCTTTCCATGCAGGTGCTGAGATTTCTGACCTTTACACCGTGCGGCTCCCCGCTGCCTTTGAGTGCCTGTGATAGGTATGGAGTGGAGCTCTCTACCATGTGCATGTGCTGCACTTCTGCTGTTTGAGCGTGTGCTTGTGTGTTTCCAGTGTATGTGTGCATGTAGTGTTGACTGTCTGAGTGCTGCGAAGCCACGTGCAGGAAACTCGATTTGATAGGAACATAGTGAAGATTACCTGTGTCCAGATAGTTACTGCCTTACAGACGATAAGCACCGCCATCACTCACTTTTAAAGGTCAACCTGCTGAAACAAGGGGTTTTGCCAGGCCAGAAATAACTTTACAACAGTCCCACTGGGAGACAGACGAGGAGCGAGGAAGACACAGACAGAGAGATGGAGGGTGTCTAATCCCAACACTGCAGGCGTCTATCAACCTGCCGACCTCTGACCTGGCTTTACCTCCACCTGCTTCAGCCAGAACCTCAGAGCTTGTAACCCTGTGTTTAGACAGAGGTTCGGATTTTCCCCACTTCTTGCCATTTAGGGGATTTTCAATATCAGAACGAGGGTTGTTGGCCTCTAAAATAATGTAACAATCCAGTGTTCTAATGCTGAGTATTTTAAAGAGTGCACCTGTTATGTATATTTCTACAATACAGGCGAACAGTGCCCACTTCAACTGGAGGTTGTCTTTATAAAAGCTGGACTCGTTATTGTAAACATTTTTTCTGTGTGCTGATATTTCCTCTGGGTATTTTCTTGTAACTAGGGCTGTACCTGACTAAGAATTTTGTCAGTCGGTTGTTCAGTGCCACTATTCACAGCCTAGACTGTCAGATAATCAACTGGCATAAATTTTGGTGATGATTTCAACCAAGCTAACATGAAAAACATATTTGAGCATTTAAAAATCAATAAAGACAACAGCGCATGATTCAAGATTTAAAGTGACGATGTACATAATGTCAGCGCGCCATATGGATGTCAGAACAAGACAGGCAGCGCACGTGGATTTCTGTTGAACCACTGCTCTAACCAATAGGTTATAGTCAGGTTTACCAAAAAGTTTGACCTTCTCCAGTCAGTTAACCACCAACGCATGTTACATTTGACATGTGACAACTTCCAATGCTAAAAAATATCTATGATTCCTCTGATTTATAATTCCTAATTGAAATGTTTCCCAGCCCATTCCCGTTCGAGTGGATGCATGTTGCAGAAACATAAATGGCTATGCATTAAACAGAGATGGGCAAACAACCCGGATGCACATATACAAAACCAGCCACCTTGTCTCAACCATTAAAATCTTTTTCTCTAGTCAAAGTAGACCACAACGTTTAAAAACACTTCTAATAAAGTACAAATCTTGCCTTTATGTCTCATCCTGGTGGATTTCTTGTCCCTCTCTCCTCCTTCTGCACAGCGGTTTGCCAAGGTGGTGTCACCGGACCTTATATATCCAGGTACTGTACTGGCCAGCGTCACCACTGAAGACAAACTAAAGTGGATGGGGCCTTCTATTGTAACGCACACTGACTGACAAATAAAATAAATAAATAAAATGAAAGTAAAAACAAAGGTTACATGAGAAGAGTCTCGGTTGACTGACAGGTGACTAGCCAACTGTCAGGGGGCAGCCCCGCTTGTTGCCTTTCGATGTAGAACTGCTGCACATAAAATTACACAGGTCGGCATCACCAGCATGACTGCCAACCTTACTGCAGATTTTACTTTTACGTTTAGCGATGCACATCTTCAAAATTCTGTCAGGTTCTAGGAAATAGTGAATCAGCTTTCTTTGACAGCTTCCTATTGGGTAGTATACTACAGTACAGCAATCTCTCTGGACAGAGGAGTGATGGTTACCGTTAAGGCAGACAGTATGTGGACAGCTTACCTAATGTGTGCTCCCAGGATGAACAAAAACTGAAGTATCACACGACAGCAACACGACTAACAAGCAGTCATCCTTACAATCTTGCTGCAACAGAGAGAAACTACAGCTGAAACAGCTCTGCTTGCTCATTAACTGAAACTTGCGCTAGTTGTTTGTGCAACCAAAAAAAAAAAAAAAAAAATGGCTTAATGAAGAGGTATTTTTGACAGCTAGCATACCTGAAATGCAATGTACACAAGGGATCAAAAACAGATCAGGTTTTAAATAGCCAGTACAGACTCTTTAAATGTGCCACAATGAGCCAGAAAGCCTCCAAATTAGCTCTAGACATTATCTTTATATACGAATTAAGGTCTTTCTATTGTCAGCATATTAAAATAATATAGAACTGACAAATACAGAATATAAAGAGTGACTGTGGGATACTCAACAAAACACAAATGGTGATGCACATGAAGTACAAACGAAACATACCAAGTCAAATTTGTGTTAAATACTGCCCTCATTGTGTTACTACTGCTCCACACATCAGAGTCAGGTTCTCTGTTCACACCAAAGTGCAGTTTCCTGCCCCTCCTACACCACACACATACAGCAGATGCACCCAGACACACACATACACACAGCCATGCAAAAATCAATAGGTCTTTCAACAGGCTGCTGTGCTGGCTTGAATGTGAATAAACAGTTGGATACCTCAGCTGAGGATCGATTGGCGTAGACAGATGAATGGCATATGATGACACCTGCGAATGCGTGTGTATGGAGTCAGAGAAAGTGGGCGAGACCTCGTTCTTTTTCTCTCTTACTGTTACTAGTGTCTCTCACTCTGGTGTCTAACTGCTCTCACTCTCAGAGGATCAATAGGTGTGATGGATTAGTGACAGGTACTACACAGTGGAGACGCACACTATCAAACAGCAACACTTCCTGTACAGACATGTTTCAATCACTCTGCCAGTCATACTTTGTTTTCCAGGACTGCCTGCTGCCCTGCTTCTCACTGCAATCGGCTGGTTGACTTCTACCTCCGACACAAACGTTAATAAACAAACCCGCACCTTGCACTCACACAGAGGTTGAACCCCTGACATTTGAGTGTGATTTTGTGAAGTGCACTGGGCTGTGTCTGTCCATCACTGGCAGTGATTCTTCAGACAATGGCCTGTCCACGCTGATCGATTGTATCTGTGGAGCTGGGTGACAGCGACGCAAAGGTCTGGGTTTACAGCTGTGGGTTTCTGACTGCCTCCCACACGATCTTTCTCTCACACACCACAGGTATTGCATATGCACAAGAGAAATATTCCTGGGTTTAACTGAATCCTGCAATTTGGAAATCTGATGTTACTTAGCAGTGTTACAGCGGTTTTGCAATTTAAAAAAAAGCAGTAGTTTAACATACAAAGCAATGAAACAGGCTTATTCACATACTTGCCAAAATCTAGACAAGGATACCACTCTCATTTCTATACAGTAACTATGAGTCAATACAGCTCGTCTTGCTTTGTACAACAGTAACAATTCAAATACCAGCACATCAGTAACATGGTTTTTCCTTCTGGCTAAGAAATAGTCCAGCCACAGCCACAAAACCACTGAAGAATGCACTTTAAAAAAAAAAATAAAAAATAGGCGAGAAGTTCCTTTATTGAAACAACCTGGGTTTTACTTTTATACTTTCCCATTACACTCTATTTTTAAAGATCCAGGGATGTGGTGACATCAGCTACAGCCAAGGCCATCGCACGAAAACACGAGGGGTCACATGAACTGGCAAAAATCCTCAATTTAACCAAAACCAACTTTAACCACTTGTTTGGAGGTAAAACTGGTATTACTATAAGCAAACCTAGAAATCTAATTACAATCACACCGTTTTGAAAAGCTGTGTGCACAGACAACTATTTACGACAAAGTCTAGGCAGACTGTCTACAGAATCTACAAGTGATGCACTGGGTACAGTTTTAATATTCGCCTTGGTCAGAAATATGCGGTAGTGCACAGATACAGTAAAGTGGAGGATTATTTGCAACCTGATTTTTACTTCTGTTCCAGCCCTGCTGGACTCTGACACATCCCCAGATCTAAGTGATGTGTCTGTGAGTGCCAAAAATAATGGCCTAACTTACAAAATGAGACATGTTGTAAAAAGTATTAGATTCTTTAAGTGTCTATTAGCTAAACCCACCTATCCTCAGGTACTGGTCCACCCACATAGACAAACACACAGACACAAACTGAGCTACTGATATTCCCATGGCTTACACCAGGTGCTGGGGTTGCAAACCTAATGGCTGAGGAACACCAAGGTCTGATCGAGGCTGTCAATTTGTTCCTGGCAGCTCAGGGCTCCTGTGACGCTGCCTCACTAAATCCTCTATTAAGCCATATGTTGGGGACATCAGAAACAAGTCAATCAGCATTTACATCCACACAGAAAGGAAAACAAATCTCCACAGAACCGGCAACGGCAATACACACAGCACATGCTGCCTGACCCATACTCACTTGCATGAGAGTCCTGAGGTGCATTTCTCTCTGAAACTTTCCAGAGGTCATTCAAAGGCAAAGTCCACCCTGAAGGAGCTATTACATATTCTAATTTAATTGCTCAGAAACTGAGTGTAGTGAAAGTACAACTTTGAGATATTGTACACACTGGGGGACACACTGATTCCTGAGGGACATCAGGGACACTTTTAAACACCACTATGTTATCAAGCGTCAGGAAAAACTCAAACTATGAGGTGACAGTTCATCCCCAACAGGAAGCAGCAACACAAAACCAACACACCTCAAATATCAGTTGTGGCTTGGCTCTAAATTTTAAATCAACCTGGAATAGCAGAAAGTATTATTTTTATCCCTAACTCAGTTGAGTCTCACATCAGGCAACATTTTAAATACCCAGAAAATCAACATATCAGAATTGATGAGAGAATTTCCACTGGCCCAGATGTTTCTGTCCAAATGGCCGAGCTCCAACTGAACGTGCACTCATACAGATTGGTTTTTGGCACCTGTGTGTCAGTTTGATGCTGCTGTAGTGTGTGTGTGGACAGTTTGTCCTTAGAAAGTTAAAAATTATGAACAGAGTGTCCCAGACTGCGTGATTATTGGCTTATTATGATGGAAAACACACATTCACAGCCTTCAGTCACACAGTCGGACACCTACAGTAGGTGCTGAGGATGCACTGAATGATGGAGTAGCGCCGAAGAGAAAACGAAAAGAGAAAGACATGGAAGAACAC
This sequence comes from Monopterus albus, assembly GCF_001952655.1. Classification (NCBI taxonomy): domain Eukaryota; kingdom Metazoa; phylum Chordata; class Actinopteri; order Synbranchiformes; family Synbranchidae; genus Monopterus; species Monopterus albus. Next base: position 472,078 of record NW_018128012.1, on the reverse strand, counting down.
AGGCACGATAACACAAGTCCCTTGATATCTCTAATGGGCAGCTGATTAGAAAGCAGAAGCACCAAAACAGGTAATTTTTCTTCTTATCGTCAACACCAATAGTCAGACTCACAGTTATCTCCATAATGACTCCAACTATAATTAATGAGCCCTTTGAGAGTACAGTGACTTGTGCTGAAACTGCACACAAACAGGTGCACACATACGGCTCGGACTCCATCTATTCACAGAGGACACTGGTAATGATGGCTGATTGAAAGTAGCTGATGGAAGTGATCTAGTGCTTCATTCATCTTCTCAGATGTCAGGGAGTCTGAATGCAGGACCGGGTTCTAAGTGGCGACAAGCCCCGACAATGCGTTGCGTCCAGTGAGAGAGGATGACAGGGTTTCTAGACGTCCTCTAAACTTTCTATGTGTTGGATATCTTAAGGCCATTAGCATCAAGCATCTCACAGTGCAATGACAGGTGTTCTAATAAAAGCCCTAATGAAAGCTAAAGGAGGTGCAGAGGAGTAGGACGCTCAGCAGGTACAGCTGAACAGACATCAAGAGCTTGTGTGACTGACTTTTTTTTTCCAATACATATGACTGGAAAAGCACCAATATAGTCACTACTGACAACCAAACCCTTAATGAGCAGCCAATATGCATTTATTTGTAGTTTTCACTGTGCTAGAAATAATGCTGGTCATTCTGTCATCATGACGCCAGATGAATATAATTAATGAGTAATGAGACGTCCTTTTCTCTGTTTTCTCCTTAATACATCCATGATTCTTCTGACCCGTGACCTTAGGCAACAAGAGCTTTCATGTCTAAACGTGCACAGATAACACCATTCACTATCCAAATTATAATCAAGCTGTACACTTACTACACTATCTCTGCATATTTCCTTTTAACCAAGCATCTGCACTTTAGTTTGTGACTTTACTTCTCAGGTTGTTTACATAAGCTACGCACGCATACATATGCCATTTGTCTTGGCCTTAGTGCCCAGTCTAGTCTAGTGGTGTGTGAAATCCAAAGCCAAATGGCCTTGCCCTTCAAATTATGGAATTTATGACCTGATTTTATGCTGCTTTTTATTTTAAGCATTGGTTCCGATAGTGTTAGGCAATGGCACGGTTTTAAAAGTATCGTCCTTATCACCGGTATCACATAAAGCCTAAACGATACCCAACTCCAACAGTAACACAATGTTTTGTTGTATTTATAGAACTACTACAAGAAAGACAACAGCTGACCCTTATTTTTATTAGAGGATGCCGTTTCTAAAAAAAAAAACTAAACTGATTGTGTAGTAGGGTTGCATTTTCAAAGTTGTAAACTTCTCATGGGAATTAACAGGAATACACTTGAAATTTGAAAAAAACCACTGAACAGCCTGTAACAGAGAACTTAAATGTAGTTGGAAAAAAAAAACATCCTGCAGCATAACCATGATTAAAACAATCATATTTAATGCAAATTCAGTGCCAACTAACTAGCACTATTTAGCTAGAGACTGGCTAAAGAGCCACATGTGGCTCGGGAGCCATGGGTTGCTGACCCCTGCTCTGATGTCTGAAGATCAGAAGTCTGGAATGTGAGCTGTTCTCATGGATGGTTACTGCAAAAATGTTATGCTTTAATAGTCCGGTTGCTGAAAACCAGCACATTTTATCTGCAAGTAGATCCCTGGGAACATTCATTCAAATTAAGGAGTAACATTACCACTTGCTTACTAAAAATCTATATTCTGGTCAAACAGTTTTAGATGTCTACAGATGAGTTTGTACAACTATATGGATTTTTTTATGTTTGCCAAGTAACATGACGTCACAGGTATATTAGTGTTTCGTTGCATCGCCCCTGTTTTTTTGCCTTTAGCAGCCTTTAAAAACCTCTGCCTGGACTCATTCTAAATCTGTATATTGCAACACACAACAGTTTTTCACCATTTTAGAAGTTCGTCTTTTCCTTCTGGCATCCCAGAAGTGAGTGACAACATCAACGACTTGTACAGTGGTGTCACATGCTGTTCTCCAACCATAAAAATGTGTCAACTTTGAAATGAATTTTGCAAATATCTGGAGCAAGTGACTAAAACAATGCATTGCTGTCTCTTTACAAATTGTTCGATGTAGCAGGCAGCGCAACAGCATGTCCCCCACAGCACCTCGTATATTGTCAGCTAGCAGAACTAATGTAGCATCCCTTCAAATCGAGGCCCTCCACGGGTGAGTTGATGAGTAAACGTGTGCAGCGATAGGTCCACTGCTGTGTGTGAGATTGGAAAGGAGGACAGGGCTCTTGTTCAAACATGGAGACACATACTGTTGCACATTGCCACACACACTCGTGCTCCCTCTCTGCTAGAGCCAACCTCTGGCTTTGACACTTGACTTTGAGTTTATAGCTGGGGGTCCCACAGTTAAGTCTCCAGTTAAAAGTTAGTAGGAAAATGGCAGTCACGTAGGAGGTGATCAATTCTGCTTTCCAACTAGAAGTGAAATAGCATGTGGAGTTCTTTTCCTCTGCAGATGTAATTGTGCGTGTGTGTGTGTGTGTCCCGTTAGCTGTAAACTATACAGTCCAAAAAAAAAAAAAACATTCTTTTGACAAGTTTGATGCAGTTTTCACTGCATATGGAGCAAGACTGTTTGGAGTCAGGGAAGTGTCACATTTATCTAGACAGCCAACACCAAAACTGATGTGAGTGCCAGGACTGGACATCATGCTCTTACCAGCTGCCATTCACCAACTCCAGGGAACCTACTTGTGCAGTGCAGTTTATTACTTGACTGCCAAAGAAACTGATCTACAGCAAAACTGCCCTCAAGGGAACACTTTAGTCTGAAAAGAACTCTCCACTAAAAACCTGTGTTTTCAAATCAAATCAAATCAAATTATATTTGTATAGCGCCAAATCACAACAAAAGTCATCTCAGGACACTTTAAAAAGTAAGGTCT
>NW_018128012.1:448300-466357 GCF_001952655.1 Monopterus albus | reverse complement strand
GATGGAATTATTTCCTTAAACTTGGTAACAGCATTGTCAGATAGACATCTACTGTAGTAGAATTGTTTCCCAAATAGAGTATAATCCATTAATGTAAACTCAACATTTATTAGAAAATGGTCAGACAGAAGAGGGTTATGGGGAAAAACTATTAAGTGTTCAGTTTTGATGCCATATGTCAGAACCAGATCAAGAGTGTGATTAAAACAGTGAGTGGGTTTATTTAGTTTGAGAGAAGCCAACTGAGTCTAATAATGAACAGAATGCATTGTTGAGGCTGTCATTGTCGGCATCTACATGAATATTAAAGTCGCCTACTATGATTATTTTATCTGTACTAAGCACTAAATCAGACAGAAAGTCTGAGAATTCACTTAAAAACTCTGAATAAGGAGCAGGTGGACGGTATACAATAACAAACAGAACAGGCTTTTGAGTTTTCCAGTTTGGGTGTGAGAGACTCAGGGTGAGACTTTCAAATGAGTTATAACTATGTTTAGGTCTAGGGTTGATTAATAGGCTTGAGTCAAAGATTGCTGCCACGCCACCACCTCGGCCTGTGTTTCGAGAACATTCACTACCTGTAGGCTTGAAATCTGTGCATAGCTGCTTCTTTGCAAAGGCTACCAGCCGTAATCAGCTTGTTACAGCGGAGTGTAATGTTGACCCAGAGTCACAGCAAGATGATGATAAAAAATACCATTAACTGGCTGTACATATATTTCTCCAAGATGTGCTCTGACACTTACACGTACAATGTAAATATATGTCTGGGAAGCCAACCTGAGAAAATGAAGAAATGACTGACATCATATACTAAATTTACTTGTCTATGCTTCAGCTTGTGCATCTTATTTCAAGTCTTTTATGAAACACACCGCACAGTTATACTGTTAAAATAAAATACTTACTTGCTATAATTAAGGGACAAGGGGCCCTATCTTGAAAGATATGCATGCCATGCGGTGCGGGTTATTGGCTATTGTGAACATCAATATACATGTATTTATCATAAATACCATTGTGATTAGTGATCATCTCACACAGGAGCGCATCAGTTTCCTTAGTGGAAAATCTTACTGACGTGCAACCTGGCAAGTCAGCCAGTATGCTAGTAATCCACTAAAGATTCAAACTCACATCTCTTAAAAGGGATGTAAGGTTACACACTGATTGGATAGTTGCATGTTGAACCCAAAGAACATCCCCGCTTTAATGAGGAGATCAAGTACAGCCATTCTGCTACTTGCACGGGCACTCGAACTGTATTTCCTCATCATCAAAATTACCAAAATGAACATGGACACACACAAACACCACTTGTGCCAATACATCTTGACCAGATGGAGCAGATCCTCAAAATAGGGCCCAAGGTGGCCATAAACGAAAGAACTCAACCCAATAATTTATGAGATTATAGCCCCGGGGCAGGTGGCAAGCTTAACGGCACGGACACCAAGCCAACATCAAAGAACTAGCAGTGGTGTTGGCCAACTGTTGTCACCTCACGTCGCCTTATTCTGGACCAGATGGGTCAAAAAAGTGGCACTTGAACACACCACAAAGACAACAGCCAATGGCCGACTAGCACATACTGTATGTTCTGCAACAGTGTGAGAGAAATGACTCCCCCTAGCAACAGGTGGTGTGGTATCTGTATCTGCCATTCAGAAAGGAAAAGAAGAAGGGTCCCCACTTGTGCAGGTCACACTGAGAAGATGAGCCCCAGCAGATGTTCACAGATGGCCCGACAGCGGCCGACCATCAGTTTGGTAATATAAAAATAAAAATGAGGTTATGGTTCAGAAAAAGAAGAAATTGAAAATGGTAAAACATGTCAGCCAATCAAATGAAAGCCACAGAAAAAATGTTGTGCACATGTTTATGAGCACACGTATTTAGACATGCTGGTCCCATGAATTTACACATGAGCAACATTTCATACTGACCCCAGTCAGCTGAGCACAAGTGTGGAAAGCTCAAGCCTCATTTTCACTGTTTAATATTAATGAGCCATGTGAAATTTCAGTAGTGCGCTGCTGCTGAAACACTGTTGTTGAGTCAGAATGTAGGTTTGTACTCTCTGGTCCAAACAAATGCATTGTAGGTTTTTGGAGAAAGGGACTGAATGTGGAATAAACTTTTCTGATACTTAAGTCTAACCCAGACCTCCAGCAAAATAAGAACTAATGCACGACTGTCCCAACTCAATCAGTGGGAAAACAGAGTCCTAATTCTTCACACAGGCATCATCATCTTCTGTAAGGCTGCCACAAGCAAGCAGCAACTCTCTGATCTTGAATATGATGAAAATCCACTGGCTTCGGGTGTCCTCTGCCTCAGAAGAGAGGGCAGCTTGGCTGCTGGATGCTGGTTGAGTTAGTAGCAGCTCAGGTGTGAGATGTGTGGAGTTGGAACAGATGTTTCTACTTTAATTACCTCACAAAGAGCTAACTTTCCTGTGATGGAGGAAACGCCAGCACAGCTGGGTCCTGATAGATGCCAGGCCACAAACACACACAAACAATCACACTTCACGTGTGCAGACGCCTACTAAGATATATTCAAATATATTCATAGTTAGATCTGTCAAGTGTCAAGTGAGCTAATCTGGTAGACAGAAATTGTGGCACTTGTGATGAGAAAGAAAGGAATCTGGAACAAAATGAAAATAATATCCAGGTTTGATTATTTTAACCAGAGGGTGAGTGTGGAGGCTGAAAAAGGTAACTCCTGACTGTCAGCCAATAATGGTGCCAGAAAAAGCTGCTCAAGTCAAAGGCGAAGGATAAAAATGTGATGCAGTTTTCATAATTTCATTTTGTCTCTTTCAACTAATTGCATTCATTTATAAAACATCCTAAAATAGTGAAAAATATTCAACTATTTCAGTTTATAATCAGAGCAGCGGCTGAAAGCAACAAATAAGCATTTGCCTGATAAATGTAAATAATATCCTTATCATCACTTGTAATACATGAAGAATGTATTACAAGTGAAGAAAATTAAAAGCTCATTTTCAATCTAATTAAAAGCCTGGATCAGTTCCTGCATTTGACAAATTATTTTAAAAAGGCAGACTGGCTCATTGTTCCTTGACTGCCAGAGCTTTTGCATTCCCATCTGATCCATCATACAAGCAAACACATGAGATAATTTACTGTGCTCATTCATGTGCACCTACATGTGCAGCAGAGATGTATTTGTGAATTTGAGGCTCATTATCTGATGGAGGAATTAGGTGATCTGACTTGTCCTCATAGTCATGCTCTCAATCATATTCTGTGACCTATATTTACAGCATGTACTGGTATATAAAGTATTCCTTCATACACACAGCTGATGATTATGTTTGCCATTTACAGTGACTTGCTCAGCAGACATTCAGAGTGGAAAACAATTTAGATTACCAGCTCAAACACAATGCAGCAGCATTTCCTTCCCTGTTTTGGCTTCAGGAGATGATTCTGGCTGGTGCTCTGAAATGAATTTTAGCGCTGAAGTGAAAAGCAGCACAAACTGAAAGGGAAGATACTCTGAATAAACGGGATGTACAGTCAGAGTTGGATGCTTTTTTTTTGTGATGTGATAAATTGTCAAAGCATCTACAGTATAACTGGCAATAAAAGTCTGGTGTTTGATAAATATTGAGTCTACACTGAAGAGCTATAAATAAAGACCAGTTATACTCTACAAATGCTCGTCCTGCTGTCCATTCTGAGCCCAAACCAGCTGGACACCAATAATGATCAAACTTAAGCAAGCTTCCTAATGACTAGGTTGCTTACGACGGGACAATAACTTGTGAGCAACGGTGGGAGAACTTTTTCCTGGGGCCAGACAGGGTCCAGTCCTCACCCACACAGTTCTTTGCTGTGAAAAATTAAATAAATAAAAATCTGTCTAAACAGTCTGTTGCAAAGTGTAAAAGTTAATGGGGAGAAATTTTTTTTTTTCCAAAAATGCCCCAGTAGCATATGTTTCCAGTCCATGGAGCAGAAGAACTATAGAGCTCAGAGCATCCTTTTTTTTATATCCTCTATAGCTCCTACTATAGGAGCTCCTATAGAAGCTCCAACTAGCCCAAGGCTAGCTTAATCCTTGGTCTCCTTGGTCCATATACTGTAGGTTTATCAAAAAATTTAAATGACCTCACAAGGCAAATGCAAGTCATGCTGACTCCTTCAGGTTCAAGTCCAGGTTACAAGATTGACATTCCTCATTTCATAACATCAGAAAATTCCCTCTTTGCACAACTTCACAAGTAAGGGCTGTGCCGCTGACCCCCCCTTGCTTGCTGTCAAGGCCACCATCCTTGTTCAGTCTGGGCAGCTGTCCAAGCAACACACTGATAAGCTTCTTTTTTTCCTCTCTCTTGCTTGGTTACTGGGTTCATCTAGGTCAAAGTGTTTGTCATATGCACAGTGTGGAAACATGTTTCCCTGAATGAAATTTTTACTTTGCCGTCCACATAGGCAGTAACACAAATCTAAGGCACTTTAAAGCAGCAAGTGAAAAAAGCACAATAAAAATCTCATGGTGAACTTTTTCACCTCCATCTGCATCACCCTTGTATACATTGAAACAAAGCAAATAAGCACGGAGCAAATGAAAACAAAGCAAAAACTACTTTTCAACATAACCAATGCAGTTTAACACAATTATTGTGTTTCGAACATTTTGATCTTGTAATCTAAGAAACCCATAAGCGTTTACAGCAAAACCCCCTCCCTACATCCTCCCTAACTCAATCCACTTGCAAGAGAGGACACTGACAGTGGACAGTTCTGCAAACAGGATTTTGCTCAGTGACTGCCTGATCCGTCAGTTGATTCTTATGGCCGACTGAGGCCAGGTAATTGTATAAGTAGACACTTGAAAAAAGGAAAAGGCTGAAAAGCAGTGTCTCACTTTCTGGTTTAAGGGCTGTAACACACCAAGCTGATGGTCAGCCATCGGCAAACATCTGTCACCCTGGTGTGTCCTGCACCACTGGCCAGAGACCACATTGGCAGCTTTTCGGCCAATCCAGCATGTTGAAGCCGTGGCAGACCTCATTGGTGAGAGAAAGACCACTGACTGGCTGTTCAACTTGACAAATCAATGCATAAGAAGAGAAAGGTTTGGGAAAGGCCCTCCAGCATGTAGTATCCATGATCTCACCCACTTAGTGCAGTTTCTCCTTGTTTTTCACCTCCACAACCTCCTTTCTTCTTCCACAACCAAAAGACCAAGGGCAGAGAACAGCCACTTGCAACTTCTTGTCAGACATATTCTCAATTAGAATCAGTTAGAAACATCAGCTCTGTTGAATGAGAGCTGCTTTATTTACAGCTTGTTTCTGCTTTCTAGCTCTTCTTCTTTCCCTTTCTGAATGGTGAATACAGATACCACCACCTGCTGGTAGGAGAAGTTATTTCTCTCATGCAGGTGCAGAATATAGGTGCTAGTTGGTCGTTGGCTGTAGTCTGTGTGGTGTGTTCAAGTGCCACTTCTGACCTGACTGGCCCAGACAAAGGTGGCATGAGGCGACGCAGCATCTGGTTTATGTCACTGCTAGTTCTTTCGTGTCATCTTGTCGTGTCTCTCCCCTAAAGATTCGGTCCTATTTTACAACTGACCACATTATTGATGGATGTCTTTGATTGTGGTTAAATGGATCCTTTGTTCCACCACCACCTGAGAACAATGCCACAGTTTCCTGGAGAGCACCTGTACTAATTTTCAGGGTGCGCTAAATAACAGACCTCTAGTTGGTATTCTTACAATACAAGACCAAAGCATCAAACCATCTGTGCTTTATAAAACAGCCTTAACTCCAGTGTTTGTATTACCACACAAAATGACTGCAAGTGGTTTTAGGACAAACGTAAAAATAAGCAGCACCAGACTGAGCACTATCCCAACAGCAGCCTGAGAGATCAGAGTATGTTCATTTACCTCGATTAGGATAAGTGCATATTAAATATTCATTACTGGCTTAAAAAAAATTGTGCCTTGCAACTACAGCATAAGGTATGGTTCAATAACTGAAACATTTGTTTATATGGTAGGGTAGGACTGTACAGTAATATGGTGTGTGTCTGAAAGACAAACACACCCTGACAAAAGTTCCTGGAATGGCTCCAAAACATATTGTTAATTCTTTCCTGTAGAATCATATCAATAAGCACATAACTGATACAAATATGGAGCTCTGAGAAGCCATATATAACTTAGGAAATAGAACAGATAATGGAGGCTATGATCAAATGTATGTGGTCCCTTGTGCTGTTTTTCAGAAATGTTTCTCATCATTACACAGTCTGTGCTAGCTGATTTACAGCTCACTTCATCATCTAACAGTGCTGCGACACAATCAGAAATAAACTTTGTCACTCTCTCTCAAATGCATCATTATGCTAAATACATTATGTCTGGCAAACAATCCTTCTGTTTGTCTTGTTCTGGTTTCTAACAGCGCCTATTTCTTGCAGTATGGAGCCTTCTAAAGCTCCCACTGTAAACTTCTTGTTGTTTGAGGCCAAGGTTGGGCAAGACAGCCCTGGACTGAGTGTGTACATAAATGAGCCAATTTAGCTGCATTTCACAGAGCTGAACTAACTGGCAGACAACTGGCTACTTTCACCACACACATGGATGGACACTGACAAAACCCACAATAAATCATACAAGAGAATGCAGAGCAGTCCTTTGGGTCATGTTAACAAACTACTATGTGGCAAAGGTGCAAAACAAGATATTTATTCAGCGGTTAAAGTAGCAGAGGTTGTGGTATTTTCAGACATTTTAAGTGAAAAAAAAAAAAGAAATCAGAGTTAAGTGAAAACCTATGAAAAAGTAAAACACCAGAGACCATCAGGAACAATATGGAAGAAGCATTTTGGAAAACAGATTGTGCTGTGGTTGACAAATCCCAGTGTTTCTGGTTGTTGGTGTCAATTACAACTTGGCCTGGCATGAAAGAAGCACAAGGGCTACCTGCAGCAGCAAACTGAGCCAGGCCAGGCCATAACGGGCCAATGACCAGGGTAGAGAAAAGGCTAGAAAGATGAAAAACCAGGAGTAAACTGAAATGAGCACCAGCATTCAACACTCACACACTGACTGTGCCAGTCTGGTGCCAGTCTGGTGCCAGTAAATTGCTTTGTGCTGGAGAGCTTAGAGAGGCATCAGAGCGCCTGGGCAGCATCCTGCTCTGAGCTGCAGATCCCAAGCTGAGCGAACGTGGATGCTTGGCCCAGTCGGCTGGATCAGCCGCTAATACACAGCCTGGGACCAGGGAATTAATGAGTAAGCACCGATCCCCATGCAGCTGCTAGCAGCACATATGAACACAAAGGAGGGCATGCTTGGTCATAGGGATGCACGAGGTGCTTGCACGTTCTCCTGCCATGAAAGCAGACAAAGGTGCAGCCAGACACACTAGTGTACATGGCCACTGGCTGAAAAGCTGGGCGATATGATTATTATAGTCAGTTTGTTTGCACCCCAGTTTTGTGAATGCATAAGCACGAAGCGTGAGCTGACTGTATACAGCCCCTACAGAAGCCCCTCTTCCTCAGCTCTGAACACTTCATGTCCCTGTACTCCAAGTAGAACAGCTAGCATCTATCCAAAGAGGAATGGCCCTGTGCATATCATAACCCCCACCAACATCATTTGAAAGCTTCCTTTGGTACAATAACCAGCCTGAAAATAACCCACCCTCCCACCAGGATGCACTGGCCTACTTCCCAAAGCACTCTCTTCTGGCAGAGATACTTAAAACCCCTGTAAGATCCTTCTGAAACCCCTGCTTTTATTTAAAGCTCTTATTTCCTCAAAGTTGTTCTAGTCCCTTCCTTCGTCCAGCTCACTCTGCTTCCATCTATCCATTTGATAAATGTGAGTTTATGCGCACAAGGTTTTTGACTGTCTACTCTTCATCCATGGTTTCTAGCCTCGAAGGAGCAAGTGGATCGATAGGATGTTTAACATACTCCCTCGGCTTTTGAAAGCCTGCAGCGAACAAACCCCTCACCATTGACCCTGAACCCCACCTGCTGGTGCAGATCGAAGGCCCCCCGTCACGTGACCGCCTTACACAACACTCACGGGAGGGCCTCTTCTCACCAGGCCGCCTCCCACTTCCTGCTCAGCCACTGGTTACCGAAGCGCACCATCGCCATGGGCAACGGACCAAAAAAGAGGAGGAGGACCGGGAGGAGGGAGGTGAGTCGGAGAGGAGATGTGAGAAGCGGGCATGAAATCAATGAGGCCATGCAACAGCTTTGCGGCTCATGTGCCCACACACTGAGATAGAGATGCAGACAGGAACACACACACACACACACACACACACACACACACATACAGTAAAGAGTCACATGACCTGGCATTCACAACTGCCAACAATCTCGTCCATATTACAGGAACAAGCGAGAATGATATACACATTCCTCCCTCATAAGTTAAATATTTCACCCATTTTTAGACTGAACAAATTAATCTTCTCCACCTCCACTGTCATGAATATGAGTTTTAACTTTAACTCTCCTATAATTAAAGCAGAGCTTTAGCATTTCATGCAGGAGATTTCAAGAGTTTCATTTTACACAGACTGTGTTGTGAAAGGTCTTGTGTTTCTTTTAAATGTCATTCTGCTAAAACAGGGTTGCATTTAAGCAGCAGTAGGACTTGTGATATTTAACAGGGAGAGAAATTAGAGAGGCTGAGAGAACACACTGCTTGTCAACCTCACAGCCAAGGATATATTTATAAGGAGACGTCTATAGTAACGGATAATATCTGACATCTCCCAGATGCAAAGTCACTAAGCTCGTGAGGAATAATTTCATCAAAAGTTTCAACTAGGAACAACAAGTCAAGAATCACTGTGTGCCTAAGATTAAATTAAAACCATGAGCACTTTAACTTTTCTGAACACCAGTATAAAAGTTGTCATTTTATCTGACATTCAGGGAAAGTCAGTGGCATCATTTTCTACATTGATGATAGCAAAGCACCTGAAATAGCCTTTAAACCACCACAGAACAGAACTTTGTAATGAAAAATTGACTTCATACAACACAGGGAAAAAAATCTCAGGTAAGGCTGCTACTAACTTTTTAAAAATGGGTAATTTATCACTTTTTGATTTTTTGATGAATCCAAAGTTTTTCAATTAATCTGTCAATTGTTTTCTGATTAATCCCAATTAATTCTTCAGTTAACTTAATTACCATAACTACCATTAATTTCTCAACTTTATGTTCAAGAATTTTCTAAAACAAATCCATATTTTTTAAATAAAAAAAAATCTGAAAAATAGAAGTGTGGTGTGTCTAAGGGCTTCACACACTACGCAAACCATGTAGATGCAGCTGTAAACACAAGGGTCACTCAAGTATTTATGTATATAAGCAGTGGCTGCCCTGCATGTCAGCAATCAAAATCATAATCTTCACTTCCAAGTATATTGAAATACAGGGAATGTGACTCCAAATCAGTGTCTGGTTGTCTTGGCGCACAGTGACCTGTAGCACCATCCAGAGGGGAGGAGCTCAAACAGTTTGTATCCAGGGTGAAAGGGGTCTGCAGAAATCCTCTCTGCCCTCCTTCTGACCCATAAGGAGTACAGGTCCTCCATGGAGGGCAGGCTCATACCAATGGTTCCTGACTGCCACTGGACTCTGTTCTTGACCCATTTGATCACTGAGCCAAACCAGACAGTGATGGATGAGCAGAAAACAGACTCGATGATTCCTCTGCAGAACTGTATCAGCAGCTCCTGGAGCAGGCTGAACTTCCTGAGCTGGAGCAAATGCCATATGCCTCTCACCCAAGGTGGCAAGTCACTCACCCGTGGTCCTAATCAGGTCATGTGAATTATCTGGCAAAAAACAAAATATTGCTGCAGAAGAGGAGTGGATCATTTTGCTTCTGCTAAATTGTTGCTGGTAAAAAAATTTAAAAAAGGAGGTGTGTGTTAGCTATATAATAAGATGCCAATAAACATGAAAAACCTCACACTGCCCTTTTTTGACGCCGGAAACATGAAATAACACTCATATTTGTGTCGCGTTACAAATATTTGGATGCCACAAGTATGCTTCACACCCTCCTCGTGTAGCTGGAAGCGTTCGCAGCTGCGTAGCCTCTGAAAGAGCCCTACATTTTGTCCTGCTGCTAATAAAACTGTGTGCAAGGAGCATCGGTGCTGCTAGTGGAAAAAGTTTGTCTGGAGCCCTGCTGGCACATCTACTACATCTACTAAATCAAGACTGCTACTCGGAGATACCAAACTCAATGTCAGCCCCTAATATGACCTCTTGGCCAGATTAGAAGATTCACCACTATACTGTAACTTTTGCTGTATTCCATTTCAAGTCAGAATGTCTGACTCCCAGTCAGAAATTTCAACTGGAACACCTCCAAAGTCAATTCCTACTTGGAAGGTCAGAGGTACCACACCAATCTTGAATTTAAAATCCAAGATGGCTGCACCGCACACAAACAGTCGAGAAAATTGTAGTAATATAGCATTTATTAGAATTTATTAGCATTTCTATCTTTTTTGTGTGTGACTAACAGTTGGACAAACGGTAATATCCAATTCAATTTTATTTGTATAGTGAAAATCAACAAATGTCTCAAGACACTTTACAAAGTAAGGCCTGTCCAACTTTTGTCTGCTGGTTTGTTACCACGGCGTTTGTATGTACGGACACCCCACAATGCGCTAAAAATGCCTAACAAGCAAACCATAGCAACAAATCCTGTTCATGTTGGACTTGGCGTAGTGGAAAACAGTCAACTCAGGTGTGACGTCATTCCTAGCTTCAACTTCCGAGGTAAATGCAATGCAGCATTTCTGATGCTATCAGTCTCATGGTCACTCCCACTTTTAGCAGCGATCGGCAAGGCAAATTAACCCAGCACATGCTGAATGTTGACCTGCACTGAAGTGGAGACGATGTGCTTTCAGAAATGAGATGGGAGGCATATAACAAAAAACAGAATCTAGATGGAAATCCAGTCACTAACTTCATCCTCCATTATATACAATGTTGACCTCTCATACCAACAAATACTTCAACTTTATCATTCCCTGCTTTACCAAGTAAATCTACAATGACATTAACCAAAGGATAACTATGGCAGACAACAGGAAGATGTGCAAAGAGACAGAATGTCTAATCTTTCAATAAACAAAATGTCCATAGATAAATATGAAAGATACAATAATTACATCCAAATCTGTGGCTAAGAAGCTATACACTGGTAGCAATGCTTTCACAGATGGAGCTACACTCATATAAGGAGGTAGAGTTGATGCCACCGCTAGACAGTGAACAATATTTATTGACAAGCCAAATTTTATAACACTATCTTTGATCAAATACATCTTTAACAAACCACCTCCACACACTTCCACACTTCGCTGAGTGACATCTGAATGTAAAAGCCCTCTGCTCTGTGACCAGCCTGCCAGCCACACAGTGCACTGCAGCGACCACTCAGCGGGGGTCGGCTCTCCAGCTGCACAGTTTCAGCTCAAGCCTCTGCTGTGCGGAGGGAAGCCAAGCGCAACTGCACAAGAGCCTCCATTATGGCTCCGGCACAAGAGCCCTGCTCCATTATGGCTTTCACGTAAGGGCCTTCATTCGGGCTCTTAGTCATTCTAATGAGCTGTGCTTTGCAACACTGCAGAGCCTCTGACTCGGTCTGTGCAGGGGCCCCTTGTAACAGCTCCCACACGACTCCAGGCAGCCCCTAATGCAGAGGAGTGCTCAATGAGGATTGGGAGTTTTTTATTTCTGTAATTGTGATGCCTCAGAGGGCTCTTAGGCAGAGATTTAATGGCATCTAATGGAATCTCATCACAGAACAAGAGAGAAAAAGGACAGAGAGGGAGAACACTGACTAATGTCTCTACATACTTTTGCTTTCCTCACCCCTAATTCTGTCAATGCAATTATCTTTTTGAAAGATACTTTATATCAAACATTTGGCACATATGGTTTTGTGTGTATATGTACTTATTTACTGTTTTTAAACTGAGAAGATTCACAGGATACAACAAGGTAAGCTGTGCTCTGGTGTAATTCATATGGGGATAGTGTGTTTTGATTTTAATTCCATTGGTAGTGTAGGTTGTGATAATCACCTACTGAGAGACATAGCTCACCCAACAGGTAATTTACCACTACATTACTGAACAACAGTATATGCACATTTCTTTTCATTTATTCCTTCCTCGCCTGGTGGTCCCTGTAACCCCCAGTGGTCTTTGACACCTCTCTTTCCTACTATTTCCACCTACAACAACAAATGACAGCAGCCCTAACTCTCTTCCACTCTGAAATCCCTTTATCCTCTTTGCAGTCATCTCATATCTCTCTCGCTCTTGACCATGCCAAACACTCTCTCTCTTTTTTGTCTCCTAGCTGCTTCAGATTAAAGCTTACACCAGCCACAAATCTTGTACTGCAGTGTCAACAGTCATGATTAAATGTCAGGCAAATGCAAAGCACACAGCCAGAAAGTTGTTGCTCACCAGGTACAGTAGCTCCAAATGACCCGGCTCAATAAGAGGCTTCACAGTCCTGAAAGCAGCAGCGTCATCGTAAGGTACAGAAAGAGCACACGTCTGTGTACAGTATAGCACGAATGGGTAGTCTGCTGCCACATAAGCCTTTTAGACCAAGTTAAAAATAAACCACATGAAGTACAAAGATTTGTGGAATTCATTCTTCTGCCAGGAAAACATGCTCTGTCAGTGGTCATGTATAAACCGACCCCATGCTCTGTCAGTGGTCATGTATAAACATGGAAGTATGTATGGAAGTATATTTCATTCTACTGAAAGTGAATCAAGCATCCCATGTCAACTCTCTGCTGACAAATTCATCCTTTAATTAAATTCAGTTACAACTTTGCACTTTAAGATCACACTATGATGAGAACTTCTTCCTTCTGGAAAAGCTGTATTCAACATGAAGACTGTGTGTACTGACATTTCACTTTGAGGTAAAACAGACCATTCCAGAAGTCTGAGAATCATAGCAAAGAACTCAAAGTTCTTATTTGTTTAAAAAAAAAACTGTAGCTGGCATGACTTCTCCTTGTTACTCCAAATAAATTCTCTCTTCATTTCAGTTTCTCTCAAAAATTTCCAACACTACTCCGAAACACAACACTGTCATTATGAAAGGAAGCTGTCTGTCACCTATAGCATCAGTGGCTGTACCTGCACTGTCCTCAGCTACAGACAAGCTTACGTATATACTGTACCAACCATGAATATCTGGCCAATTAAGACGTGCATGTCAACAATACATTGCATAACCTATAGCAGCTATGAAGTGCAAACGCAGCTACTCAAAAACATGAGAAATCAAGGCACTTCACACAAATCTGCACAAATCTTGTACAACCTGTTATGAAGCAGTCATGCTCATTGCAGCATTGCCCACAATGCCCAAACATAACCAAATACGTTACAGAGGAGCTACCTCGGTAAATGACACAGAAAATATTCCTTGTTATATCAGCAAACTCCAACTGTTACAGAGTCGTGTGCCCAAACTGAGGGGCCAACAAGTTACACCACCATGTACCTTCTGTAACATTTTCAGCAGACATCATTTGTGACCTATTCTAAGTTGATGCTTCAGTTCAAGTAGTCTGGGCTTTCCCAGAGAAACACAGCTGAAAGGGCTCTCAGATCTCTATTCAGGAGTTTGTCTAGTGTTCTTATTTCTGTGAGCTGCATGCAGTCACGTGCACACACAGCCAACCATTACCTGCTCCCTCTTGAGAGGCATCTCTGCCTTACTACCATCTCCATACAGATGCACTAATTCAATTACTGTGTGCACTTTGCTATAATATCCTGGCCTCATTTCCCTTTAATGAACTAACATTGGGTAAAGACACTCAGCAGAACAGAACAGATAGTAACATGCCTCCCAAGACAAAGTTCATCACTGGCCAATACTTTACTTAAAGGGGATTGATTCATCATAGATATTGGCAGAAATGCAATGGTTTAGCATGCACCCATATGGAAAACATCAGTGTAACATTAAAGATGATAACAGACTGCATCTAGCAGCAAGCTATTAAAGACAAAGAATAGTGCATCCCACTCTCACCTCTTGAAACGGTGCACTCATGTTCTACAAAGAGATGCATCCAAGAAGAAATCTAAACAAGGTGTGTGTTTTCCATCATGCATGAAGGCACGCGACAGAGAGAGGAGAAGAACACAGAGAGGGAAAGAAGACATCGAGAGTGATCCGAGGTTGACACACTGACAGCTGTCTTTGATTTACCAGAACGTCTTTGTAAGGATGCACAAGCGCTCAGGAACGCATGCAGGCAACACACTTGGCAGGGACGACAGCAAAGAGCAGCGAATTTACATTAATATGACTTCATGTCGTTCCCCCCACTTAGACAAGAGATATTTGAAGCATTTATTAAATTATTAATCTATTTATTCATTTAGCCAGTCAGTCATGTTTTTCTTTCATGGCTGAAAAGCTCAATGTAATTTCATTGAGCTACCAGATGGTTGAGGGTTTAATTAACAACTTCAAAAGCAATAACTGGAGAGCTGGCCAAACACACACACACACACACACACACACACTATTAGCTGCCTGTGCAAAAAGTCCTGGCTAAGCACAAATGCATATCATCCACACTCACTTATTAATTCCTACTGCACAAAAATCAAACAGAAAAGCAGCCATTGTACTCTCAGCATGTTTATGTACAGTTCCTTTCTCCTCGTTACGGAGGCTGCTCCCCCAGCTCCCCAGACTGTCTGTGAAGGCGATAGTTGGAGTGGAGGGGAGGTGCTATGGATAGGCTCTGGGCTCTCAGACTGTAAGTCACACTCTGCTGATTGGATCTTACTGGGCTCTTGGGGACAATAAAAACACCCCATCTTCTCTTCAGCTCTCCCCCCTCTTGAGCTTCACTGGCAACCACAGACATTATTCCACTATAATGACATTATTTTGATTGGCGAAGCAACAGCGGTCCTCCATCTGCTCACATTAGGCATGGTAATCAGACAGCGCTGGGTTGTGTTATTATGAGTGGCACAGGGCAAAGAGCTTTTAACCCGGCCTGGGGGTCAGACAGCATTTGCAGTTTCTGGCTCTTTTCAGATACAATGCAGGCAATCCACAGAGTTTGTTGGCCTTCTACAGCACCTAGTCTATTCACTGATTTTACTGGCCAGAAACAGACTCGTAAGAGTACAAGATGGCCACCAAACCCTATAGTATGGAAGTAGTTCTGCATCTAATATCATTTACCACAAAATCTTGCCAATGGTCGTTCTTGTTCATTTACTCTATAGCCCTTTTCAGACATGGAACCCTGAAATTCTTTAGACATTACCCAGAGGAGCTGTATGTGAAAACTCAAATGTCCAAGGCAGTTGACTTAAAGTGGACTTTACCCTGCCATGTTGCTAGTACAAAGTCCACATGAAAGTGTGCCCAAGTGAGCCCATCTAAGAAAACAGCAGCGGAGTGTTCACAGCAAGCTGGTGGCCGTGTTGATGACATTCTACCTTGTGACTTGGTCTAATTACTCCACGAAACAAACTTCAAAGCCCCCCCCCCCCTCACCCCCCCAGCCTGCAGACACCTTCACAGATTCCCAGCAACACACAGCAGTCTGTTTTAGGTGACAAGGACTGCGTTGCATTACATAAAACCCAGAGATAATTTTACTCTCAGAGGAGCAGGATTCTACTGAGATCAACACCCTGCAAGCCGCCATGTCTGTGGTCATCACGTTTTTATATAAGAATTGAGGAAGACCTTTTCCATTTGAATCTCTAAAGAAAAAGGACCATAAAAACAGCACAGACTCACTAGGGACCCAACACCGCTGAATTCCCAGTCAACTGACTCCTTCGCATGCAGCTGTGCAAAGCCCTCTGCAGCTAAGGCCAAGCTTATTAGGCCACAGATGGCCAATCCTCAGACCGAACTCTCAAAAACAGAGACTCACTAACACGCGTCTACAGCCTCGCTATGTTTAAACTCGTGCACTTGCAAACTATTCTGTCACAGCCATGATCACTAGCTAGATCAGATCACGTTAAGAGGAAAGGATTTTGCAGAGATCAGCGCTATAAATCAAATCAGTCTGGAAGCTGCGGTGGTGACGCTGATGTGATGGGACCGCAGTGCAGTTCGTTTATAGCCTAACAACTTTTTACTTTTGCCTATTATATTTTAGTTTTATTAATCATAAACCTGTGAAGATTATCTTGAACAAAACATGCAAGTGTCATAACCTATTGTTGGTCACAGAGCTTATTTTCTGCAACAATCATAAGCCTATGGAAAATTTCCATTGAGTTTTTGTCAAGGAAACCAGGGCTACCCTAACTTCCGGTTCAGCCTACAAAAAACCCCTCATCCCTAAAGCACTCTATTAACCCTTTGCACCCACTATTAATCCAGCTCTAGATGACATCAGGAAACACCTGTATTCTTGGTTAAATACAGAAGACAAAAAAAAAAAAACTTTGGCACAAAACAAAAGCAAAGAGGGGAGTTGTCCTCCCCACCTCACCTTGACATGACTGTTAGCACACTCCTGACTGCAAGTATTTAAAAAAAACCCAAAACAAGATGAAACTGGACAAAGACAGCCAAGTGCTACAGCTTGCTACACTAATGCCCACGGTAAATAAGTAAAAGAGTGCATTAATGATAACAGAGGCAGAGGAGGCTCCACCATTTTATCAGCCTGCCAAAACCAAGGGACATTAAAAAGTTTGCCTGCCTGAAATTGGCAACAGAATATATTCAGCATATATTACTAATACTAGATCAAGGCAACAGGGAATCAAGATAGTTGGCTTGCTTTAATCCCTCCCAGAAAAGTTCTGGTACTTGCTTCTACTCTTACTGTAGGTCACGAAACCAACTGGCTTGAATGTGTTTGATTTAAAAAAGAAACAGTTTAGATCCGCGGTGACTATGAATTCATGCCAACAAATTCTATCAGCAGGTGCCAGTTTCTTAAATAAAAGAACAGAGAGAAAATATTTTTGGATGTGATAATGGAGGGCCTGTTTGACAATAAATATAGTATCTTATGAAACTTGGTTTGCCCTTTGGATTAGTGGGTGTATATGTCTGTGAGTGTTCATATAGTGACTGTGTGCACAGTGTATAGATTGCATACATATTTCCTCATGTCATCCACTGTTTGCAGGGTAAACAGGACAGTGAAGATCTTCAGAAGGCCTCCTGATCAATGTCCTTGCTGCTGGAAATGTCAGTCCAGGCTGTTCATTAATCTTTTGCCACACAACAAAACAGAGCTCGGTTAGATATTGGACCATCCACCATCACTTTGATGAATACTCCCCCTTTGCTCACAACAAAGGGAAATTGCTTATTGTACAATTTTGCCACCTAAATAAGACTTCTCTGTGCCTACCTTTACTTTCAAATTAAAAGGTATATGGAACAAGGGAGAACGAGGTTTCCAGAGACTGTGTGGTGGCCATGATGAAGGTCCACAGGTTTTCACAAACACATATGCAATTTATCAAACTAAATTTCAACATAAATCATTTTTAAATTTACCACCTAGTCATCTCTAGAGTATCACATAGACCCTTTCTGTCCTATTTTCAGAGGACAGGCCACAAATGGTTGCTTGTCAGTAGAAAGGAAAGACGACTCTTTTCAATCATTTAAACAAATGGCCAGTGTTTTTGTTTAACTGATGTGGACAATCTTGTGGTTAGTGGTCTATTAAAGCACAAACAACTGATTCTCACAATCTCAGCATGGCTCAGGGTGTTTTGGAGCAGAAACTCTGATTAAAGGATGTGTATTTCTATAAGGGTTTTGTAAGATTGGAGTAGATTTTACACCCACAGAAAAAAAATGTTTTTAAATTCTGTGCCGGACATTATGCGCCATTTATTTCGACAAAGCCCAGAGAGCCCATTCTACTCTATAGAGACTCGGTACTATGGCTGCTGTGACAAGAAGCAAATCTTCCTCCAATGAAGATCCT
>NW_018128012.1:436332-448264 GCF_001952655.1 Monopterus albus | reverse complement strand
ATTAAAAAAAGCAATTAGCCACTGTTGGCATGTCCTGGTCTGTGGATGAGTAATGGCTGGGAGGGCAGGAGTGTCTAGCCTTGATAAATTCTACTGTCCCCCTGCCTTATTAGTACAATAACTAACTGGGAAGGGGGAGGGCGCTAAGGTGTCAGACCAGAGGGGGTGTCAAAGATAAACCCAGATTGACAGCAGAGCGTGGTGGCTAAATGCTAATGCACCGTGTGACATTTCCGATGCTGGCCCGGGTTAGCTTAGATGCTGCTGGCATGCTGACAGACAGCTGGAGAGACTGGGGGAAATACCCAAAATACCAGTGCAGCAACTCTTTTTCTTCCTCATTCTTCAAAATAAAAAGAAGGTGAAGGTGGGTAAGAGGGCTGTGCTGTTGTCACAAGGATTCTATCACAAGTTAGCAGCCTATACTAATAGCAGGGGCTTCAGTCATGGATAAAGAGAATAACCGGTAAAGTTGGCCCCATAAAGAGAATGAAAGGGAGACACACATACAAGAAGACAACACTGATATTCAGCCCCTGCTTTGCCTCCCATCAGCCACCTAGGGAGTTGAGCTCGAGTCCGAAACTTGGTTCACTAAATCCCCAAGCGATACTTTTCATGATAAACCCTCAACTTCACCCCCCCGAGGATGATTTTATCTCTATCCTCAATTTCCAGGAGTTGCCAGACCATAACAGACAGGAGGAAAAACTTCTGTGACTTTTGTGGCTGGCGGCTGGAAGTCGAATGCCTGTTGAGACCAAGCGAGGTCTCATCTTTCTGTTTGGTCGGATGTGATGGTATGTTGAAACTGTGCCTAATTGGTGATATTTTTAACATCAAGTGGTGTGTCAGCCAAAGAAATCGCTGGAGTTATGAACGCCACCTTTAATGAAATCTAATTAGTAGACGGGTGTGCTAACAAAAAGTCACTGAGCAGAAGAAGCACTTGTGTGCGTGCGTGAGCTCCTTATCCGATTGCTCACTGAGCAGTTCTGATACCTAATGCATTGTGACAGAATATGGGTGTGGGCATATCAATGAAAATGCATCAGAGAACAGAATTTTCCTAAAGGCTGCTGGACTGTAGGCCTTGAGTTGTATAGTGGACATATTAGAAAGAATTTTAAAGAACTTTAAATTTACTTATGACTGCAACTAACAAGATTTCAAAAAGTTTCCACATTGACTTATTGAGACTAAAATATCAGAACTGTAAAAACACTATCTTACATTAAAATAAGTTTTATTTCACAATCAACCAGCCTGTTTCCAGATTCCTGACGTTTTTGCAGTAAAACCGATCATGTGTCATGTACAGTGACAACCGTTTTCCTGGCTTGAAAACCAACTCAGCTAATCAGAGCTTCGTAAGTGAGGCTTAAAATATGGATCTCTCTTAAGATATGGACATGACTTTTCTGTGGCAGCTGGAAAAACAAGTAGCAACAAGCAAAGATGAGCCTGACACAGCTTGTGCTAACTTCATTTAAAGAAATAAATAGCACATGAAAAATGTTAAGATGCTCCAGACATGTTTTAAGATGTATACAAAACTTGGAACATTTTGTCTGACATGGGTTTTACCAGTTCAAAAGCTAAAACTCTTAGTTACATCTAGACCTGAATCTAAATGTGCCAGATGATGTCCTCTTCTCCTTGGATGCGAGCAGGAGGCCTCAAGATTCCACATTACGTTAGAAGTTGCAAAATATATGGTGTAATGGAGCTTGGTTGATTTGTGATCTGTGCGACCCACCTCCCCCACTCCAAGTCTGGCATGCATGTGAACGGCATGTTTGTTTGTTTTTTTAAACTGAACCCAAAAATGAGCTGATCTGACCCAAAAAGCAGGTCCTGCTTGTAACACACATCTAAACACAGAAACCTTCCTCAGTGAGTGAAGAGTTTTCTAGTGGTAAAGTCACACAACACATAAATAACTGTGCACATCTAAGGTTAAAACATCCAAGTAAAATAACTTCTTACAACCACTGCCTCAGCTTTTGTGTCAACTGAAAATGACATGACTGTGTGGAGACAGTCACTGGTTAGAGAAGAGTAACGATAGTTAAGTGAAATCAGTGGCAGTTGCCTGATTATCAGGCATCTGACTAATCATTTAAGCAACACTGTAAAATATTTTATATACTTGATTAGGAAATCTGACGGACCCATTGAAAGTCAATCCAAATGTTTGACCCTTGTTAGCAGCAAACGATGGCATACAAACACACACCAACACACGCAGATTACAGCATTGTTTTTGGATTTAGACAAAGACAGATTCAGGAGATATTAGTCTTCTCGGGCAACATAATCAGATTTAGCTGTTGGCCCCGAGCATCCTCTGGAGCAGCGCTGAGCTGATCCTGTCAATGAGCACAACAGCAAACCCCCAGACTGAACCCTGCCTGTCCTCCACCTTTCCCTTCTTTCTGTTTAAACTAAACTCTATTAACCAGCCTTATTTACTTTTGTGCTCTGCAGTCACTTTCTCCTTTGGCTGCCTCCATATTCTTTCATCGGTACCTTTTCCTGAACAAGTTTTTTTTTTGCTCATTACTGCTTTCTGGAAGCATAAAACCGAGTCAAACAAACAGACCGTCATGTTTATTTGTGTGTGACCTGTGTTAAAATGCCGACTACTGGGCCTGTAATGTCTGCGTGGAGTTTACATGTTCATTACAATAGATTAGTGAAGGAAAGGAAAAGGATGGACAAAACCACAAGCATACACACTCACACTGAAATGTAAAACCCCATCCGTTTGTGATGAGGAGCAGTAATTAAAAATGCCACTGTGTGACGGGGGGAAGGAGGAAGGAAGGGAGAGATGGGAGATGGACAGAGAAGGGGGAGAAGAGGGAAGGGAGTCTGGTCCTCTCTTTAATGAGGATCCTAATCAACCCAGCAGAGGCAGCCCTGAGACCCCCCAGGTTCATTAGACCAGAAAAACCAGACTGCCAGTGAAGGAAGAGAAGAAAAGGAGGGAGAGACTGAGCAGTAAAAAGAAAGAAGAGTGAGAAGTTTTTACTGATTGACGATGCAAAGACGTGTCAGAGGGGAGGCAGGAAAAGGCAAAAACCCAAAGGAAAGACCATGGAGAGATGGAGGTGGGGGATGACCAGCAGAGATAAAAGTGTGGTTCACTTGGCGAGTCACGGCTGCCATCGATCCCCTGATTGGCCGTCTGACGATTTAAACACGGCTGCCAAACCCTTTAATACAGGGCATCTCCTACTGTGCGCGCAGGTGTCTTCATGTTTGTCAAAATGAGTAGGATGTGCACCATACGTAGTCCACGTCTTTGCCACCAGAATGGATATGTCCGCCCTCCTCAGCAAGCTGATAAGAGCATCTTAACTTAAAGAGCATACTATCCTCTTCCCAGCCAGTGACACAAAATCTGGAGGTCTGTGTGCAAGTGTGTGAGCTTAACCTCCAGTGACGTGTGCACACTGTGAGGTGAGCTGAGAGTGTTATCAAGTGTTACACTGCCCCTCAGCCCTTCCTTTCCTGTCCTCTCACACTGATCGGACAGCAGGATGAGGAAGACGCGTCACTTCCAGCAGCCCGCTCTCCTCTCCTCTCCTCTCCTCCCTGAGCATGTGTGTCAGACGTCATGCTAGGCTTTCTTTTTGACGGACAGGATCATAAAAAAAATTCCATAGTTTATCAAATTAAAAAAATATATATATATACTGTACATATACATATATGGCACTTTAAAAACACTGTCCTGTTGACCGAAGTACCTCACACACACAAAACTAAAATCAAAAACACACTCATAAGAGATCAACAACAATACAGAAGATCATCTTTAATTAGAAAGTATCAGACTCCAGTGTGTTAAAAGCCAGAGAACATAAATGGGTCTTAGGTAATGATTTAGAAGCTTCCAGGTCTGTAGCTGATCTAACATTCAAAGGTCAAAGGTCAAAGTGTTTGTCATATGCACAGTTAGGAAACGTGTTTCCCTATAAAATGAAATTCTTACTTTGCTGTCCACATGAATGCCACAAAATACAAGTGAAATATAAAGTAGATGAGCAATAACACAAATCTAAATAGTCAGTAACACAAATCTAAGGCACTTTAAAGCAGCAAGTGAAAGAAGCACAATAAAAATACAACAAGAACACAAATAATGCAGAGAGAATATATGCTACGTGGGAGCCGAGAAGTGCAAATATTCAGCAAAGGTAGGCTATTCCCATAGTTCAACATCGAAAACACGATCACCCCATCGTATCTTGCCCTTGGCACCTCTAAAAGAAGCTGACTTGGCGATCTGAGGGATCTGGCTGGTTTGTTCCACTGCAGTAATCCACTAAGGTACAGTGGTGCCAGACCATTTAAAGCCTTAAAAAACAAATTAGCAACTTAAAACCTATCTGAAAATAGACTGGAAGCCAGTGAAGAGAGGCCAGAACTGGGGTTATATGGTTGAATTTTCTTGTACTTGTCAAGAGCAGCAGCATTTTGAACCACCTGAAAACCAGAGGGACGACTGATTGGCAGCGAGTACAACGCAATGTAACTGATAAAAGCATGGATTGCTATTTCAAAATCATTAAAATAAAGGAGGGGCTTGACTTAATGCCCTCAGCTGGAAGATGCTCGACTTCACAGCCGAGTTGATCTGCTTATTAACTCACCATCAAACTCCTAGGTTTTTATGGTAGTCTTCAGATGTGGACACAAGGGACCAAGGCCCTGGTCAAAGGCGGATATTACCTGTCAATTTAATTGACATTGTTCAATGATAGGACAGTTTCAATTTTTAATAATTAATACATGGAAACTCATGTGCAGCTACTTTTCATGTCAACACCACATGAAGCAGACGACTCTCAGCAGTGACAGCAGAGCCCGTTAAAAACCACTGTGCATTAACAAGTAAATATAAACAACGCAATTTTACAAAATTAGACAATTACCGTTAAAATATCAACAATTACACAGAGTTGGGCTAACTGTATTGAACTCAGCTGTCCTGCTGTAGCCTGTAGTCACTAAGTTTCTCATGGCCATTAAAATTTTGATCTGAAAGCTGAACCCACGCTCTGCTGCCGCATTGGAGACTGGACTTGGCTCCACTTTAGCCACAGTTTAGGAGTCGGAGAACAATTCTCTGGGCAGGTGATTAGAGGTTCCTCTGAATGTGGGATTTCCTGATCCTGAAAGACTTATTTCACCAGAAGGAATCTGCTGCATGTGCTCCTTCTCCACCAGACCTCCAGTCCATGGCTCGTCAACACACCGTCAGCCCCCCGACAGTGATCAAGGTGTGTTGAGTTGTTCTTCATCCACCACATCAGTTCCTCTTTTTCACCTTGTTTATCAATGCCACAGCAATTACTGGGATATTTAGTAGCCTTACTTTAAGTTAGGGTAAACTGCCCTCTGTGTTCTGATCTGTCAAAATGACTGATGACCTTGACATTTTTCTGGCATTATTAAAAAAATTCAGTCAACGACAAAATATTCAGTTAACGTCACCTCTGATGTGCCAGTCTTCATTGTCTGAGGGGAAAAAAGTCAAAAGCCACAGGTATTGTTTAACATGAATAATGTGTCTTTAATCTGTAAAACAGATAAGTTTAGAATAAAAACTGGTTTAAATGGGAAAATTATTTAATAATTACTTCTTAGGACTAAGGCAGCTCTTTAGCTTTGCTCCCAAGCATGTTTTGAAATGCACAAGAACATATGTAGCACTGAGGTAAATTTATGAGACAACCACTAACACTACTGAGTACGCCGTACTTGCCTTAGCTCAAGACTACCAAACAGTGAATACTCAAAAATCATTTAAATACAAAAAAATAAGAAAACATTTAAATCTATGCAGATGTTGCTCTTTACTTCTTTACTACTGGAGGCTCTGACGTGTCATTTCACATCAGATCCTCCTCTATGTTTAACTGCTGGCTGTTGCACCAGGTTGAACATCTGTGTTTGGGCCTTGGAAACAAGTGGCTTCTAAATTTAGCCTAAACGGCACCTTTGGACAAATAAGATTTCTGTGATACAACATACAATTTTCACTGAAATTGTGTCTCAGCAGGTTCGATTCAATGTGTCATATTTTTAAGGCTGTAATTTTGGGATCTTTAGCAACTAGCCTATTGCTGTCAAGGGTCTGTACTTGCCTGATGGTGAGGTCCGACCTGTGATCACATCCCTCTTGCCCGTACACTTTAACTTGTGCTGTCAGATGTTTCCAATCTGGTCCCCTCTCCACACTAATTATTACACTGTTTCTGTGACCGGTAATTTGAGCAGCGAGGATGGCTCCTTTTCAAACTGTACACTGCTTCACCACACTTGGAAAAGTCATAATATCTAAACATGTTTTCTGTATCTCTTTCAAAGGTGGCAGACAGCTAAATATGACTCCTGGATCAGCATTTAGTTTTTATATTTGTTCCTTCTGGCTTATACTATGTTTCTAGTGGCGTTTTCGATTTTGGTACATCTCCAATTTGTAGTTTGAGAAGCCAAGATGCATTCTGAAATTTATAAGCCAATACAGATGTTAAATGGGTTATAAATGATGAAACAATTGAGATTACAGTTGTTAAACAGTAAGCAAGAGTGAACAGATGCATAAACCTGTAATTACTAAACTTGGTTTTGGAGACAAAGGCCAACACAGTCAAGTCAAGCACATATACATACAGTGGATTCATAGAGTACAAGCCTCTTCACTTTTTGCACATTGTGTTGCCATTTTTACCCATCATTATGCACTTAATCACCCACAGTAAAGTGAAACCATGGTCAGAGTTGTCTGAAAATCAATCAAGAATCAAAAACTGAAATCTCTTACTCTCAAAAGTATTCAAACCCTTCATTCAGTATTTTGTAGCAGCCCCTCTGGCAGCAATTAGATCTGCAAGTCTCCTTGGATATGTCTGTACAAGCTTTGCACACCTTGATTTTTATCTCACTGTTCATGGCAGATCTTGTTAAGCTCTATCAGACTGGACGGTGAGTGTCTGCGTGCTGCCGCCTTCAGAGCTCTCCACAGATGTTGGATGGGGTTTCAGTCTGGGCCGCTCCAGGACATTCAGACTTACCCCAAAGCCACTCCAGTGTTGTCTTGGCTGTATGCTTTGGGTCATTGTCATGGTGAAAGGGGAGCTGTTGCCACAGAAAGAGTTTGCATGTGCTCTGGAGGAGGTTTTCTTCAAAGATGTTCCTGTATTTGGCTGCAGCCCTCTCTCATTTGTTACCAGTGTCGATGTGCTTGCAGCCGAAAAGCCCCACCCCTACCACATAACATGCTGCTGCCACCACCATGGTCGACTGTAGGGATGTATTAGCCAGGTGATGGCAGTGCCTGTTTGCCAGACATAGTACTTGCTGCTCTGTCCAAAGTGTTCAGTTTTTGTCTCAAACCAAGGAATCTTTTTCCCAACATGTTGTCAGAGTTCTTTACATGGTCCAAGCGCCCGGGCAAGTAGCGAAAGGGCTGTACTTGATCTCATTAAAGCAGGGGTGTGTTTTGGGCATAATATGCAATTATTCAATCAGTATGTTTGGCGGATCACTAGCATACTGGCTGACTTGCCAGGTTGGACACAAGTAAGATTTTCCACTGAGGAAAGGGATCTGCTTGTGCGTGAGATGAAGGCGCACAATCACTAATCAAAATGGTAATTATTATAAATACATATGATGTGCACAACACCCAATGAACACAATGTCATCTTTATTTCCTACGCTTTGTATGTCATGCGCAGCGTGTCCCAGGGTATAAGAAAAATTGTGTACAAGCTTTGCATATGCAACTAGGCAGGTGCACATCACAAAATAGTCAACGCGGTTTTTGCTGATCAGTGCCGCAGTCACTTTGTGCACCCTCATATTACCAATGTGCCCAAAATTTACGTGGACACAAGTTGACAGACTGCTGATTGGTAAAAAGGCAACGTGATGTGCATGTCATGAAAATACTAATTGCACATGTAGGAAACTAAGAAACACAGATGCTCTACCTGCGCTGCACACCATACGTTTGCTGTAAGAAAGGTGGGCTGTCATGTATGTACCTCTTAGGCAACAGTGGCTTCTGAGTGTTGCAGAGATGGCCATCCATTCAACAGGTTCTCTCATCTCCACTTCTGGAGCTCTTTCACGGTGACCATTAGGTTCTTTCTCACTTCCCTGCCCAAGGCTCTTCTTGCTCGGATGCCCAGTTTGGCCAACTAAGGGTCGTGATTTTTGTCCTGATAATACAGTAGGGCTCCTTATAAACCCAGATATATGCCATTTCCAAAACATATCCAAGCTATTCAATTTGCAACAGGTGCACTCCAGTTCCGTTGTAGACACATCTGAGCAAACAAATTGCACCCGACCAGAAATCAGAGTAAGATTTCAGTTATCAATTTTTTTGATTCATTTTCAGACAGCTCTATGAGCATGGTTTCACTTTGTCATGGGTGATTAAGTGTGAAATGGTGGTTAGATATGGCAACAATAAAATGTGCAAGAAGCAAAAAGATCTGAATACTTGGATTCCCCTGTAGACAGTAAAGAGGTGGATGGCCTGTAGAAGGTAACCATGAACCTGCCTACAGGTCCGATACTGTGACTAGTCCATAAAGATTTCTGTACCAGACAATAAACATTTATTATGCTGGAGACAAACAATTCAAATTCTCCTCATCTAAATAGGCATTACAGCTTAGAGGAGTAAACAGGATTCACAGAGGAGCTTATGTCTTTAGGATGCTGTTGTGCTTTTCTTGGCTTAGAGGACACTGAAGCACCACTCTGTGCTAGAACTCGCTCCCTAGGTTGTATGCATCTCACTGCATTTGAATAATCACCTGTTTTGTTCAACTAAATTATGGAAAACAGGACTGCATTATGACTGAGCAAACAACTATTTTTAATCTTGAATGTGTAACTCGATTAAATGCAATTTAACCGCACTCTTTTTGATGGTGTGGGTGCAGCTAAGATCGGTACTTACTTTACACAAAAGTTTGCTGCTTAATAAAATTTGTGCATTTAATAAGCAAATTATTTCAATCATAAACCTCTTGCCAAAGCAATTAGTGATAAATTATAATCTTATGATAAATTATCTTGTGTTGACAGCCTGGGGGAACGCTGCAATCAAACATTAATTATTCAGTGGGTAATTAAGTTCATAGGTGTTTCTCCCTCCCTTTCTCTCCCGCTCTCCCTTGTCTTTCTGGGAGGTGTACATTCAGTGTCCAGAATTTAGACATATAAACGTTTCATTGGATCAATGTGCCCTAAACTCAAAACACCACAGAAAAGCAGCCTAACCAGTTCATCTGTGTAACAGCACATTTCATTGGACCACCTCAGCTGACCTAATGTTATACAAGTTAATCAGAAACAAGGAAGCATTTAAATATTGGATTGCTCCTGATAAGATAGCCTGCATCAGACAGATGTCTTCAGAACTTTTGCTTCCACTGCAGACACTGGTGACATGTCTTCATTATTGTTTCTGAATTTGTGAATGCAACTGCACAAGCAAATTCGACACAGTGAGCTTCAGAGGCTTATTTATATGATCTTCTGAGTCACTGTTATTCAGTCACTCACTAATATGCGAGTGTGGCTTACTTAACCAGAATTATCTCGCTCGCAGTGTGGAGAATTCTTTGAAACAGAATATAAGATATCACAAATTACAAAGGATACTTTTTTAAATAGCAGCTGGACTGGGGCTGCCGACTCACAACCAGCAACGAAACGACTTTCAATATAATCTGAGTTTTCTCAACTATATAAATTAATCACTTTCTGTATAAAACCAGCACTTAACTGGGGTGGAAAAAGGGCCAGTACTCCCCTTATTCTGCAAGAACTATAATCATAATATTTATTCATTCATTACAGGCATGATTAAAAGTGCCCATGGCTGCTCATTTCCAGCCTTTTAATTTTTAATTTTGGGTACCTCTAGATTAGTTTGGCACCCCTTATAACTCCAAATATTCTGTAATTATTTCAGAACAATAAAACCAGAGAACCTCTTCCTAAAAACGAGATGATAGTTCGTGAACACGTACAACAAAAAACACTGGCCATTAAGCTACGTTTTCAACAATGACAATACATCAACTACTACCTGACATGTTCAAGTCAAAATATTAAAGTGGACAGCACAACGACCTGCAACAGCATTCATTAATATGAACGTCTCCTCCATAGATAGGTAAACAACAGTATATGTACCAATGAAAAGAGATGTGTAACACTCTAAACAAAGCGGGTAATTGACAAACCCCATATTTTAACTGTCATAATGCAGACAGTATAACTTCTTCAGCCTTACAACAATTCTCTCTAACGTTACAGAAACAACACATTAACAGACACACGTGTTATTTTTAAACTTATCATTTAGTCCCACTGAGTAGTGGAAACTTCACTCCCTTTCAAGTAGCTCCAAGGTCAGTAAATCCAACCGATGGTCATTGTGTCTTCCCCCATACGACCACATACAGTCCTAAAGTAGTGAAACTAATTCCAACAGGTAGCACCAACAATAACATGATGGGTTGTTAATCCACCGGTTAACCAGTAACCCATCACATGTTGCAGACACACTGGCCTCAAGCAGTCAAAGCAAACAGGTACTGTGCTCTGGGGGAATCCAGCATTGATGAGCTGATCATTCACCACCCCAGGGGGCTTCACTGTCTGGCTGCTTGTAGCTTAGACCCAGTCAGGTGAAACAGCGAGTCCCTGTGCAGGTACTTTCCCAGACATGCAATATAACACACAACGGCCTGGGGATTATGACCATTCAAGGGAAATACCTAAACTATCACATTATACTTCATATAGCTGGAAAAAAGTCTAACAAGCGACGTGGATAAACAAAGATTCTTCTGCATAGAAGTACAACAAAGATATGCTTTGTCTTTTTTGAGCTTGTAAGTCACAGTTAAGATAACAATTCATTATCATAACACTGTGGATAAGTCAGAAAACACAGAAAAGCATGCTCTGGGCTCTAACTGTAGGTAAAGTCAGTCAGACCACTGCACAGTCTGTACACAGCCTACTGTCCATCAGTTCTGTGCACCGCTGACCTGAAGCAGTTCACATGCGATATCGTATTAGATGAATCTTCAGGACATGAATGTTGCCTCCATTCAGCTGTTCAAAGTAAAAGAGACCAGTCGCAGACTTTTACTGAAAACTGCAGGCAGCCAACTGCAAAGCCTATAATCACACAAGTGAACCTTCAAACAGCGACTCCTGTGACCCGGGAGGAAAAGATGAGAGAGGGGGGTTTCAAGTATGTGTTGTATGATTAGAACTGATACATCAGAACTTTGATTATTTGGAACCACCCAAACAAATTTTTCTACTGGGGGAGCTCAGATCCCTTTTGGTGCAGATAAACCTGCTGGCTCCCACTTTGTAACAGACAGCTCCTAAACTGCCCTTCCTGACTGCAGCTTTACGTCACCGCCCCCTGCTGCTGTCGACTGCTCTCATCCACTATCCAGGTGAGACACGGTTCTTCATAAATAAGCCCATGCAAAGAGCAGAAAAGAGTACAGGTAGCTTGTGAGAAGTGCCTGTACACAAGAAAAAAATCCCAGTGTGCCAAAGAATAAAATGCTGAAGTCACTGAGGTAGTCAAGAAGCTTCTCGGTGGCAAGGCACCAGGGCCCTGCTGTACCTTAAGTCTCTGGATGTTGTTGGGCTGTCTTGGTTGACACGCCTCTGCAACGTCGCATGGCGGTCGGGGACAGTGCCTCTGGACTGGCAGACCGGGGTGGTGGTCCCTCTTTTTAAGAAGGGGGACCGGAGGGTGTGTTCCAACTATAGGGGGATCACACTCCTCAGCCTCCCTGGGAAAGTCTATGCCAGGGTACTAGAGAGGAGAATTTGACCGATAGTTGAACCTCGG
>NW_018128012.1:408464-435551 GCF_001952655.1 Monopterus albus | reverse complement strand
CTGCTCCTCCACATCGAGAGGAGCCAGCTGAGGTGGCTCGGGCATCTGTTTCGGATGCCTCCTGGGCGCCTTCCTAGGGAGGTGTTCCGGGCATGTCCCACCGGGAGGAGGCCCCGGGGAAGACCCAGGACACACTGGAGGGATTATGTCTCTTGGCTGGCCTGGGAACGCCTCAGCATTCCCCTGGAGGAGCTGGAGAAAGTGTCTGGAGAGAGGGAAGTCTGGGCATCTTTGCTTAGACTGCTGCCCCCGCGACCCGGTCCTGGATAAGCGGAGGAAAATGGATG
The DNA here is from genome assembly GCF_001952655.1 of Monopterus albus. Classification (NCBI taxonomy): domain Eukaryota; kingdom Metazoa; phylum Chordata; class Actinopteri; order Synbranchiformes; family Synbranchidae; genus Monopterus; species Monopterus albus. Next base: position 435,264 of record NW_018128012.1, on the reverse strand, counting down.
GATGGAAACTAATAGAAGTAGCTAAAAGTTTATCCAGAAAGTAGCCGGTGAATTTTGCTTTTTGTCTATCCAAGTTTGTCAAGGGTGAGGTTGCAATGAGGGAATATGGGCTTCAGTACAAACTGATGTGACTACCGCACCAGAATGTGAATGTTACCCATAGCTGCTACCTGCATCGGGTCATGGGAAAAAAAGAACTAATTAAAAACTTACAAGACATTATAACTCAAAACATTTTCCAGATGTTACCTACCTCATTCAGCCCATTTCAGTGTCAAATGTGAAAAATAAAAACATATTCACCTGCTGAAATGTCTGTTAAGTTTCATCTTTTCTGAATCTTAATATCAGCATCTTATTTAGGCAGTGCAGATTTAACAGAATCACACGGATTATGCAAAACCTGCAGACACACAGAAAAACTTTGTCATGACTGCAGACAAATCAACCCTCTGTTCTTCACCAGACAGACAGCTACTGAACTGTATTCTGAAAATAACCGGCCGGCCCAGATATGTCAGATGGGGTTGAAAAAGATAAAGCGTGTTTTTTTTATTTTTTGTGTGTGAAAACAATGCCAGCATTCATCAAGTTCAATTACAAGGAAGAGACGTCCAACTTCAGCGAGACACGTGAAGCAGCACTAGTTACGAGATTTTCTTATTAAAAGTTTTTTCCATCTCACTGGAAGAGACAGCTTATTACCAATAACAAAGATTTGGATGAAGACATGAGGAAGATTAAAGAATCAACGCCATAATGAGCTCTAACTGTCCCTCTTTGTTTTTCACTCACTGCTGTGCTCCAGACATTTATCAAACCGTCTCTCTCGGACTCCGTGTGTGTGTGTGTGTGTGTGAGACATAGAAAGAGAGAAAGAGAGAGAGAGAGTGAGAGAGAGACAGAGCGGCGTGCTGCTGCCATCTAAAGGTGGATGGTGAATTTACTGAGGCTCTGTTCAGCGGTGTGTGTGACAGAACTGTGAAACACTTCATTACAGGTTCATCCAGTACATCTTTCCTCAGTCCAAGTCAAATACTTATCCTGTGTAAAATATAAATGATCAACTAATGGCTTCAAAGTGCCACTTGACACTGAGGATGCACTGCTAGGTGAAAGGTTGAGAGAGAACAATGTGAAGGGTTTGACTAGACTGCTATGGCACAAAGGAGCACAAAGTGACAACACTGTGATGCCATGTAGGCTCTGGACTGGTGGAATCACTGGACACACATCTAATTAAATTCTCATTCAACTGAGCTCCTAGGGCTTTCTCTATATGGCAGGATGTACTTTGCATGGCAGGTCAGGAGCTCCACGGCCCTCCAAAAATGAGATTTAGAAAAAGCTCATTCAGAGGTTAATGAAGTTGTCATCAGCTCCATACTGCTATAACATACTGGCTACCAGGAGCGTGCAATAGTGACAGAAAACATCTGGATATTATCTCTGATTTTGCCAATAAACAGCAGATATTTTGTGTCCTTCAAAAAAGTATTTAAGTCCTATATTGCACAGGGTCTCTCTTGTTAATAGGATATTAGTTGTTGCTGCTTACAAGTGATATTAACGGAGACAACATATTTAAAAACAGGTCTTATTTACTTAAAACTGAGGCGTTAAAGTAAAACAGTACACAAATTAATTTTCCAGAATCATTCCACTAGTTTGCCAAGTGTGTTAGTTTGCTTCTCATATTCTGTGCAGTGATGTTTATACACACACACACACAGGCCACTTTATTAGGTACACCTGTACAGTTGGATGCACTTCCACCTTAACATCTGTGTTTGTGAAGCTCAACATGCTTGTTTTTAATGAAATCTATAGATTCAGTTATGTTTATTACAGAGATCAAAGTTAAAGGTGGTGTTGTACTGGACGGCATTATAGACAAAGGTGTTCCTAATATTCTGACCCTCATGTATTAAACTGAAGAGGACAAAAATATAGACACCACTAAATATAATGCAGTCCAGTACAACACCACCTTTAACTTTGATCTCTGTAATAAACATAACTGAATCTATAGATTTCATTAAAAACAAGCATGTTGAGCTTCACAAACACAGATGTTAAGGTGGAAGTGTTGCACTGCCGTGCATACAGCTGTACAAGAGGGTACCTAATAAAGTGGCTGGTGAGCGCATATATATATTGGTTTGCCAACAGTGAAACAAGCTGTCCAGTTTTCTTTACAGCAACCGATTTAAGTCTTTTCGAAGCCAAGCTCCCTCCACATGAGAGGATGAGCCACGTCTAGCTATCAACAACGTAAAGAGCTGGTGGTGACTGTATTTTGTCTCCTGCTCATTTTTAACTCTACTAATTCACTTTTAGGCAGCTACGCTAGCTTAACCTGTGTTGTGGGACCATGTATATACTACATGCACTCTGAATATGCACATTCAGCAGTCTATCCTACTTGGCTTCAAGAGGCAGTGAATGTACGGAGCCATGTTTCATACATGACGATGTCAGCTCACACGTCATTCAATCATAGACGATGTACAACGCACACCCCGACAGTTTACACATACTGATATAGAAATAAACGATTTTCTCTGATCAAGGCACCAGTGTTCAGTAAGTAACATTTCCTGAGAATACTTCTGATCGCTGAGGCTCTGACTTATTTTTAGATAATTGCACAGCTTTGACAGTGTGGCCCCAGCTGCCTGCAAGACTGCTCATTTCAGCTGTTACAAGGAAACAACTTTTTCCTTTTGCTGGAGCAGTAAAGTAGTTTGTTCCAAAGTTGATCAACCTCATCATGCATTATCATTTGTCTAAAACAAAAGGACGGCCAAACTATGTTCTGCTCATTCAAAGTCAGCAAACTAACATTTCAGAGAACACACACGCAGGCTCATCGTGGTTTAATCAGTGTGGATGTACAGTGGAAGCCCTTCAGCACCAGGCACTATTGTGCTGATGACTGTGCTGGTATATTGATGTCAAGTCTTTATTGTTTGGGTTTACGGTGGAGAGGGAGTGCTGATTATCTCCTAACCTCCCCGCACCTTGCTCCCGCATAGCTAACAACATTGAAATGTGTGCATGTGTACACGTTTGTCTGTTTCGTCTAATGAAAGCTATGGGCCACGGCAAAGCCTCAATCAGCCTCTCACAGCTCTATGTGCTGGGTCTCTCTTATCATAAAAAAGGAGCTTTGAAGGATGTTTTTTGTTGCTTGCATATGTCACCGAGCTGCCGCCTCTGTCCTTGTTCTAAACCAAGATACTAAAGTTACACATCAGTAAAGACGCAGTGAGTGAAAAGAGGAGATGTGACAGAAGATCTATACACAACAAAAAATAAATAAATAAAGCAGGACGTGGAAAAGTACAAGGATTAGTCTCTGAAAGTCAGACATCCAAACAGGGACAGATCACAGAGAGTCAGATCTGCAAACAGCTCCCACAACCAACAGGAGAAGATCACAAAGAGGAGGATGAATGAGCAGAATGTGAAGGCATTTTGCTCCTCTCTCAAAAGCCATTAATTTCAGTGCTTCAATTCCCTGCTGTACTGTCAGTTTGCACAGGAGGAGGACAAAATAATCAGAACATCTCGTAATGTACTGGAATAGCACCACGAACAGTAGCTTAGCAACTCCACTCATTTTGAAGCTGTAGTTTGTGGTGCTGTCGTGGACTGAACAATAGTGTCTCCAGTCGACCTCAAGCATTAAACATAAGCCGGGATCTGAGAACATGATCAGCACAATAATGATCCAACACTCGCTACTGCACGTCATATATGATGCAAAAAGACAAAGTCATATTCAGTGGATGGTCAACCCTCAGCCTGACATGTCTTGTGGCTGAATAACTTCTGCTGAGGTTGGCTATGTTTTGGCACTACCTATTACATAACTAGTGTAGACCAAAACACATTTATGTCCTGAGCTGAGGCTGTCGAGTAGACCACTCTTTCACTGCATCAAATCCACATCATTTGCTGTAATCGGTGCACTCCTAACAGCAGCCACTGCCCTTTAACCTTCCGTAACAAAGCATCTGACTGATGAAAACAGCACATGCACCACAAATTGACAGGTGACAAACAAAAAAGAGTGAGGCAGAGTGTAGCAGCAGCAGATAAAGAGCTCAGTAGCTCAGAGTTATGATCAGAAGGAACCTGAACTGTGCAAAGAACATGTGAATGAGACCAGCATCACCCAGATACTGTATGTTAGGTGACTAAACCACAGTTTTCCATGAAGCCAGTATTAAGAGGAAAAAGTACACAAAAAGGTCTGTCAACAAAAGTCATATTTACAGAAAGCTAGTACAATACTAGTAACCAGAGCAGAGGTGGGAGGTATCTAAATACATTTACGCAAGTACCAAGTCCAGTTCGGAGGTGTCTGTTCTGTACTCAAGTATTTTCATTTCCTTCCACTTCATACTTCGACTTCACTACACTTTAGAAGTAAAATTGTACTTTTTACCCCACTACATTTATTGGATTACTTTAGTTAATCTTAATCTGATTCTGAAAAGTAACTACATAAAATACAGCATAATAAGTGTATTGACCCCTAGTGGGAAATCCACACCCAGCAGTATTTCAAAGTACAACATTAGCTCTACCATTTACCAGCTGCAATGTTATAATGCATCAATAATTATAATCAAATAAATGATATGCATGAATGTAAAGCAATTTTGGTGCAATACCTTTGTACTTTTACTTGTAACATTTTGAATCTAGGACTTTTACTTGTGTTTTTACACTGTCACAGTACTTTGTCCACCACTGACCCAGAGTGACCCAGACCAGCCAGTTCACCCTAACAGAAGCTATTACCCATCTAAGTTAACAGCTTTAACATATTATTATGAATGCTGCAAACATGCAACCAAGATATAAATAAGTGACAATAGTTTCCACATAAACAGCATCATGGCACCAGGAAACGCACACAGCCTCTTGTCTTGGCAACGTTTCCAGCCGCACAAACACCAACAACACTCAAGTGCCACATGTTGCCTAAAGCAGCTCCTACCTTGCTCAAGAGTTGAGGCTGGTCCGAAGCGTTTACTCTCAAGTAAATAAGACCATGTCAGCTGAAAGCAGCAGAACAGGAAACTCCCGGGGCCCAGGCGCTGGCTCCACAAACCCCGAGCTTCACCCTGAACTGTGAGCTGACAAACCGCGAGATGGGAAACTTTGGTTACAGCACAGTTCGTCTGAGTTAGTTTAATTAGTGAGTGTTCACACAGCGCGTGCGTGAGGGCTATACAAAGCCGTCATCGCTGCAGTCCCGCTACTACTATTCACTGCATATGATATATAGACATAAATAAATGCTTTTAACACTCAGCAGTGAGAGAGCCTTACTCAGCCACTCACTTCATTTGTTTAGCAGATTGGGTTTCCTTAATGGGTAATAAAGTACTGGAATCCTATTTGTCTGTTACATTCATTTATTAAATATACATATTCAACTGCAGCATGATATTAACTATAAGGCATAGATTTATTTTGATCTTTCTCTATAAGAAACACCTTCTCAGGCTGTTAAACTTGACCAAATCCCTAGAAATATAAAACATATCCCTGTTGTCTCAGTGGTAGCCTGCAGTATATAGCCCACAGCATCTGTATACTGCAACAGATGCAATTAAATTGGACCCAACACACTTAAATATGAGCACTTAGTTGCAAAAAAACACTCCTCAGATACTCAATCATAGCTAAAGCTGTCTCAATTAAACTACTGAAAGTGTGTCATTTCATTTTTTACATTACTTGCACTTATCCACATTTGAATTGCAAGGTGAGAGTGTGCATGTGTGTCTATGTGTGTTCAGCAGTGCTCTTTATTTGTCTACCTTGCACTTCTGTGTGTGCACAGCTCTCCGTCTCAGCTCTGGGGCACCATACAGCTGCAGTAATTGCCACTGGAGCGATTGCTCCTCATTAGATGCTATGGAAGCCGTAATTGGCCTTCCCAGACACCGTGATCAATGCCACCGTTATTACTGGGATTTCAGGTACCCAGGCCCCAGACAGCAGACCCAGCCGAGGCCAAAGGGGAACTGGAAAGAGGGAAGAGGTGAGGCTCTACAGCTTGTTATGGCTGCACAAACACCGGACAACTGTTTGTCTAGGTGTCTATCGACAGCTCTGCCTCCAGCCTGCATCTGTTCTCTCCATCCAGCTCACTTTCTCTCCACAGAATCTCTCATGCCTCATTAATGGAAGTCCCTTTGCTCTGATTCTCATGCTGTCACACTGACCCTGTCACAGGGCCATACTGTGCTCAGTCTATGGAAGAAATCTCAGTATTACACAGTGACAACGAATGAATTTAGCCTCTGTTGTCAGGACATTTATGAATTTGCTTCTACTTTTAAAAATATCATCATGGACACAATAAAACAGGTCAGGCGCTGAAGACTGCTAGTATATTGGAAAACAAATCGATTTGAATGTGAACAACATGTCCGACCAGCTTTCATCAGCGTCAGGTTCAAGTGTTCTATCCAGCTGAACTACATGTGACCAGCAGATGCAAGCTAAGGAACTGCATCCCATGCAATAAGAAGCAGTGGACACTGGATCCATAGAAATGTGAAAACTGAATAATGAAAATTATTACAATTAAACAAACTGAAGTTTTAATTCATCTTGGTCTCTTTGTGACATACCAAAGAGTTTCTGGGTCTGCATGTGGCAGAAGAACCAAGTGGTTTCACTCCAGTGTTTTCATTCATCTCATTCTGCATTACATGATGCCAACAGACGTTTACATGCAAAGGTGTGTTTTCAGCAACCTCCAGACCTCAGGTGAGATGCTGCAGACTAGAATCAAAGAAAAGATGGCCGCCCGTTAGGACTCGCAGTGAGTCTGTTATCATTATGGATCATTACAGCTCATAAAATAAATTGACTGTGCAAATGAAAGTTGAAGAGAATCTTTTTTTTCTGAAGCAAACTCACTGGGACACAAACCAGGCTTGTACAACTATTATTCATCATGTCCTTGATCGTCTTTCACAGAAAGGTGAAAAACCCTGGAGACAAATTTTACTGTCTCCGAGTCAAACATTTTTAGCTGTTACCAGAAACATAAAAGCCTCAGACATCCTGCAACCAGACACATTGCTACCACTTCTCCCTTTCTGCTTCATGGATTGATTTATCACACCGTTAGCTGAAAACCCACCCTCCTTTATAAAGCAGACTTTTCTTTTCTAATGTAGCTTTATCCAGTGAGTGATACTTCTACCTCTGTGCCACATGATGGCGGTATTGAGTCACAATGTGTCCTTAGAAACCACAATTCTGTTATAACAGCATTAACAAGTTGCCTCTTGGATAAAAATGACTTTAAATCCAATGATTGGATGATCCAGATCAACTAAATGATTCTCCTCCTTGAATGGTTTGGTTGCAAGGAAATGGTTTCAAGGTAATGGTATTCATGTGGAAGAAATTTCATTTGTTTAAAAGGTTACACTTCTTTGTTCACAGCATGTCACAGACCTTGCATTAATAGACCATGTGAAAACAGGCATCAAAACTGGAAGCCAAGAGCAGAATTAGGAACCAAGGCGGGTGTAGGAAAACCAGCAGTCAGGCATGGATGAGGTCTGACAAAAGGATCACACCCTGAAAGTTTACTCATGTCAGAAAGCAAAACAAATGAAAACTATGATGAGAGCAGGGCATCACCTGCTCCTGAAAAAAGGCTGTAAAGACACCTTCTGTCCAGGCGTTACAACCTCCGGCAGTAAAGTCTGGTTTATGCGTTGTCTATCAGAAATGGCCTCTTTTCATTTGCATGACTCAACACAGTCCAGAATGATGGGCCTGGTTACCAAGGAGCACAGCTAACTCCCTCCCTCCCCACTCCTGGAATATTAATCCAGTGAATTGGGTTAAAGGATTTTAAAAAGGGTGGTGAGAACTGGCATTTACAAAAACACTGGTTCACAAACATCTGACATATCCTTACCAGCATAATGTTGTATAGCACAAATGATCAGTACTCAATTGACCAGTCCCCTTGTATTCTACAGTAGTACCGGTTTATGCTTCATGAACTGAAACTCTGGCACTTTATCGGCTCTAAAACTTGTTTTCTGAGCTCACACAAACTACACCACAGCTCAAGGACCAGGTCTTAAGAGCTAATTAAATTTAGAGGACGATACAAACCTTGACTGAGCTCAGTGGCACACAGTCATCTCAGTGACTAGCAGTAACCTGATATGAAACCTCTGCAGAATGTGTTGTAATTAGCAGCATCGCCACAGGGAGAGATGGCCTGTGATCAGGAAATGGAAGATGTGAAATATGTAACATCTATGCATCCTTTTTAAATGGGTAGAACAGATTCAACAGATTTCCCAGACTGTGGTTTCTGTGATCTGTTGAGCATTTTTCATACATGCAGTGATGCACTTAATCTGTGCAAGGTATGAAAAAAGATTAATGCAGGGAAGCGTGTCTGCTGTGTCACGCTGTCCTCTTTAGGATGCACGTAGGATGTAAGTGATAACAGTGGGTGGAAGAGAAAATAAAACATTATTTGATGCAACCACTGAGGGGCAGCATCTACCTGCTGGTAAATATTAAAGAGATCAGTGACTTCACATGATACTTTTCCTAAATCATCTTACCACATGTGATGACTTAACATTTACATTTGCTCAGTTTGAGTAGAAATAGCCCATGATTTAGACAAATTATGTGCAAACACACAGCATGGCACAGTAAAAAGAAGGAACGCCACATCTGAATCCAGTCTGAGTCCTCTGGCTGCTTTTAACCCTCTCCATGTCAACCAGCCAAACCCATGTTAACCCTGGTTGTTGCTCTTTCTTTGTCCCACTCTCTCTGTGCTAAAGACGCCACCTTTTCACTCTGGCAGCCGCTGGTTCAGACTTGTAGTAGCCCAGAGCTCCTCCATGGCTGTTTGACATGACTACTAGCTGGAAAAACCCTTCTTCTAACCTTGGCTAGGCGGCAGCTGGAATAATAACGAGCACTGGCTGACCAAGGGCAGCTTTCTGCTAATGAAGTTGTTGCTCTTTTTTAAATTCACATGATAATAAGGTGTTTCTGACTGCACCAATAAGGCAGGAGCGCCCCATTTTCATTTTCCATGATGCCCCTGAACTGGGTTGACTTATGACTTTCCAAAATCTTATAAGATGAACAGATATGGATCATATTGCAGTATACTGAAGCATCTCTGCTGCCCTGCGCTGTCTCCCTGCAGAGCTCCAGTCATCCACATGATGCCAGTGTTGCACTGCTGAACTCACAACCAACATAGCTGACCAACACAAGTTGGCTACTGCAAGATACCCAGATATAATTATGGATGGAAGCACTCCTGAATTAGTAACACAAAGCAGAAGAAAATTATTTATTCAGAGAAAAAGCCATTTTTATTTTCTCAAATGAAAAGTCCATCACAGAAGATGGACCTGACTTTGTTTCTTTCTTTTCTCTTTTTTCCCTGTCAGCTTCCTGTGCTCATGTTCACATTTTGGATGACCCCACCCCCCATTCTGATGGTTTACTGGTCCACTCTGAAGGGCCCAGGAAGCACTGGGAGATAAGGAAAAAGGGCAGAGAGCCAGGCTCTGTGATCCCCTAGATAGCACCTAATCACATTCATTACTTCAATTAGGGCTGGCCAACACAACACTGGGCTGAGAGTCAAACCTTCGCCTCTGTTTGATCGATGCTGAACAACGAGCTCATCCTCCAGGCTTCAACCTCCACCCTGCTGTCCCTGCCATGCTGGTCCTCCACTGGGAGCTCACCACTCCCAAACTGAAGTCCTAGAAATCCGTATTTTCAGAAAGTTTTCATTCATTAGGTGGAGTGATCTCTGGTGATTTGCAGGATAAGAGATGTCTGTAAGAACAGTTAAAACTGGAAAATTGGTTGAAAAAGAAATATTCAACATCTTCAACAGTTTACAAAATACTTTATCTAAAATGTTATCATTTAAACAGCTTGTATTTGTGACCTATGTGGCTTTAGAACTCTTCAAACAATGTAGCCCATTTTAAACCTTTAAAACATTGTTCTCTCATAGGCAGACAGTGTAGAGTCAATCAGTGACACGTAAGAAAACAAACAGAATGACAGCCATTAAACTGACAAAACCAGTGTATAATCATATCCCCAGTATATCGGCAAACCGGCCAATTCAACAGCAGACCTGTGGCACACTTGAAGAGGGATATTAAGTGATTTAAAGCAGCAGTTAAATGCACATCCTGAAATCCCCTGTGTATAACCCAGGCCATGTGGTAACCAAAATAAAATCTTGAAGAAGACAACATTTGCTATCATATTTTAAGTCCATGCAACAGCTAAGCTCTGCACAATGGTTGCTGAATGATACGTATAAAATCAGAATCTTAGCTGGTTTGTCATCTTGATGTAATTTTAACAGTACGACAAACCATAAACCTGCTTTTCTACGTGAGGCATTCACATTCAATGCAGAAAACTCCAGTGTCAGAAAAAACAATTTTTCCATCTGTGAGTTGTATTGGTTCAATCATCTCCACAGTGGAACCCTCTTTAGTAGAAGCAACCTGAAACCAAGTCCTGAAAATGTGCTCATTTACTCCTGCTACTTTAAACTAAGGTCCCTGCTGCCACGTGCAGAGGAAATTAAACATCAGTGTCACTATAAAATAAAGAAAGCGATACCTTTCTGTGTTTAGAGTGAACGGCAGGGTGAATACAACCCATATCTCACAGAAGATGCAGTTGTGATAATAACAGCACTTCCAAAAATTAAGAATGTATTTCTAAATAAACAAACAAACCCCACTAATTTAAGCTTATGTCACCTTGGGCAGCGGTGGGTTTATGTCTAACAGCATGTCCACACTGGAAGATTTTTCCATTAGACTCACCTCTTCCACCACCTCCCACTGCTATAAACCCGTGGGTTTGTATGGGGGTAAGATTCTCTCACAACCAGTCACATGTGTGTTCATCAATCTAAAAATAAAATCAAGATTTACAGATGTAAACTAGTTTTTTGTGTGCAGCTTTTTAAAATGCATTTACAGATTGTTAGATGCATGAGCACAGATTGCTCGTGTGCGAGGTTCTGAGAATATCTTCTCGCTCTCAGATCCACACAGGTATGTTGCATTTAAGGACAGGCAGGAAACCTGGACGTTTGGCTTTCCAGTATATTTCCAAAGAGATAAAATTTCTCATCATGGACTTTAATTAAATATGTATTTTAACTATTCTGATGTCATGAGACTTTATCTTTGTTTTAATCAGGTCTGTGCTGTATTTTGAAAAACATTTTTATGATCAGTATTTAAGGTAATGCTAGTCCACAAGTTAATCATTTGCCAATAATCCAACAAACGAGGACTGCAGAGATCCCTGATCATTTGAACGATCCCTGGCCAGGCTCACTCCCTCAGCCCTTTTTCCCCAGGTTAGCTGGTGATCATTTAGTTTCCTGCAAATGCATTTAGAAATGGGCAACATAACTGAAATATTAAAAATAATACATTTTGACTCGACGCCCCTGTGGGTCTCCAGCTGAGCTAATGTGATGATTTTAAAACACTGAAGTGCTGAGGTACATTGTCTGATTTATATGTAGTTTGTTGGAAGAAGACACAAACCCATGTGCAGATGCATACACCTCATTCAGACATGAAGGGTCACACAAGTTTGAGCTGACACACAGGTTATGATGACATTTGGTGAAAGCACATGACCACATTATGACATTCTGCAGCATGTACTTTCCTGCAGGTGTTACGTGCGGATGATGAGCATGCGACACACTCAGGCACAGCTGTCATTTGTGGAATGTGGCCTTGTGCATTCACAGCGCTCATCACCAGGGTGATGGACAGGTATGCATCAAAAACATGATCCTCTTTGCAAAACTAAATGACCTGTGACCATCAGTTCCACTGTACAATGCATTTGTGTGCAGTTATGTGTCATCAGTGACTTCCTGTCTGAGCTGGTTTCCTCCTGAAACCTTTTGCCTTCTTCCCCCGGCGACAGAAAACCTGGTGACACCAGGATGAGCGACAGGCGAAGAGGAGGAGAAATGGCGCCGAAAACTGGAGAGAGATAAAATAGATAGATAAGGTCGGGGCATCTGAGAAAAAAAAATGGGAAAGTGGATAGATTGCGACAGAAGAGAGAGAGAGAGAGGGAAGGGGGATCGGTGAGAAGAGTGATGCTATTGATACAGTGAAGCTGCAGAAAGAGGAGAAGGTGCCTTCCATTTTTCCCCTCAAAGTGCTATCAGAAGACATACATTACAATGACAGCACTGTGACCACGCCAACCACATAAAAACACTCTGCTTTTATTTCATCTCCCACAGATAATTATTAATAAAAACCAGGACACGCACACACACAGACGGGAAGGAAAAACAGATGAGAAAGAATGATGGAGGGTTGAAAAGGAGAGATGAAGGAGGAAGATCGTGTTGTGAGGAGGCTTGTCTGCCTGACAACGTGAATCCGAGAGCAATGGGACCCACAGCTCGATTTGTCAGCGTGATGAAATAAGCTACCGGCCACAATCCCATACTCCACACTGTCTACTGACGTGACATCTAAAGCATCTCTTTTTCCTCTCTCTTCTCTCCTCTCACCTTCCGAGTATTCATTTGTGCCCTTATGTCTCTTCTCACTTCCCTCACTCTGCCTTTCTCCCTCTGAGTCTCGGTGTTATCAGTATCTGACACACAGTGAATCAGGGAGTATCTAGCGGCCTGCTATCAGACCTCTCTTCATCTCCCACTGCCCCTCTGTGCTCAGGCCTATCAATCAGGGAGCCACTGCCACGACAGAAGCCACCGACACAACTTGCATCTGCTTCAACACCAACTAACACAATTAACAGGAGTCACTCCATCACAGACAGTTTGAAGACTGATTTCTTTCAAATTTGGCCAGTGAGGAGGGTCATTTGCAGAACTAGTTCTTAAAACATCAGTGACACACGCCTCTTTAAAGGGAACTGAAGGAATTTCTAAGTGGTTTCTGATGTAGCACTGTTTACATTCTTAATTGTTTTTCACAATCTCCTCCTCCTTGAAGGAGCAATAATTTACACTTGCAACCTTTTTTGTTTATTTTGCATAAAAGCGATGATTTTCATAATGATATCAAACATGAAGACAAGATGCTGGCTTTAATTAGCTAACGGGGCAGACGCCTGTCTGCTACATCAGGACAAATAACTTGAAAAACTCTTCTGGCTGCAACAAACAGTATATCAAACGCACCCTGAGTGGATTGAGGTGAATTATTTAAATTGCTCATGCCACATCTACTGTTTTGCTCAGCCTGGCTGTCCATGTCTATTAGGCTAGCAGACAACATGCCGGACAAACTGTTGCCAGAGCGGTGAATGTACATGTTAAGCTATCATTCTATCTAGTCAGCTGGTGCTAATGTTCTGTACAAGCAGAAACTGGTCAAACCAAAATATCTGCATTAGTGTTAGCCTTCAAACAGCTCGTGGTCTGACCCTTGAATCTTGAAATAAATTTAATCTAATGCATAAACGTGATGATAGGAAGAAAAAAAAAGTATGTTTTAGACTCATTTATTATTGAAGAGGGCTCTAGGCCCAGATCACATCAGGCCTGGGACAGTAGATAGTGTTTCATGGTGGCTTTGTCTTTAAATATTCTCTTAGATTGAAAGCTTCAAAGTAAACTTCAATTACTGCAGTGATTAGATCTGGCCTGCTCCATTAGAGGACATTCTAGCTCGGGGGGGGACAGAGAGAGAGAGCAGGGTGAGGACTCTCAGACCCCCAGCCAAGGAATTACTAACTATTGATCTTGCTGCCACAAACCATCTGACAATGACATTATAGTCGTGTACCTTCAGAAGAAGCAGTGCAGTTCAGCACAGGGGCTGATGAAGTCCCTGCAAAGCACTTAGACACAGGGATGAAATCCTATTTCTGTCGCGATGGGATAGAGAGCAAAGGGTCTCTGCTGGCTATAGGGTAAAGTTCCAATTTGATTTAGTTTTTATCTTTTTTTTTTTTTTTTAACTACACTATGGATTAGTGAAAGAAATGTGGTTTTTACCGTTTTTGACCATTTTCAGCTGCTAAATATCTGTGTGTGTGTGTGTGTGTGTGTGTGTGTGTGTGTTCCATTGAACAAGCTAATTTGTTGCAGCTTAACAAGCTAATGTAACACAATTTTCACTTACTGATTTTTTACAAGACCAGAATGGGCCAGCTGTAATAACTGTGTGTTAATATAATTACAAACACTTATAAATGTTCTTATAGCACAGAACTCGGTCATACAACCACTGTGAGAAGGTTTTCAATATGTTGATTTCAAGACCTGTGCGATTTTGACTTCTGCATCCAGTTCTGTTCATGTGAGTTATCCAGGCAGTTTATCACACTTGCATTAAATACTGCAGACTCTGTAGAGAGTGTACCCTACTTTCCGCACAGTGCATGTTGTCCTGGGCCTCACAGGCCTGTGACCCAGAATAGGTACACTCATTCTGGGAAGTATTCAGACCCAAGTTTTCCACATTTTGGTTTTTTTCCTCATCAATCTACACAAAATACTCCAGAACCATAAATTTAAAACAGATTTTTGTAATGTTTTGTAAATGTATTAAACATAAAGGACTGAAATATTCCATTTGCATTAGCAGTCAGACCCTTTGTTATTGCAGTGGAGCTCTAGTGTATCTTACTCCCATCAATAGTCACTGAGATGCTTCTACAGCTTGATTAGAGTGAAGGTCCTGGAGCGAGCCAGCCTGAACCCAACAGAACTTCTCTGGAGAGACCTAACAATGGCCGTGCACCAACACCCCCCATCCAACCTGGTTGACCTGGAAAGAAGAAAACTCCAAAAAACAAAGGTGCCAAATTTGTAGCTTCATTCTCAAAGAGACTTGAGGCTATCGCTGCCGCCAAAGGTGATTTAACCAAGTGCTGAGTGAAGGGTCTGAATACTGGTGTAAATGGGATACTTCCCTCTTTTGTTTTTAATAATTTCACAAAACGCCCCCAAAACCCATTTTCACCTTATCATTGTGGAGTATGTTGTGTATATTGATGAGGAAAAAAATGAACTGAATCCAACTGAAGGTGAGTCTGAAACATAACAAAATGTAGAGGGTCTGAAAACTTTTCGTGCTGACCGTATATCTGGTTTAGGAAATTGCTGCATGGGAACAGGTCAGGAAAAGCTGTTTGAAACTGCCAATTAAAATCAAGCAACTTTATGTACAAAGCCTAAAAGTGCAATACACTGCATCATAGAAACAATACCATGACAGAGAACAGCCATGTCAATCATGGACAAAGCCAAACTGGCAAAATGCAAATACTACAACAAGGAACATAATCGAACCAAAGGTCCCTGTAATGTTGCTGAGCTGCTTGGGTTTCAGAAACAGTCTGGACTTTTTTGTGCTGCGGACCTTGAAACTTGCAGATTGAGAAGAAATGACGGGAAATGTTATGACCTTGATAATGACGATAATGATCCTGATGGCTTTCCTTGTCACAATGCCAATACTGTTAATAATGACAGTGATGATGATGCATATCATGGTGATAATGATGGTGCTCCCAGTGATGGTGCTGGCACTGCTGATGCTGCTGATGATTGTGGAAATGAGTATGTTGATAAGGCCAAAACATTTTCTTTGAGCATGCATGGCTCCTGATAACAGCACTAAGTCTACACTGATGATCCCATAGATCATCCTATCTACAAATTCTCACTGTCAGATGTTCACTTCCATTTCCTCCCTGTTTACAGGCTCCTGAAAACCATTACAACAGCGTGATCGACACCGTGCACACGTCCTTAATCATGAAAGCAACATTAAGAGGCTAAATTGTAGAAACTTAATGAATAGGGGAGGGTGGATTTGATTTTAAAATAAAATCAGGGGTGCTCTGCCAGAAAAAAAGGTCTTTGGAGAAAGTGAAGAAGAACATGGGCACTCAAGTAGGAGAAGGGAAGATGGAGACAGAGAGGGATAGAGGGGAAAGAAAGAGAGCGAAAAGGCAGGGGGAAGATAGATCACGGTCCTGAGCGATTGTGACAAGCATAGACCCTATCAGCCGCTGTTTGTTTGCACACTCCCCTCTCTGCATTAAAGGAGCCGTCCAGGCCGCCGGCAGGCCGCGAGCGCTCCATCTCATCACCTGACACGCCAACAGATGTTATGGGCTGATAAGAGCCCCGCGGCCCCCTTCCCTTTGCATCTACGATTACCTCCGCACAAAGGAGAAGGGGCGGTGGAGGTGGAATGGAGAGAGGGAAGGAGGCAGAGGAGGGAGCAGAGGAAATCAAATACTTCATGATGGCCTGGTGTAAAAAATAGAAGTGGAGTGTGTGTGTGTGGAGCGGGTAGGAGATTGAAAAAGGGAATGAGAAGGAAAGATGGTAGGGACACTCTCATTTGTCCTGTATGAAGTGGTAAATGGCCTCACCATGCTTCCTGGCTCTGTGTTGTTTGTCTCTTTCTTAATCGGCTTATTCCATAAGCGCTGCTGCACCATCGTCATTAGGCAATGATAATGATATTATTTAACAGGGGATGAGAGAATTAAGGAGGCACGCTATCTGATGGCTAGTTTTGTTCACTGCCTCATTTCCCCATCCTCAGAAAATATAGCATTTCCCAGTTGATAAGAATTGTTTTGGACTTGTAAAGATGCTTTAATAACAGCCATATCCATTGGCTTTACCGCCTAAAAACATCATTACTCCAGCTTTTATTGTGTATTACATGGCTGGTTTGTTCTCCAAATAACAGTAACTAAATTGGGATGTCAAAAAAATGCTACGTGGAACATTGGTCTTGTTATGGCAAATGTAACCCAATCACTGCAGTAAACGCATACATATCTCCATCCCACTCCCTCTGTCACTTCCTCCTGATCACTAATTTATGATATAATTTAACAACGTTTCTATATTTGTTCCACTAAACACTTTGCGTGGCATCAAATTACAGCTCATAAAAGATCACAGAAACTCAATATCATGCATCCTATTCTCAGGCAATCTGAATGGAGAGATTGTGTTTCTTTTCTTTTCCACTGCTTGGCTCCAAGTCCAGAGGGGGATAGATGACATTACTAAACACAAATCAGCCAATAGAATAAACAAACTCGGGGGGATAAACAACAATGCAATCTCCATCTACGCGTAAACAGTGTGGAGTGTGCATGTGTGTGGCTTTTCTTGATGAGATTGAATATGTGTAGATGATAAGCAAACCAGGGTAATCAATGCAGTCATGATGAGGGGGGTTGAGTGTGAAGGGGGGGTGGGGCACCAGGTCCTATCGCAGGCAGTCATCAATGGAATTTCAAAAGCGCCCCGACTGTCCTGTGTGTGCACGTTTGTGTGTGTGTGTGTGTGGGTGTGTGTGTTGAGTAAAAGCGTGACAAACGCATCATCTCGTGTGCGAGAGAGATAAGCTCTAAATAATTGCGGTCTGACAGGCCTGAATAATGGCCAAATTAGACAGAAGGTGCACATTATTATAAGTGGCAAACATTCAAGGCTGGTTTGAGATGTAACTTGGCTTGATTACAGCTGCGATGATGATGATGATGATGATGGTGTTGTTAAGACCCCCCGCACGCCGCCCTAATCCCATTTCCTCCTTGCTACTCTTCCCTCTTCTTTTCTGTGGATTAGCATTGCACCGAGTTACCTGTGGATGACCTCCTGTTGAGAAGCAGCCCACACACAGAGTAAAAAGAGGGGTGAGCAAAGAGAAAGAAGATGAGGGGGTAAAACTGCTACGGCCATTGCTAATCGGTGGATAAAGAAGAGCGATACAAGGTCAGGGAAAGGACAAGGAACAGTGAGGTGAAGGGGTGTGAAGGGAGCAATGGCAGAGAACAAAGAGGATAGAGGAGTGGCAGCTTTGATGTTGATCAGCCATGGATTTGATGTTTTGTCTGTGCTGCAGTTACGCCACGCTCAGGTAGAAAGATGAGAAAGGCCTTTTGGAAGCCCTCGCTTGGTTGATGCTTACCTGAGGCCCAACTAAAACAAGGAGCCTGTATCCTCTGCATGGATCAGAGCAGTGGTACCCCATGGCCTCATGACTGAAAGACAGGCTGGGAAACGACTGGATCAAGCGTGCAGGGAATGAAAAACAGACCTGAAATGAATTTCCCCACCTGACATAAGGCTTTATGGCATAAATCAGAGCATATACCAAACTAAATTAAATTAAACTGATGGAATTTTGCACCGAACTTTTAAAGAAAAACTCACAATGTCTGCTTTCTATCAAAATAACACACATTTGTGTAATTCAGTGGTTGAGTGTTATTCTTACACTTTAATTCTGGCCCCTTTTATTTACAGCTATTAGTGTTCAAACAAAGGGTAAAATCTCTCTTGACATGCATTATAAATGACAACAAATGTAAAGCAGATGATCGATGATATAGAAACACATGAGCCGGTTTAGGCAGCATGTGCTCAGTGGTTAGTGGTTAGTCCTCACAGCAAGATGTTTCTGGATCCCTCTGAGGTTCCTCCAAGTGCTCTTGTTTCCTAACACAGTCCAAAAGTTGTGTGAGTTGGGGAAACTGAAAACTCAGGGGTTCACTTACTTTGTTCTTGAGCATTGTTTAATGGGCATGTTCAATGGGAACAGAAATGATAAAATAGTGTGTGTTACTGGTGTAGGCACGTTGTGTTGGTCTGTACCTGTGACTTAAATAATGATTCGATCAAATATTCTGACCGCTTATTGCATAAAACCAGGTAATCCTAGATTTGTAACCATGCAACAGTTATTTTTGGCCAATCCAGGGCAGCAATATCTTTTTAGTTGATATAGAAAGAGTTGCCCATTTACACAACCAGCGCATAAAGCAACGTTACCAGTCATATGGAGTGGTGTTTCTCGCCACTCAGTTTAAGTCCAAATATTCACTCTCCTATTATCTCTGGTATTTTTGATTCGTTACTTTCTGCAGGTGGCGTGTCCAGGCAGTGAAGTTGTATCGGAGGCATCTTGGTTAGTTTGGATGGGACGATATTCTCTGACCTCTTCTCAGAGGGTTGATTTTTAAAGTTTGCTTTTCACAAGCTGGATAACTTCAGTTTTGGAACAGAACTCCCCAAATCTATTTCAAACAGCCATCTGATCATCACCAGGAGTGATCAGATCCCGATCACATCCATAATCTCCATGTTGATCACTGCCCAAGCAGACGGTTATCTGTGAATGATAGTGATTGGGAGATTAGGGTTTTTAAATGCTTAGAGAGGTAGTCGGGCTCCAGAGCCTCCACTGAATCGTAGCATCAGATCAGAGACCCAGGCGCACATATCCAACATGTTGGCTTTTGGGGGGAGAAGGGAGAGGATTGGGGGGTTAGCTGCAGTGGATCATGTACATAATCACTTGTTTATCACCAGAGCATCTTGCCAAATCACTAAAACACTGCTCTAATCACAATAACCAGAGCAGCTGCTGTTTTACTCCTCTGTTTGCATCTTGGACCTGTATGGAGTCGACCTAGGATAACACACATTTCTGAAAACTGATAGTCTAGATATTGGTGGATAAAATCAGCTAATATTTATGTGCTAATATTAAATGTCTTTGAATCTGAACATCTTTAAATGAAGTCTCACACTTTTAATGCTTGTAAACTATAGAGTTAGAGGAGGAGACCAAACTGAATTTCATCTCAGTGTGATGACAACAGAGATTGGTCCAAGTATTTTGCCTAGCTTAGCATAAAATTAGAAGCAGGTGGAAACCGCTCCGTAGCTCTGGTACTGTCTTGTTTATACACTGTATCTGGTATTTGTAATGTCTGGATTAGAAAGTCTGTTTCAGACATTCAGTGCAACCCTGACCTTATGTAGACATTGCGCAGAGAACCTGTATGTGAGGTTGCAAATGTCTGAATCGGTTATACCGGACATTAACCACTGCCAGCTCCCTAATACAAAGTCTGACTTAGCCCATGTGTGAATAGAGCAGGTTACTGTCTGGAGAATTCATGCCAAGCTAGTGGACGCTGATGACGGTTCTTCCTGCAACAGGTGAGAAAATGCAAAAATGCAAGCATCTGAATGTAAAGAAGGGTCATTTACATGAAACCGGCAATGAAAATGTTAAACTTGGGATATTTGAGAACTTCTGTTGCCTGTCAGACAAATTCAAAGAATGGCAAGAGACTTGTTTATGACTAAATTACTAACTACATGAGCACTCCCATTTTGTCCTGCCTCCTGCACACTCTGCAGGCACCAGCCCTCATGTAAACCAAAGTGAGTATTTCCAGCAGGTGAGTGCATCTGACAGAGACAATCCCCTACTGTGTGCTTCATGTGTGAAAAGGCAACTGTTCAGAGAACCAGGCCTGGACAGTGCCTCAAGGTCATGTGAGAAAACAACCAAAAGCAGGAAATAGTAGTTTACCAACCAACTAGCAAAGTTTTTTACTGCGCAGCAACAGCTAACTTTTGTAAGTCTTGTGCTTCTTTTTTTGAACACTCAGAGACTAAGCTGGCATTGAGTTTCTCATCTAACCCGTGGAAATACTGTAAGGAATGCACAGCACTTTATTATGAGATATGACAGTTACTAATGCTGCTAAGGATAATTTGCATGCATTCCTTTATGAAATCTGATCAAAAATATGAAACAAACTGATGGTACGAGCTCCCCAAAATGCCCAGAACCATACTGATCAGTTCTGGCATAAACGGGCAATCAAACTACTCCAACATCGTGCCTCGCCTGCCCTATGGGCCCAGAGAGGCTTATGTCAGATATGTGACTCTGAGTACGGGTTTGTTTCTGTGTTTGGGATCAAATCCACCATACACAAAAAGCCTCCTACTATTTATCTGCTGTCCTCATCTATCTTGGCTCAGTAGGAGATGTTCTAGTGCCATTAGGATGGAGGGGAAAACTCCAAACACTAAATAAGCCTTATCTGCTCTCAGTGCTCAGCTGAGATTAAGAAATGAGTGAAGGAAGCCAGTAGAAGGGAAAGGAGAGGAGAGGAAAGGAAGCAAATAGGAAAAGAAGAAATGCCAAAAGAAAGGGAAGGAAAGGAAGCGGAGTGGAAAGAAAAGGAAAGGAAAGAAAGGACAGGAAGGTAATGGGGAAAAGGAAACAAAGTGAAAAGAATAAAAATAAGAGAAGCTTGAAAACGGGTAAAGAAAAGATGAAGATGTACAGGGAGAAGCAAGAGGACCGGGTGCTGGTGTTACATGATGGGTTTACTGGCTCTACACCACCTTAAGTCCCCACAGCACAGCGACAGAGTCACACCACTCTCCTCTTGGAAATAAGTGTCTGTCTTTAGAAAGAGGCATTTGTTTTTAACTCCATTATCCCAGCAAGGTCTTGGGTGAGTGGGTGGCAAATGGGGTGATTTGGAAGTGTTGGTGAGCGGACACATGGGGAGAAAAGCCAGTTTGGAAAGCACCAGTGGAACCACAATCTCTGGAGTCCATTCTGTCCCTGTGAATCCCCACAGCAATTTAAAGGCAAGAAGAAAGAGGCCACAGGGAAGTCCAACCAATCATGTCTACATGTAGATGCCCTCTGGCTTGCCAACAAATGTATTACATTCTTTTCCTATGAGGATGCATAATCCTTGAAACAAAATCTGAGGGTTTGCCACATAATGAAGAATCATGTGATTTCACAACAACATTACCATGTAGGACATGGTAAGTGACTGTCTGAAAATTTGAGAAATCAGACTGTGGGACTTCATAAAGAAGAGAGAGGGAAAAGAGCCTCAGGCTATTGATCAGAAGCTGAAACACAGCTGCAGCTATTCCACCAGTAAGAGAAAGTGCAGCATCCGCCCTTGGAAAATGACGCTTTGCACAATCCACTTTTAGTGAAACCTGGAAAATCAGCTGGGTAACTTCTGACTTGGCAAAAGGATTATCTGTGGAAATTCACTTTTAGGTCAGACCGTGTGACGGACATCACGTGAAGCCAGTGTTGAAATGGCACGAGATTCAACTTTGCATTAAGATATAAATCAATATTGGACAGAGAAATACACCCACTGAATTCTCACTCTGCCACAGAGCCACTAACACAGTTACATCATTACCACAGTAAGCTCATATGCATTGAACCTTCCCATGGTGGCTGTAACTAAAGGTTGTGATATTCTGATCTTTGCTGTTTTCTTACTCCTACACAGTCCAAAAAACAGGAAAAGAAAACAGAACACCCTCACATCTGACCAATTGCAGCTAACGATAGTGAGATAGTCTCCATCCTTCATTGTAGGATGATCCTGAATCCACATCACATCTCTGCTCACACCCACAGTTTTCACTTTAAGTCGAATATCACCACTCGCTCTTTGCCAGAGCTTTAAAGCAGTGCCAGCGGCCACCCACTCCAGCTCTTATCCCCTCTGCTTCCCCTCTCATCCAATGTCCATCAGTCATTGTTCCCTCTCCATCCTCCTCCTCCTCTCCTCACCCCCAACCCCTCAGCTTTGATCTTGATTTCTGACCAGGAAATATCTACCAAGGGGCCATCCAGCCACAGTAACATCCAATAAAAGAACACAAGGGTGGACGAGACCGGACCGTTGATAGTGCCACCATTTATGGGCCCTGCTCAATCGTCTGCTACAACACCTGGGCTTTCACACACACACTATAGGCTTATACATTACAAATCGCATGGCTTTGCACTCAACCATGTATGTTATTTGTAATGTTACATGTATTTTATATTACCTTGTGATGTTGCTGTTTAATTGTAATCAGCCTAATAACCCCCTGCTCTTGTTAGTTTGCCATTTTTGATCTACAGTATAAGCTCTTTTTCTGGGGACAGACTTTATTTCTTCTAGAAAAAAAGGCAACTTGTCTTTTATAGAGCTCAACCTGTGGTAACAGCAGACCTTAAAGAGATGTCACAAACACTTATTTGGACACTATATTAATTTTAATTTTCTCTGTGCAACTGAAGCTTCTTGCTCAGAAGAGATAGTACTGCGAGTCCACCCTGCCCTCACTGAGGCCTTGTCACTGGGTTTTGCTGGATGTTTCTTGTCTTGTTCCTCTAGATTGAATATAAAAGAACCTTATAATATGAGCCTGTGCCTTTCATAACACTTCTCAGACCTTACAGATTCTTGATATGGTTATAAAGTCATCAAATGGCTTTATAATGTTTAGTGCATCTAAATGTGCTGTCTTTTTCAGGCAGATTTCACAGCTGGTCTCTTCCTCCTTGACAAAATGATACAGCAGTGGGAGGAATATGAGTTATTTTAAATTCTGAGGATAAAAATGGTCAGATTCAACTTCAGTCCAAACGTCACTGTGGGTTTCAAGGCTCTTGTTTCTGTGGAGAAACTTTCCATCTAACATTGTGTTTGGGCTTTGTTCCTTGATGCTGTAACAATAAAAGCAGTTGCTTTGGCCTGAAGCAAACTACATCAAATCAAACACAGGCTGGGCTGTAGTTGTTGCCGTTGACACTTGTCTCAATCCCTTTTGTTCCAATGTCCATATCAGCAGCTCACTGCACACTGAAGCATGTCCAAGCAGGACTACAAATGGCTGCCATTTTGCACTCTTCACCATGGTGTAGGACTGTGCACGCCTCCTCAGCCTGCTCTAGAAATCCACTGTGACCAGTACCGTCCGACCGGACAAGAAAAGACAGTGTGCCCCTCTGCCACGTCCCCTGAGGGCTGGGACTGAGTGTGACATCACTACCCACAAATCAGTTGGGTATCAGCCGTTTTGTGTCTACACTCCCTTGGCCCGAGTGGAGCGTCGGCGTAAGAGGACAAACCTCTGGGATTCGTCCCCCATCCTGCTTGTGGTGCTGCCATGGTTATCTGCTCAGGGCCAGGCAGCAGGGACAAGTGTGGGACAGACGGGCTGGACTGGGGGGTGACGGGGGCGGCACGATCCATTTTATGACATTGTCTCCTGTCTCACCCTGTCAGTTACTATTACCGAAGCACAGGCTGACATCCTGTGTATTTCTGTTTGCACCAGACTAGATGTGTGGTCTTGGCATCAAACTTGCACACATGCACTTTATAAGCGAACATTCTTTTGCACAAACACACACTGTCATTACAACAGGCGCTTCTCAGCAAACCTACACATCGGATTGTGAGCAGTATAGCTGTTCCTCGCAGACTGTGTGTGGGAGGGACAGAGCCACAGGCACCAAGTGTCTCTATAGCCCATGTGAAATCACATGTAGGCCGCGATGAGCCTCCAACCATACCTGGCACAATCACATTGAGAAACCCAGGGAGAGGCAGCTTCAGAGGACCACCAAGGACAGCAGCATGGCACAGGATGCCTGGGCTGTCTTCATGTTAAGGCCTTTTCTTCACTGTTCCAAAGTATTCACCACTTAAAACAGATTAAAGGCTTGAGGACTAAACAGGCCTGATGCTACAAAGTGAGGAAACACAGGAGGAAGGTTTCAGGAATTAGAGAGCAGGACGGAAGGGAAAGAAGCCTTTCAGGAGATGATGCCTCGGGAAGCTACCAGGACTGCTCCAATATTAAGGTGCTTGTGATGAAACAGATGAATGGATGAACAAAAAGGGGTAGAATGGAGACATTTGGGTTGCTTCATGGGAAAAGAGCTACTTTTTGTAATTTGAGATCTTCAGAAGCTCAGAGTTGGACTCAAGAGACTAGATAAGATTGTCAGATGGTGTCTACTGTAGTTCTTGTTTTGTAAGTAAAGTAAGCCCTCAGGACAGTACAGCCAGTCTGTCTCTGCTCAGCTTGCTTGTTTTGGAGCTGAAGGAGGTGGACGGGATGAGCGTGATGAACCTTCGCCTGCATGTCCCCATCCTCTTCCTCCACAGTTTCCAATGCAACATTGTGTCTGTTGGGAGAGATACATGCAACTTCTCCATCTTTCCCATTGGATATATTAGTCCGACTATACGCTGGTCAGCGCTGTGCACTTCTGATATAATCAGTGTGAAAAATATTCATGCAAATGTGAATTAAAAACTTTGGTCTTGATATCAGAAAATAGCAGGTGAAGTGAAGGTCTGAGGGGTGCTGAGTCAGTACAGCTGTACACGATGTTAGGTATTTTTAATCAGATAGAAATTGGATAGATACTTTCTGTATTAGAAATGTTTAGTGGAGATAGGATGTCTAGTTAGACTGTTAAATGCTTAGTCATGCTTATGAGTTTCTACAGGTTACATCTGGTCAAGGATAACTAGAGAGAAGAGTTGATGACTGTCAGCAGACAGGGTGTTTAATATTATTATTATGACGTGTATAACTGTAGCCTTAGCCATAATATGTTCTTATGTTTGAGTCATGACATGTTACTAGAGGTCGTGTGAGAATGTTTTTAGTTACACACCACTTAATCAACAGACACACACACATTGATTTACTTCATGTTTTGACTACTGCTATGACCAGCTGCAAAGCTGGTAACAGAGACGTCTCGGTTGACGTTTCTGTGTAGTATGGGGCTAGCCCAACCGAGGGGATATAATGTATAGGCCTGGTGGGTTCAGGGTCTTTCATCTTACATCTGCCTGTGTGCAGTTTGGAGGTGGAAGATACCTGAGCATGTAATGTTAATTTTACCTGTGATCCTTTGAATAAATCAGCACTGTTTTGAAGTTACTTGGACTGTCTCGTCTCTCAGAGTTAGCATGGTAAAAAGTACCGGGTACAACAACGAATATGTAAAATTATTCAATTATACCATTTGTTTATTATCAGTTAAGTGAATTGGTGGATTAATATCAATGGTCATACTGTTAACTGTAGGCCCTTCTTTATTGCAGCTTTGCCTGTAAAACAGAATTAGCATCATCCTTTAAGTTGTATCCCAAACTTTTGACTCCAGCTGTAAATCTGTGTTCCAGTCAGCGTGCTCTCAGACAGAATGTACCGTCATGGGATTTGATAGAAAAGGTCAAAACCGGGTCGGATTGAATCATCGCCAAATAACCTCTGATGAAGCTGGGAGTTTTGAAACAGCCCCACACTCAGATCAACTAGAGGGAAGAGACAGAGAGGGGGAGGCTGACTGAGGGAGGGAACAAAGCGGATGCTGCTGCTAATCCCTCACTGATTCAGTCCTGCTTTTCAGGGACCTACAGAAAAGCAAGCCATCCTTAAAAATAACATTTAACTACAGTAAGTTGCCATAATGATGGTGCTGATAATAGAGAATGCCACCAGAGAGCGTGGTGGGCGTTATTGTCCTTATCAACCCCCCTCTGGTTTGATTAGCACAAAAGATGTGAGAGGGAGGAAGATGATTACCATAACAAACACACACAGGCACACTCGTCCCCAGGGAAGTGTCAGTCTAAGTGGGAGAGAATGTTGACATTTATAACCATCTGGGGGGGACACGGTCACTATTTCTCAGCTGTTTAACTTCAATTACAGAAGGAAGGGTTAGGGAGCAGAGGGAAGAGGGGGCAAAAAGGAGGAGTGGGGACAACTTGTTACTGGATGGTTAAGTGGCAGCAGAATAGGCACTAAGGGAGGAAACACATTTATGGGTGTCTCCTAAAGAGTTTGCATTGTGTCCTGGCCTTTGTGGCTTCACAGTGATGGAGGACTGCTGATGGCTATAGGAGATTATGTCTCGACAGAGGATGTTAATGTGGACCTGTGTCTTTCAGTGATTAGACTGAAACACAGAAAACACTGAAAGCCCAACAAATATCTCAGAGCCTTCTTTTTTAAATGTCATACACTACTAGCCAGTGCTCTAAAACTGAGATG
>NW_018128012.1:397353-408446 GCF_001952655.1 Monopterus albus | reverse complement strand
CAAAAAAAAAGGGTGGGGGGGGGGGGGGCACCAATAATAAAATGATGACGAGGGAAAAAGGTCCTATTGGACAGGAAATAAAGTGTGCTGTCAGTCAGTAGCCGCGGCGCTGCCTGAGTCACATCTCCCAGGTTATTGCTTATTGTTTACTCCCCTCTGAAAAGGTCAGAGGTCACAGCGACCACATCTATTTTTCTCTTCCACCCACTCGCCTCATTCTTCTCCAAGCACAAGGAAGAACAAAGAGCGAAGGCGGGGGTGGTGGAGGGAGAAGGATGGGGCGTGTGGTTGGAGGGCGAGTTGGTGGAGGTGGGTTAGTGGGAGCAGAATTAGAAAAAAATATAGAAAGGGAGAGCAGCGATCAGACAGCGCTGATAAGGCGAGCAGGCGGGGGCGGGGTGTTGCTGTGAGCTTTAGGGGGGTGGTGGTGGGAGGATGGGAAGGTGATGTGTGTATTCAACTCTGGGCTGACTCCTCTTATGCTAATACAGCCAATTTCCTCTTTTATTTCATTTCTGGAGCCAAAATCTGCGATCTGCGATAAGGTTGCCGTGGCGACCGCCTGTTCCCCGGGCGGATGCGGGCAGCTGTGTGATGGAGATGTGTAAGTCGGCGGGAGCAGCAGGGAATGAATAATTTAAAACTCCACCAAGCTGGAGAGATAAGAGAGCAGGGCTGAGGCCTCTCTCTCACACTATCCCTCACCCTCCTCCTTCCTCTCCTTCTCTCTCTTCCCCTCAATCCATCTCTCCATCTCACCACTTCTAACTCTCAATCCCTCCATCTCTGTTCTCTCTTTTTTACGTTCTATTTCTCTCTTTGGACATCTAGGGCTTCATCCTCCAAAGCAAACTGGCCTCCAAGGTCAAGGGCATGATGGGTAATTGAACCAGCCATTTGGGGGAGGCTGGGATTGGGCCTATGGATGATACAGCAGAGACAAGACTAGATGATGGTGGAGGAGGCCTGTGTTCACTTGCTGCAATTCAATCTGCTTGTTTCTCCTCCTGCTTGATTTTAAACGTGACGGATTCCGAGCCGCTGCTGTCGCGCTCTGTCTGCCAAGTGAGGGAGCGTTCAGAAAACTTCGTATACTTCAAGTTAAGTTCACTGGGCTCGTGGCTTTCTTACATTAGTCACTCAAACAACAGCTACTCTCTGGCGCACAATGGCCCAACACTTGAATGTAACACATGCTTGGAATAGCTGAGTGTTCCAGTTCAACGCTGCTCTTGTGCAAACACACTCACGCTTCACGATGGCTCCACATCTGTGTGTGTGTGTCCCTGTGTTTTCTGCATCGGGGTGTGGTTAGCACAGGTGAGGTAATTATTTCAATCTGTTAAAACATTTGATCCTGACTTATCTGAGTCGATTTACTGAGTGTATTTACTGAACAGCTAGTTAGCGTGCAGGCTACAGTTGCAGAATTTCAAATTTAATCAGCGAACACTGTTACAACATCATTAAAATCCAACAGTAAAACTTACAAGTCAGTGAAGGACAATCATGTATGATATAATTTTTATTTTAGCACTGCTACATTACCTTTAAGAGTAAGTATACATTTTTCATAGTGTAAACAAATCCCAATTAAAGACCAAATAAATGCAGCCCCATTGTTGTGTAGACACACACACTTTGTCCTGCTGACAAAACTATTAATCCAATCTGTGGCTGATAACTTGACTAGAGTTATAATTGAAGTTAAAGATCTGAGCACTTCGAAGTCACTTCGAGACGTCTGTTTGTCCCACTACATTAGAATATAAAACCTGTTGCTGCTTCAGCCAGAATTACTTTTGTCCCACTGTTAATACAACTTCTTCAACTAAATATCGATCAGATAGTTTCAGGTAAATTCTCTGGGGATTATCATAAAAGTAATTAGGAAGAAAAATAAAATCACCAATAAAGTCGACGCTTGTTAAGGTTAAAGAAGCAGGGATAAGCTGGAATGATGGGCTGTGGTGTGAGAGGATTTTGAGGTGATCGCGCAGGTCGCTGGCTCGGTCACTCAGCTGGTGGAGGCGAGTGTGTTACCTTACATCTTCGACTCCTGTCTGTCTGGCCTGCGAAACTGTTTTCATTCCACAGCCGCAGCATGAGGCTTTATCGCCATGGAGATAAACCCGGGTTATAAGCACCCCGTGGGCCACGTCCAGGCGGGGGTTTCACGGTGAGGTGTGGCTGGGCCCTAAAAAGACAAAAGTGGAGGGGGCGGTCAGAACAAAAAAGCTGATTCATAAACAAGCCACACAAGGAGCCCGCACAGGTAATCTCAGGCCAAGCGTGAAGTCTTCATCCCTGTGGCGCCAGTAGCTCGACTAGGATGCACATGCACCAACACAAAGTTTAGGAAAGAACCGCAAAACACTACATTATAACTGCATCTTCAACCCTTGACATTTTCATCTGCAGATTAAGCTTTAAACATCCTGTAGTAATGTGGTGTTTTACACAGTATTCTCTCACATAGGATTTTTAAAGCAGGTTGTGTTGCTCATTCTCTGTCTGTGCACCATCTTCCATCTAAGCAGCAGATCTCAGCCCGCACCCTCCAAGGTCTTCTTCACATCAAGGGATAAGAAATGTGCTTTGTCTGCCAAGGGCAACGTCCTTCATCTGACCCGTCCTGTTCATGTGGAAACACACAGAAAAACACACACAGCTCAGCAACAAACATGCAAACAAACCAGCTATGTAAAGGTATAAACATCTGGGTTCCTCCTTCTCTGCACAAAACAAGTGCAGCTCCTCCACCGGACACATGGTGGCACTACGTACATATTTGAGACCTGAAGCTTGGCCTCCCTTCACTCACATGGAGCCCCACCGAGCAGAATAGGAACAAACACACACCCCTAGCAGATACTCCAGATTACATTGATAGTGCCAAAAATATTGGCCCATAGAAATAATACAACACAGCGATAACAGAATGCTATCTGGGTTGATCATGATACCGCAACTAAATGCAAGCAGAATATCAACTCTCACAAACAAGAAATAAGAAACTGGGCCTCACATCACTGAAATGACAAAATAAAACAAGACTGACACCCTCAGTCGGACACGATTGAAACCCAGTAGCTCAAAAAGCTGCTGTCTCCAAGCGGCTGATGAAAAGTGCAGCACAGAAGTGGCATTTCAGTGTCTCTGTGTGAAGCCATGTAAACGGAGCAGTTCTCAGAGCTGCATGTGAAAGCAAATATGGTTTCATTAAACAGGATATGAGCTCCCTTTTCTGATGGCTGTTAATCTAGATTAAAGTTTGTCACAAATAGATGCAAATTAAACACACTCCAGTCATCGGCTCTATTCAAGCAGGGTCAAATTATAGAGGAATTTCTGCTCTTTATTCAAACATTATTATCTCTTTAATTAAATTATTCCCAGATTATTTTTCTCTTAAAATGATATAAAGGAATAATAATAATAATAATATCTTCAGTATATTTGTTTTAAATAGGGAGATTTGCCTGCATGTGTTACACATCAGTCTATTTTCCCTTTTTGAAAGGCACTGGTAGATTTACATTAGTTTAATTATGAGAGCTTGCGATCGTCTCTATCTGAACTGCGAGTGTGGAAAAAGAATTCTTGGGCCTCAATTAAATCTGATGTTAATTAAATCTGATCTTGTTTTGTGTATTAATCAAGCGGCAATTTTAATCTAGTGAATACACAGACTGTAATAAGAAATGTGGATATAGAGGGAGAGCAAGAATTATTTTAATTTCATGCTTGTGATGATTTTTTTTTTTTTTTTACATTTTATATAGCTGACTTGCATTAGTTCCTAATCCCCCCCCCCCAAAAAAAATCTCTCTTTATGCAATCTGAGCATCAGAATCATCCAGTGCTAAATGTCTGCACACGTATAAAGAGAATGTGAAGCAGCTTGCAAGAGCAGGCCTATATTAACCGAGGTGTCTTAGAATAACTGCTGGTGAGTTATTATACGGGGAACTCTTGTGGGGAAAGGCTTTTTAAACTAATACTGATGTATGAAACTAATATTTCATTTATTTTCCCCAAAGAGGGCAAAGAACAAAGGCTCATTTGCATACAAGATTTTTGACTTTAGTTTCTCCTTAACCTGATCTGAATTTATGTTTGCGCATCTACCTCGAAGTGTGTGTCCACAGAGCGTGGGTGTGTGTGTGTGTGTGTCAGAGTGTTAATTATGTTTACATCAGCATTAAACTGCACTCTTATCAGATGTACAATTCCTTTTCAGAGGCAGGTTCTTGGTAGAGTGACACCAGAGATAAGTGGGAAAATTTACTCTGTGGTCAGCAACTCTTTCCACAGAAACACACACTATTTCCTCCGGTTATTTTAAGCACACGTTCCCCCTGAATGCAGCGATAGGAGGGGGAAACAGCCTCTATCCAAACCACATTAGGCTAATTAACAAACTCATTTAAAGCTGGAGAAATATTGATTGCCATACATTTGGGGACGCAGAGGATGGAGGTGGTGGCAGTGAGGGGGGAGCAGGAGGAAAGGGGAAATAAATAAATAAGAGTCTGGCAGGTGTATGTAAATTGTTTGTTGGCAATGGAGAAATTTAAATTACAGTTCAATCAGAGAGGAGGAGAGAGGGGAAAGAGAGTGGTGAGCACCCTGTGATTTCCCGTCTCCACGCTTAGTTGATATTTCACTGGGTGAGGATTGAGCGCTACGGGTGCATTTCACACCCTGAATGAGAAAGGCAATCTCGCTCAGCCGACTAGAACAATAATTAGAATGGAGATTAAATAAAAATAATTAGAAAAAGTTCATCTAGTTTTGATGTATTAATTATTCCGCCCCTGCTTTATTCCAAGTCTAATTATCTGCTTCAGTGAAAATGCCAAGATTTTCTGTGAGTCATAAAAAATTACATTCATGTAATTATGTCAGCAATTTGGGGGGAAGTCAGCTAAGCAGAGCGTCAGCTCTCCACTCCCCCCACCCACCAGTTTAAAGTAAGTAACTTCTAACTACTTATAACTTATAAGTTAATACAGTCCCTTTCAAGCAGGGGGTATAAATAATAGAATGCAATGGGAGATTATTTACTCTTTAAATGAGGAGCTGCTCTCTGTGCTCTCTCAGCTCCCGACACTTCCCGCCTTCACACTCACATGCTCTGCACACCACAATGAAAACAAGACGAGTTTTTATCCATTCTTGGTCAGTAGATAATAATTTGCATATAAATGGAAATATTTATTGTCACAAAAAATAAGGAAAGGGAGATGTAGGAAGTAATATGCTCATTTTTCAAAAACTCATGGGGCCCAACTGTGATATCTGTATTTTAGAAGTCAAGCAGTTTAAAAAATAAGACGAACGGAATCTTAAAAAAGAGAAAGAATAAATAAATAAATAGCAGAATAAAAGGAGAGGGGAGCCCAGGGAACCTTTTAAGATGTTTACTACACAAATGGAGTCTCCAGAGAAGACAGCGTACTGATGAAATATGAGAGATAGCTGTCGACATTCTGTACTTTTCTCCTGGCTGTGTCGACGGAGGCAGGCAGGCTGGAGGACTAAGCTGTAATGACTTCCCTTCCTCACGGGGGGAAAGCAATAAAGTTACAAAAATAAACTTTACAGATGTGGAAAATGTATTACCAAGATAGGAAATAGGTGACTACACTTGAAAGGAAATCGAATATTGAAGGTGCACCCAAGAAGAGAAAATGGGAGGAAAAAAGTTCAAGCAAGAACCTTAGAAAAATCGAATGTAAACACACTTTACATTTATTTTATTCAAACTGTAAAGTGATACATAAAAGTGTGAATATCTAACATTTCTGATAAGTCACACAACGTGGCATGGAAATGCAAACCTTGGCTTACACAGTAATCAGACAGGCCGGGCGCTCTGAAATGCAGAAAATAGAGAATTTCATGTTTGGGAAGCTGCATGAAAATACATGGGGCAAACATGTCAAACTGGCTCTCACTAAAGTCAGGTTTGTTAGCTTTGTGTGCGCTCTTTTGAAAGTCAAATTACTGTTCATACGCACTCTTTGTACGGCTGAACTGCAAAGTATTACAATATGTAAGTGCAGATATTCTGCTGCCTTTTTGAAAAACTATTTGGATTCATTAAATTATAACCAGTACGGCGCAACCGCTGTGGAACGAATACGCATTCTAACAAAATGTATGCACCTGTATGCACACGGTGCACATGTGATTGTGGAGGTGTTGGATGCATGTTAGTCTAAACTGATTGAGATCAATAGGAAACAGGAAGAAGTGTATTACACAGTCGGTCGTTCTGGTGCAGGAGAGATGTTGGGATGTAATGGCTTCACATGAGCACACGTACATATCAAGCCTGGCAGCGGCGAGCTCTGAAGAGATAAGGGCTAAAGGTCTTTGACTTTCTCTCTCCTTTTCAGAAACCCAGCTGAGACTCCAGCTGTTCCCATTGCCGCCATATTGTTTTGGTTTTCTGTGATTTATCCAAAGGTTCTGATGCTGGTTTTACAGATCAAAAACGCATGTTAGTGCAAACAAAGCCACAATTTTTGCCAATTTAAAAAAATTAACTTTGAGAATTTTACTCATCTGGTTCCTAAAACAGCTTTTAAACAATGAATGGAAGAAGAAGTTTGCATTTTATATGAGTTTCTACATTTTCAGGGCCAAAACACCTTTGTTTCAGCATGTTCCACTCATGTCTCAACTCTGACACTGTGCTCACACAATCACAAGTTTTCACAAAAGAATCCAACATATTCACTGACCGGCCACTTTATTAGGTACACCGGTACAGTTGTATACACTTCAATGCAACACTTCCGCCTTAACAATTCAATAGTACAACGCCACCTTTAACTATGACCCCAGTAATACACATATCACATTGATACATTTATGACAATTACACAAAAATTTGAAACACTTTTAGCTTCATAAACACAGATGTTAAGGTGGAAGTGTTGCATTGAATTGCATACAATTGTACAGGTGTACCTAATAATGTGATGGGTGAGTGTATATTTTCAGGCTAAAAATGCAGAAAAACCTAATTTTTCTGTTTTCAGAACATTTCTTCAACGGCACCGAGGCAGTCATGAGATCGGCCAGAAAATGTCATGGGAGAAAGAAGGGTTCAGTGTTTTTACATTAAACCATTTTCAGAGGGTCAAGTACAAAACCTACAGCATCTCCAGAACTGTAGTCTTGTCTTTTCTTTGAAACAGTGAACCACAGAAACATCACACTGAATCACATACTGACACAGTTTTTGTTAAATGCACACTTTAATAGTTACAGACTATATTTAGGGTTTGAATAAAGGGTTATGTTGGCTGTCAAATATGAAGCTACTACAGTCATTACAAGCACATTTAAAGGATTTAGGTTTTGGTGCAGCCTTGAGACGATAACCTACTTTGTTTTCACATCAGTTGACACTGACAGATTATCTGATAATTAATAAAATGTCACTCTGATAAATGTGCAACCAGATATCTGGTTTAGATATGTTTGAATGCACCATTCATCAGTGACCACATTTTAGAAAAAACTAAGTGAATTTGACACATGGAAGGCATCTGTACAACAGGACCATGCATGTCACATGTATTTTCTCATCCTGTGTAACATTGTAGTTTCTCATTTGGGTTCTTTCTTTCAGATTATCTATCTTGTGCATCTGCTGAGGAGACACCACGCAGGAGTGGTGGTTATCAGACCCTGATCAATGCAAGCAGGAAACGTACTGATTAGAATATGAACAGACTGCGCAGAGAGAAAAAAGGGCCATACACAGAAACAGTCCAAGCCACTATGTTTTGCAAGATATTTGGTTTTTCTTGTGATTGAATTTCACAGTATGACCACATGCAAGAGAATTTAGTCCTAATATATGAACAAGCTAGTGTTATTTCCCCCTTCAGTCAGGATTTGAGCCAGTAGAAAGAGACACACACGCACACGCACACAAACACAAATGTCAAATTTACAAGCAGACCATTACTAAAAGCATATTTGCATCCACATGAGCAACTTGTGATACTCACAGTCGTTCCTTTTGCTTTGAGAAGCAGTGGAGTGTGTACAGGTCTCCTCTGTGTTGTGAAATAGCTCTGACATGTGTTGGGTTTTTAAAAAGTCCAGGAGCTTAACTGCATTTTCCACCACCATTATTAAAGTTCCAAACACTGACCCTAGACCTGATAACGCAACGCCACACTGAACGAGCTGTGAAATGTCTGGTGCTCAGGTTTTTCTGGTTGGATGTGATGACACACTCACTGTTAGCCACTTAATGATTGCCTGTTTATGAGCACTTAGTTTTTTTTGTCATTAATCAATTATTATATTTTCCAGTGGTTGCTATTTGCACCTTTTCCACATGCCACTGAATGACTTGTTGGCAATCTGCATTGTCTATTTAACATGCCAACTCTATAAAACCATTTGTATCATATTTGCTATGCGAGTTTCTGAGCAAACAAAAGAAAAATGGCCAAAAATGCCCCATGTATCAAATGTGATACAAAAAAATTAAAATAAACAAAATAATATGGAACATTTATTCCTATATGCCTGGACTGTCTGTCTATGCAGAAATGGCAAATAAAAATCTTGAATTTTTTATTTTTAATTTTCTTTTGGATTTTGTTAAAAGGTTTAATAAACATCTCAGTTCCAAAAAATTTAAATGTTGTGGATATTTTTTGATGTGTCAGGCTTTACAGGGTTAATTAAATTACGGTACAATATTGCCATAATAAAAAGCCCATAATATGATATTTATCAGGATATAAAAAAAATTAGGAAAAAAGATGGAAAAAATAATGTAAATTATTTTATTTAGTAAATTATTTACTAAATAATAAACCAGCATTTTTGTATAACATACTGTATATAAAAGATAATATAATGCAGCAGTCAGTAGTAGTTCTTTTATGAAATAAAATAAAATATTTTAGCAGCTGGATCTTTTAAACAAATCAAGTCACACTCACAGTGGAACATCAGCTGGGCAGGTTTTACTGAACCAGTTCAAGTGAGCATGGCACCAAACCACCAGGGGCAGTAGTGAGGTGCTGCTTGACGCACCACAACGAGGAGAAGAAGATGGTAAACTAGATTAAGCCACATAAAGATGACATTTGCACATTACTGGAGCTGTTTTCTAGTTTGTTTGCTCATCTTTGTTAAAGTGTAGCACGCAGTCATGTACTGACTCTTTCTGTATCCAGGACTGTCTCAGTCCTAAACAGGGCTAGTACTGCCTTCATCAGGCAGGATTTGCAAATTGTTTGTCAGTTTCCTTTCCTTTCCGCTCATGTCATTTCAAGAAATGACATGAGCGGAAACTGAAACACAGCTGCTCTAAAAATCAATTCTGCGACCTGAACACAGTTACACTAATGAAACAACCATATGTGGACACTGCCCCTAAGTTGTGTCGACTTACCTTACATTCTCGAGACATTTTTATATTGTGCTATTGCAAAATTACAAATATGGTTACATCCCTAGTATATGGAGTACATGTCCTGAGCAGTACAGTACATTGCTATATTAGTGAATGGCAATAAACTTGAACATGTACTAAGGCAACACACTAGTGCTGAAAGAATTAACTGATCAACAACAAATGTTTTAACTTATTAACCAAGTTATTTTTAAGTCATTTATTACTGAGCAAAGCATTAGCTGGTTTCAGGTACAAATGAGATTTTTTTTCTCTGTTGTGACTGAAAACTGAATCACTTTATATTGTAGTGTTTAGAGTGTAATGTGAAGATGCCGTCTCAGATTCTCTTGGTTTGCAGTGTTCAGTATTTCTGATATTTTGTGGAATAAGCAAGAAGTAATCGATAAATTAGACACACAGACATAGGCTGTAGTAACACTAAGACTTTCCTGCAACATAATGTATACTTAACATTTTGGACGTGAGGAAACCTGTTTTATAAACTGAATTTGGAAAGCGAGAGAGTCTGGGGAACTCACACCTGATGACAATCCTGAAAATTCACTATTCTTTCATTAATACTACAAAAACCAAAACAAACATGGAGATGCTGGTGAATCCTTCGCTTTCAGAGACAACCTTCCCCTCTGAGGCAGCTCTGGCTTCCATGTGTCAACATGCATACAAAAGTGTTTCTGCAAATATGTGCAGATGTGTGTGTTAACCACATTAAGATGCAGATTAAACGGGAAAGCAGTGCCAGTCCTGGTCAGCGAGTTGTGTTGACTTACCTGTGGCCTCCAACGTGCTCTCTGCTATAACGTGTGCTTCAAGCCGTCTCCCTGAGCCAGAAAAAACATCTGCTTTAAAGTATAAGATATTATCAATATAAAAAATGTAGAGAGAGTTTACATCGAAAACAAAGTTACACTCACTACAAGGACGCTGACTCCAGATGTTCCCCTGTTAGCAGACAGTTAAAAATCATTGAAACTTCATTTGAATATCAGTGAAGTGTCACCAGAGCGTCAACATGTGAAGTGACAATGGATTTCAAACGTCCAGAGGTAAGTAGCAGTAAACCACATCAGTGAGGGTTAGTTGATATTTTTGGACAGTCTATTAGGATGTAAATATGTTTGAAAAAGACAAATGTGAAACTACTTCTTTTCCATTCTTACTCCTTTGCCCTTGCCAAGAAACATGGCTATTATTTTCTCAAAAATATCCATTAACAACAATCATCAACCACACAAACTCCCAGCTGGGCGGCCAACAAAAACACAACACAATCAATCCAATTTCTTTCACTCCTACTCATTATTATTATTAGTGCTGCCATTTTGGCTGTTGCAAACCAGAACTCAGTGATCGTATCTGGAAGCCAACTTCCTGTTGTTTGACTGGGCATTCTGTTTTCTGTTATTGTTTCTACACAACAATCTTTTTGTATATCCGGATTAGGAAGCACATAAAACCTAAATGTGTCTCTGACGAAACGTTTTATGACAGATTTCTGACTTGAGAAAGAGTCATGATGGTGAGGAGTGTTTGCTTTAGATTGCTATTTATGGCCAGTTGTCTTTGTCCAACAGAAGGCGCCAAGTGGGTGGGTGGGTGGTTGGGGGGGGGGGTTTGCGATAAATTA
>NW_018128012.1:393312-397338 GCF_001952655.1 Monopterus albus | reverse complement strand
ACCTCCTGACTCATTTTGACTGCCATTTTACACACACACACACACACACACACACACTCACAGGTTAAGTCTGGGGTTTTGGAAGGATCCCAGGGTGAACATTAATTTCTTAATGCATTGTGGGTCCCATGGAGGCTGTCCTCAAGAGTAGCCCCTGTGGGACCTCTGCCAACTCTCATAACAGGATTGAGTGGCTGTGTATTATGTGATGTGAGTGTGTGTGCTGATGACGCCACATTTTTGTAGTTGAAATGTTTGATGACAGCAGAACTCCAGTATAAACAACACTTTCTTGAACAATACTTTTCTTTATCTTTTCTCAGTTGTTCCCTCTTTTCTGTCCTGATACTATCGCACTTCCATGTGTGTGTGTTTGTGGTGGTTAACATCTATGACGTGAAAAGGAAAATAAAGCCGTCATTAATTAGGAGGGCTGAGTTCCTCCTCGCAGAGGTTTGTTATTGCTATGTCTGTAGTGACAAGGAAGCTGACGCTCAATTAATCGACAAGCTCTCTGGGACTGGGTAACGATGATCAATACTGACATATGTTTTCTGCCCTCACTATAACTCATAAACATCCCTACGCAGGCAGCCACACAACCGGCTGGACATGTATACAACCAGCATGTTCAAATTTAGGCTAGACATGAAATGGAAACTATCTGCTCAGACCTCTGAGTTTGACCTCTGCAGGATTTAGATGGATGATTCAGATACCGCTCACAGACAGAGACTTTATTTTATTTTAACAAAAACAAGTCTAACAAAAGATTCCACTGAAGTCCCACTGAACTTTTATCATTGGAATGAATATGTAGAAGAATTTGTGCAAAACCTGTCTAGTGATCTGCAACCCCTTCCAACATTTCCAAAGTAACATCTGCTGCTGTTCTGGGGTGAAGGTCAGTGACAACAGTTAAAGGAGCAATTGATTTTAGACACAGCCAAGTTCATTATCTTTTGTTTAAAGGAATATTTTAGTCTAAGACCAAAT
Organism: Monopterus albus; assembly: GCF_001952655.1. Taxonomy (NCBI): domain Eukaryota; kingdom Metazoa; phylum Chordata; class Actinopteri; order Synbranchiformes; family Synbranchidae; genus Monopterus; species Monopterus albus. The sequence goes on along the minus strand of NW_018128012.1, from coordinate 396,342 downwards.
TAGAGCCAGTCAGATAATTTGGCATGTCCAGTATTTATTCATTTTTTATTGTGGATATATCAGCCCAAAAGTAAGAGAGGAGTGCAATGCAGAAATACCAGATATATGTTTGATGTCATTTTTTCTGCCAGAGAACGATAACGTTTATTTTGTTAAATATAAATATAAAACTGTTCACAAGTCTATATAAAAATGTGTGCGTGTATGTTTGTGTAAAAATTTATATTACTCAAAAAGTAATGAATAGATTTGGATGATATTTTTAAAGAGATAGGTTATGGCCCACAGGACCATCAAGTAAAATTTTGGTGCTGATCCAAATCCAGGGGGAAAAAAAATAGAAATTTCATTACTGTGTCTGTTGGAAAGGCTGCTGACTGTATGTCAGGGGCTTTGCTGCTTGAAAAAAGCCCAGGTGCTGTCGACAGATACTTTTCCACACAGTTTAAAGTACATGACTGTGTAACTTAGTCTATTTTAATTACAGGTATGGGTCCGGTCGGGTTGCACGTCTCATGACAACGTGCAGCACTTATGTTATGTCAGGCTGCATAAGACATTTATGTAGTTGTTCGTGGTGTTTATTTGCTCATGTTTATAATTTCTCTTGACTAACTTTCAAACTAATAATATCAATGTGATTCCAAATGCTATGGGCAGGTTTTCATGGTCACGCATCATACTATGATGGTCAAACTATCATGGAAATATTGCTTTTAGATGTAATCCCACTATGGGCAAACTTGCTTGGCAGAGGTTTGTTTTCTGTGAGTGCCTTAATTAAGCTTTTAAAATGTGTCTCAGTGGGAGGTTGTGTAACGTAGCCAGTGTGTCAAGGCTGTGTCTTTCTGTCACAACCAGTGCTTTTGTCCATATGCAGAGCAGCAGACTTTTAAGAGTTATGTATAGTTCCTGGCTTGGTTGCAGGAGTTTCACATAAAGCTTCACCCAACAGAGCACTTTCCTCACCCCCACCACCTCTCTTTTGACATATAAGCTAAACATTTGAATGCAACCAATAAGGTTTGAGCACCACCCTTTCTGGATTATGACACTCCACCCAGTTCTAGCAGAGAGGCAGTGCTTACATAACCTTTGACCCCTCTAATGCATTAATTGAGGGGGGAGTATGTGCGGTCCATTTATTGTGATGGAGTGTGTTGGTAATTGTCCACTGAAACAAATGTTCTTTTCTCACTGTCCCCCCATCGTGGCACTGGGACCCCGACCTCCTGCTTCCAGAAATGCTGCCATATCATTTTGGAAGAGCTCAGACCAGAGTTCAAGACAACAGCCACCACTTCTGTACTGCTACTATACCTTTACATTTGAATGTATCATTTTCCTTATTTTAGTGTTTACCTGCATTGTCAAGCCTTGCTGTTAATATTAGAATCTCTACTACACTTCAGTGACGGTATATCTCATGTCTAACCTGTACATCCAATAATAATCCCACAAGTGTAATGGAAACTTGTGTCTAAGTGCACTTGGACAGAGGCCCACAACAGGAGAAAGCCAACACAAACTCACATACTGCCACATACAGAAGCTCTTCCAGTTTATTTATTCAAATACAGCCATGAATGGTGTATTATGACAGCTTCCATCTGTCAGGTAAAGGTGTAACAGTCTTCCTCTTTCCTTCCCTGTGTTTCTGTTATGGGGGTTTAAAGCGAGAGTGCCGTCAGTCGTTGTGCTTCGGGCCAAATTGCACAATCATGCTGAACACACACACACACACACACAAGCTCACACACCTCACTAGTTAAAGCTTTCTAGGAACCGTGAGTTGACCTTTCCTTTCATCACTACACTGCCCTGTAAAGAGAAGTCAAGCCTGCGATAGAGAGGACCAAACTTTTCTCTACACACAATGTTTCTGCTACCGTCATTACGAGGCACCTTCCAGTAATTCAGGAGACGGGCATGGGAGTTCCAGCTCCCTGCACATTTTCAAAGTTTGCTATTTGTTGCTGCTCATGGAGCGTAACAGCTTGTACAGTAAAACTGACTTGTGACTTGCTGATACTGGCCTTCTGGGAGATGAAAGTGGATTAGGCAACCAACAGACAACGATCTGAGCACGATCATAGTGCACGCCTGAGTCCTATTGGTAAAAACTATTCGACCCTCCACAGAAAAAAAGGGGAACTATCAAATGCCTGTAATCTAAAACTGCTCTATGGGCAAATCTATTATATACACACATTACTGTATTAAACAAACTATTTCCACTGTACCACTATCTTATCAGCATTATGCCTGTGATACTCAAATCTATTTACCTTTGAGCCTGGAAGCGGGTTATTCATTGCTGTAATTTGTTGATTGTTTTAATGAAATCTATGTATGGCTGGTGCAAAATGTGTTGTACCTGAATGAAAGTAAGAGAGTATACACTATTTGGCACTCCCACCATTTCTGGGAGTTTGGGTTCAAATATTGGGTCATTTACTTCTTCTTTTAGATCTTTGGCAGAAACCGTAGGAATAATTTTGTACAATAATCAGAAATTTGACAAAGATTAGTTCTGTGGAACAAACTTTAACTTGTAACTAAGTATTTTTACACTGTTGTATTGCTACTTTTGCTTAAGTAAAGGATCTGAGTACTTCTTCCACCACTGGTCTGAATGCACCTTAAAGGGACCCTTTCATTTTAAGCAGACCCTCGTCCTCCACAGCGATAATCAGCCTACAAGCTGTAATCGCCCATTCATGCAGACCCTCGTCCTCCACAGCGATAATTGGCCTACAAGCTGTAATCGGTCACTGTTGAAAGTCTGTTGCTTGTAGAGTTGTCTGGGCATCTCCGTTGCAAACTATCCAGCATGGTCTGTTTTTGGTGATAGGGAGGAGGGCTCTGCATCAGCTGTGTGCTCGGCCAACAAGTGGTATCTGAGACTTGACATACCCCGGTGGTAACTCGGTTCACATCGACAGTAAATAACTTTGGTCTTGTCGAGAGAACTATCTGGCAGGGCCTTGAAGCTGAACTCGCCATTAAAAAGACCATTTTCTTTATCAA
>NW_018128012.1:391178-393289 GCF_001952655.1 Monopterus albus | reverse complement strand
CTGCTGCTGCATTGCTTCTTGATTTCCTAAACTACGGGAAAGGCTGAGGGTCATAATCACAAAATGCGCATGCATTAAAAGGAATTTGTGTTTACGTGTTATCGTGACAGCCCTAGTTCAAACATAAATCAACAAGGTTAAAACAAAGGTGTGTTGACTTTGTTTACTGCCCCGCAGATCAGACAGGCTAGATCCAGCAAAGGTCTGGTCCTACCGGGTACCGCGGAGGACAGGCTGCATCTAAGATATGATAAATGGACATCTTGCTTTCTTTGAGAGAAGAAAAAAATATCAGTAGTGCAATCACTGGTACTTGTTTTATAATCAAGCTAAATTTTGAATCTCCTGTTTTACTGTGAAAGATTTTTGTTTGAAACACTTGATAAATGGAAATTAGTGGGCTGCCTTTATAGTGACTCTGGTTCAAGAAATATTTTGGGCAGCAGTGTTTCCTCTTACAAACATCAGGCTGACTCACTGGCTCATTCATTAACAAGTCCCCAGATAATAAACATTTAGTTTATTACATAAAAGCCGCCCAGGACTCTCTTTCCCATCTGTCACCAGACAGTACATCATGACCTCCTCATATTGCAGAACTGTTGTATGGCCTGAATTTCTCATGTGATGGTTCTGCTTTATTCACGTGTGCTCTCTAGTGTCATACTAGCTGTGTAAATGTATCACTGTGCTGCTGAAACAACATAGCAAGATGATGAAAATTACAGATATTCAATGAGGTCAGTGGGTTTTCTTGTGTTTAATGTACTTTTAAAAATCACCCACTGTAGCTCTGCAAAGTCTTATATCAGTCATATCTTTTCATACAAACATAAAAATGCAGGCAAATCAGAAAGTAAAGTTTAGATGGTCCATGAAAGGTGTGACACCAGCTGATCCTGACAAGGAAACTGTTAAAAAAAAAAAAAAAAAGGAGCCGGGCTGCAGTCCATCACCAGCAGTCAATCATTCACCAATAATGCCACTTAAAACTCTCCCTAAAGCACTCTTTACATTTCCGTGTGTGTGTGTGTGTGTGTATTTACGGGGGTAGTTGAGGCCATGTTATATTAAGTTTGGAGTGTGTGTGTGTGTGTGTGGAGGAGGGGTTGCACACACAGGGACAGAGCCTCTTTCTCAGTGGCGAGACTTTGAAGTCGGGGCAGTTCTCTCTTTGAGGTGGTCTATCCCCTGTTCTCAACAGCGTTAATCATGCGTGAAGAGAACACGCTCGCTCTGTGGTCGACTGGGCATTGCTACTGATGGCTTCCCTCAGTCTCCGTGTAGGATGGAGGGGTCGGGCTCGAGGGGGGTGGCAGCTCTGATTAGCATGGCTGCGGGGCTAACACACTAAAAAGAAAATGCAACAAATAAATATACGAGGTCAGCTCGTTCAGTCGTAGCTACAGAGGTGGAAGGGTTCAGGGTGATTGAAGTGAACAACAAGGAAAAGTTTTTTTCTTTACCAACCAACAGAAAGGAACTCAGCTGCAGATCACTTCTGGGGATAGTAAAATAAGGCCCAAAGTATGTGGACACATACTTTTATGTGCTTCTGGTCTGAGGCTGGTTTTCACGGTTTGGTCTCAGTGCCATAGCTCCAGTTTGGGGATGAGTTATGTCCACAACACAGTAACAACCCCCCACATTACACTTGTTTTTTTGTTCCCCATTTAGTCTTAGTCATTTCATGCATCGAGGGCAGACTGGATTGCTATTGGATATCAAAAACGTCTTAAACGCATCCAAGAAGTACATCTGGATTGCATGGATACAAAACACTTAAAGTGACAAGTTTGAATGGGGAAACTTTATGCACTTAAACTTGTATTTAGTCAACACATATGCATCTCTGTTTGCCACATCACTGGTCTGACTACTTTCATCTAGATGTCCCAGTTCAGAGAATGTTGAAAGAAAGAATAGCCTCCAGTAGCTGGTTACTATGGGCTCTCGTCTCCCTCAGCCACACGAGGCCTGAGATATATATATATATATATATCAGTGACATGCGGTCAGGGGAGGCAGGTGAGGCAGAGCCTCCCCTGTCAACCTTGAAAAGAAAAAAAGTTAACCATAAAATATAATAAATGTTAATATTTGTCGGCTGG
>NW_018128012.1:368613-391061 GCF_001952655.1 Monopterus albus | reverse complement strand
CAAATAAAATGCTTTCAAACACTCTGATTATATGCTCTGCCTTGCCATAATCTGGATAATGTATAAAATGTAGTTCTGTAACGTGTTTAGGCTGCAGATTAACCATAAAACCCAGTAAAACAGTTACTCGGTGAGGCAAACAGTACGCCTGCCTCAAGGCAGAGGGCGCTAGTGAGCCCACAGATTCTTGCGCTACCTACAATCTTCTTCGTGCTTGTTTATATTTCCTTTACAATCGGCCTTATCAAAATGGAAGATTACATTTCCAAGCTGAGAAAATTCGCAAATCTGGACTTTCAATCAAAACATTTTTGACAGTCTGGACATTTTTGTCCAGAAGGATCTTCTTTATTGAAAACATTTGTTTTAATATTGGATTCGAACGGTGAAAGGGTTTGTAATACATACCAGTTGACAAATGGATTTGGTGTACAAGTAAAGGTAAGACCATAAAGTTTTATTATTTTTAGTTAGAAATAAGCTCAACTGGAATAGATTTTAACCTCAAATTAAATATGGGTCATGTTTGTGTGAAGAATGCTGATATGAGATATAAAACATAACGCATTGTCTGTTAACAACATTTGTATTTGTAAATCTGACTGTAAAAGACTTAGTGCCTCACCAGCTGTCAACCTCACCGCACGTCACTGATATATATATATATATATATTTGTGTGTTATAATTGCTTTCCCTTTATATGTAGGACAGATGAAACTGTTACCATGTCACAGTAACATTTCTGACACTTAGTATTACATTTGAAATATCATTAAAACTGTGGAGTCCACATGCTTTGTTTTGACGTCCACATACTTTTGGCAATGTTGTGTATATTTAATCAAACCAAGATCATTCAGCTCCCTGCTGATATGAATAACAGTACTGGGAGAAAGGCTGCTGGAGTCATCGGGAAAGAAGTGATTGAAGAAGAGATTACAAGGCCTAAGGAAAGGATAGCAGAGGGAGAACGAACAAGAAGGGAAATGGGGGCGGAGGAGAGGACTCTGAGCCGGGGGAGGCACAGACAGTTGAGTCATATTTCAGGTCTGATTGGAACTGACAAAGTGTTATTGGAGGACTCAGTCCCCACAGCATTGTTTGCTTTAGAAAGTCAGGGCCAGATTTATTATGACTGAAAAACATTAGAGAGATCGGAAGTGGGGACAGCGCAGGGAGCACGGCATGTCTGTCTGCACACAGTGAAAGGGAGCTTTAGAGGCCTCATACGGAGATGTATTAGGTCAGATCTGACATTTTATGCCGTTCATAAAAAAGATTTAAAAGGCTGGTGTTGAAAACGCTAATGCAGTCAAAGGAATGACAGAATATTACCAATATAAACCTGTCAGTGGCCACAGTCCGTACTTCTCCTTTAGTTCACTCATGGAGACAAATGGCTGCCATTTGCCACGTTTAGTGTTATGGCTACTGGGGCTGAGGGGCTGAGGAGACAGATAAGCATATACATCTCATGAGTATGTATTCTTTTTATCTCTCCACAAAGCCCACAGTGTTTCGGCACTATCCAAATCCAGACTCTGTTAAGGCAGCAACAGTGATATTGTGTAAATGATAATACTGATAGTTTGAAGGTCGCAGTTGTGACTAGCAAACCGCTAATGACTAGTAGGCAGCAGATTTAAAGTCTAATAGTGAAAATCTGATGGGCTGGCAAGGCACTGAAAGGACAGATATGAGTTCTAGGGAGGCCACAAATCATCACTTTGTAAAATATTTACATTAGATTTCTGAAAGAGTTGGTTTAAGAGAAAAGTCACACACAGTTTTTAAAAGGACGTGTTGATCATAATTTTAAAAAATGTTCACCTACTTTTGAGTTTATTTAGGAATTATGTAGGAACAGTTTAACTGGCCCTTACTGAACTGAACATATCTAAGCTTAACTTTAAGCACAACTTAAAACCTCAAAGTTCCGAGACACTGACAAGCAGACTGGTGCCTTCTACAGTCCATGGTGTCTAAGGGTTAGAGAAGTGAACTTGCAATTTGTTTCAGATGCCACCACACAAAGAAACTCCATTCATCTCTAATGTCTCAGATAAAAAATACTATCTGCATACCGCGAGAAAAAAATCTATTGTGTAGTCGAACTGACTTTAAATGTAAAAAAACATCATTTTTCCAATAATAATAATAAATATTTAAGTTAAAGCAGCTTGTCTCCTTGAATGGCAAACCCACAGCTGCTGTAGCAAAGCTGCCCGGTTAGATTATCAGTCTATATAGACCTGTCATGAATATGAGGCTGTTGCTGGAAAAGTACATTGCTTGTTCTACTTTCCTCTGTATAAATAAAGCTTGAAATAAACCATTAACATAGGCAGAAAAACAATGGCAGCCAGAGCAGGGTGCTCTCATCCTGGCCTGCGCTCACACTTGTTTTCATAGTTAATGGACAGTGTGGAGAGGCTAAGCTCACTGTATTTGCGTAACCACGACCTGACCCCCTCCCACCAACCGCCTCCTCGCACCCTGGGATAGTGAGTGACAGTGAAAAAAGAAAGAGGAAGAGGGGGAGGCAGCAGAGCGTAAATGAATGAAGGCTGTTGCTGGGCATTGCCGGTGTTGTTTGGCTTGGCAGGGTCTGTCCACACAGTGCCGTGGCACAGACAGCCAAGATCAGCTGACGGCTGCAGCGTGCTCGTCTGATGCTCGGGTGCTTATTAGTTTAGTGGTTAAATCAGAGTCAAAAACTTGAGAAGCAGAGCAAGAAAAGTGCAATATGCTTTGACAGCTGATCACTACTAACAAGTTGTAGACTAAACAGTTAACTAGAAAATAATTTAAACTGTCATTTTTGTAATTTTGAATATTAAATATCAGATTAAGTGTTAAGGACTGCATAATGACCTATCAGTAAGCACCCTCCTCCCAGCACATCTGTCAAGAGTTCAGCAGAAAAGCAAAGCTTAAAGATAAAAAGATAATAAACTGAAATTGCTAAATGGAAAACTGAAAAATCCATGACGGAGTAGGGAGGATGAAGAAGTACACAAAACTGAGAAGAGCAGATGGGAGGACAGAGCCAGTGTAGGAAGGGGAAAAAGAAGGGAGAGCTAAAGGGAACTAGGTTGGCAGATGTGAGCAACCTTAACTATAGCACGGTGTAAAGCTCTTTTGCAGGAGAGAAATCCAGTGGGTCCTGAGCAGGTGGTGAAAGCTGCCTGACAGATGACAGAGAGAAAGACCAAGGAAGGGAGTGAGGTGAGGTGAGGTGAGGAGAAAGCAAGAAAAGACAGCAGGGTTTTTCAAACTTTTTCAGGTTACAGGCCCACAAACAGACCTGCACAGACGCCACTGTGATAAGAATTGGGTATTTCCTTCCGAGCTGCTATTTTAATTCCTATCTTCAAATAAGTCATCAATCATTACCTGACCCTCTTGTTCAGATGCTCCCCATAATTTGAGGCAATGCTTCGACCAAGGTGCCAGCAGTTCATAGCATAACAGTCATTCTCAGGGACCTAGTCATATCTGTCCTCTGTCCCCCATCTGTGTCCCCCTAAGCAACAGTGAGGGTGTGGTCAGGTTCTGGGGAGAGATAAGTTCACAGTCTGGTCCCGCGTGAAGGTTCCCTGGCCAGGTCACGGGGTCGGCATGGGTGTGCTGATCCGGGAGCCATTATCCTATTACGATTAGCTGTGATATGACATGCTAGGAGAGCCAGGTGTTAGCTGAGGAGACTAACAGGGGATCAAGGCCCGATGCCTTTTTAAAGGACATAAGTGGAAACTGAAGTTTGGGAGTCTGTCTTTTCAAACTTGAATCAAGGATTTGTCCTGTGCCAGACATATAAAGTAGTGCAAGGTCAATAGGTCCCTCACTCAGGTTACAAAAATTTAGCTTATTTAATACAATAACTGATGAGCGGTCAGTATGGCAGGGCTAAAGCGCAAAGAATGAAAAAGAACAAAACCCTTTGTAAACTTTTTAAGGGATGTACCCGACCAAGGATTTTATCAGTCGACTCAGATTTGTCTGCTCAGTGCAACTACTTGATGGCCCGCGGCCGTGGCAACCCCTGCTAGAGCCCAGCTGGATACTTAACCACCCTGGCTCCTTCTTTACTACCATACTTACACCTTCCTTCCTGTGTCCTCACGCCTTGCTCTAACTCCTTAATTCATCCCCAAACACACACCCTACCATCACCCTTCCCAGTCATAGCAGGGAGGATGTGAAGCTAATCATTTTGGTGAGTTAAATGTGATGATTTGTCAGAATAACGAGACAGACAGCGCACTTGGATTTCTGTTGAAATGATGCTCTTACAGGCAGTTTCTTCTTCTGTGACACGGTTATAGCTTGAGTTTACCAACAAGTTTGAGCTTCTCCAGTCAGTTAACTGCATACATGCCAACGTGCACTACTAAGGAATATAAGAATATCTTATTTATAATTTTTTGTTAGCTTCCTAGTCCCGTTTGAATGGATGCATGTCACAGAAACATAAGATAAACAGCTGTGAGTTAAACTTTAACAGATGAGTATACAACCCAGCCACACATATTAAATACCAGCTCATCGTCGTGACAGTTACATTCTTTTCTCTGGCAAACAGTAGAGCACAACATTTGAAAACACTTCTCATAAAGTACAAATCTGACCTTTATGTCTATGTGTCTTTGCTAAGTAGTGTCGTCGAACCTTATACGTCCAAGCACTGGACAGTGTCACCGGGGGGGCTGGGGCTGCCTTCTATTGTAATGCACACTGGCTGACAAACTAAAATATAATAAAATAAAAACAAAGGCTTGAATAGAAGAGTCTCAGTCGACTGACGGGTCTCGACTAGCTGACTCTCGGGGGGCAGCCTTAGACTTTTTCTTGTGAGTCTGAGAAATCATCTTAATTTTGGATGATTATGCATCTCGAGATACACAGAGTGTCCAAAGCACAAAGTGATGTGCTGAATCTGTAATGGAAGTAAGGACCTGTGGTCGGAGGGAATGGGCATTTAATCAGGATCTTTCCTTGACTTTAACTAAATAACCCCAGTTGTTCCATCACCTTAACCATCCCGCTGTGTACACAAAAAGCATAAAGTGAGAATATAAAAAATGTTAGTCATTAAAAAATAATTGTCACTGAGCATCACTGTAAATCGGTGTAAGCTCGATTTAGCAGAATTCTCCTATATTGACACTCCTGTTTGGAACTACAGCTCCTTTGATAAAAGCTTGAAACATTTTTACAAGAAAGACAATTAGAGAAAAGTAAGAATAAAATAAATGTAATGTATATTTTTTAATTTTCTTCCTTCCCAGGTTAACCCCTTGGCTTTACCTTGCTGTCCTTTAGGGACTTAACTCACAGGCTACGTTTTAATACCACCAGAAAATAGTTTTTTATTCTGATTATACCATAGTATGGTTGTTTATGATGCAGCAAAGAAAACTTCTCAAACAGCTCATACCACAGATTGACATACTGGTTACCCACAAAATAATCAATGTGCTGTGTGAATGCAAATGTTAGAAACGTATCAAACCACCCACATTACAAAAACATGAGGTTTCTTCTCTTTCTTTTGTGGTAATTATTTCGAAAAGAAAAATGTCATGTCAATTCTAATGCCAACATGAATCATTACACAACCTTCATTGATTTTTCCTGGAAGTCTGAGATGAGAACAAGAGAAACAGCGGCAGGTTTTGTAAAACTAATCAAACAGCAAAAGTGTGACAGCTGATGAGAGACGGGGAGCAGAAGGCGACAGACTGTTTGACCTCTGATCTCTATACAGTACAAACACTGTGTTTGCAGTGTGTGTGTGGATGCAAACGGTAAAGGCCATGTCAGCCAGGTGGTGCAGGTGTTGTATCCGTGTCTGTCCTCTCCAGTCTGTGGCACATAAAGAACTGAGTCATGTTACCTCAACTTTACCCTGTGGAGGAAGCAGCCAGAGCAAGTATCATGGCTTTGTTACCTCAAAGAGACTGTGGGAAGGGTGGTGGGTCTCAATTCTAGGTTACCACTGTGACTGTTTGTACTGTCATTTACCTCAAAGAGACTGTGGGAAGGGTGTTGGGTCTCAATTCTGGGTTACCACTGTGACTGTCACTATTTGTTGTGTTTCCACCCTAAGCTTTCTACTAAAGCAGAGGTACAACAGTAAGTTGCCACAAGACACTAGTGGTCTGTCTGCAGTAAAAGAACCAGGAGGTCACTCACTCTGCATTTGCTGCAAGCAGAAAAACATCAGGTGATTTTTTTTGGTGAAAATCTCCCAGAACAACAGATCACCAAGCAAACGAGAATGGTCTCATACAATTCATTCCAGTGAGGACTTCCACAAAGTCCCTCCTGTTGGAACACCTGGCTGTTTAAGGGGGCTCCTCAAGGACCTTGAGGTCCAGGGGCTGAATCTGGAGCTTCTTTAGCCCGGGCCCTGGGGCCACTCTGCCTTTTGTCACCAGGACGGCAGCACCGCTCAGATTCCTCGCTCCTATTCCCAGCTCCGTAAGAGAATACCCCAACTACACGGGGTCCAAAGAGTGGTCATGACCACAAATGCATGCAACTACACGGGGTCCAAAGAGTGGTCACGACCACAAATGCATGTGAATGCATGCATTTGTGTGAGTGTGTTTGTTGATCCCTGTTCCTAATCGAGTGACAGGGCTGATGTCCAGGCACTGCAGCTCACTGGAGCTGAATAGTACACCTGCATCATTGTTAGAAGCGCACTGCCTCGACCCCTCACCCCTGACTTTTGGCTTGTAACTGTAAACCTGAAAATACTGGAGTACAGCAGGACCTCCCAACTGTGTGTGTACATGGGAGGATTTGTATTGTATCCATATCAGGGTATGGATGAGAGCATGTGTGGTTGGGTTCCGTTTACCTTGAAACTTCAAGGTGCTGGTTGCTGATTGAAAAACTTCCTACGTGAGTGAACAATAGTGCAAGTCCTCCATCCAGGGTTCAAACAAAGGGCCCAGGAAGTGTGTGAAAGCCTGTTTGGCTTCGAACATGTGAAGCCAGCTGTGAAGGACATTAGGCTGTGACGCCAAGACCACTGAGAATTACATCATACAGTATGTTTGAGATGAGAACTCCGAGGCAAACTCCCTGCTTGGCCCCAGCTGTGTCTTTAAGAGCTGGGTTATTACTGGCTTTATTGTTATTACTGCCTGTTTTTTAAAGGGGCAGGCGAGCCAGGGGAGTAATCCGCCTGCCAGCGCTCACATTAATGGTCTAATTGGTCTCTTCTCTCGCAGTCAAAACGTAGGCCTCAGCCTTATGGAAATGTTAAGCCCTCAGAGCCCCTCGCGCTTAAATACCCAAGAAATGCATGATGTCTGTGCAAAGTGGAGCCGTCACTACCCTCCTCTCACTCATGCACATTGTTGTCATTCCTGTTTTTCCTCTTTGCCGTTTCCCTCCATCATGCCGTGCATCACCAGCCTGGAGGGAAGTTCCAGTAGGTTTAAAGGCTCCAGGCCTTAACTGGGTAGCACCTTGTCAACCAAAAGCAGCATTACACAGAATCAAGAACAAATCTTAGGCGTTATTGTTTCCTGAGAGCCACCTTTTTACCTTTTAAACAATTTACTTGATGTTGCCAGTGTCCTGAGCTGTTGTGCACTTGGTCAGGTGATTTGTTTTATTGCTTTTATTTGTGGATTTCTGCATCATTTCTGATATATGATCGCACTGTGTTTTGAATTCACAAAATTCTGTTGTCCAAGTTAATTATTCAGATAAAAATTGCAGTTAGAAGATCAGTTAGATCTTTCCATATGAAATGTTGTATACATTTGCTTTAAAGGGATTTTTTTAACACCAGGATATTGTTTTCAACATCGCCACTTCCTGTCTGATCGGCCTAAAATCACAGGGCTATAATAGCACTGCAACAAATCAGGATGCCTTAGATTCACCCAGTCACTCCAAATTACATTCTGGTTTCAGGTAGGAATCCTGGCACAGTGTTTTTCCTGCACAAGCTACTGACAAAATGTCTGTGCTTGATCCAAATTGCTTTCTGCCAACTAGTGGAAGTGCACTCCATTCAGGCATAACTGGACTCATCACCGTTGGATCTCTTGGCTCTCTTGGTTTTTTTGGTATCCGCTGGCATAATAACATCACACACCAGTCTAGTTAATGAATGTGAGTCTGTCGTGTACAGTTTACTGATGCCACTTCACATCATTTCTGGCTAGTGAAGTGCAGATCTTTCATCTAGCTCTCACTGCCATTTCAAGCCAACAGTGTTGCAGTTTTAAATCTACCTATAAAGCTTCACTGCTGGCATTTGAGGACATTATAGCAGGAAGTTGTTCAGGGGGAGTCCCAGGATGATGTAATGGTTAAAAGTTAATGTGGGTTGCTTGCAGAAAAAAAAATCTACATTCCTTAACATCTCTGTCCACTGTCACCCTTCATGTCAGGCAACATCTCTAAGACCAATTTCAATCTTTTTGCACCAGCTAATTATATATAAATGTTGTCGTTTTTGTTCCAGTCCTAACCAAAGTTTGTGCAACACTGTCAGCACATCCCTACTTTGGCAACACTATCAGATTTTAGCCATCATAATCTAATTGATTAGATGGCAGACATCATTTCTAAAAGTTCTAAATGTCAACCCAGGGAGCTTTCCCCAGGAGTCGTGAATCAGAGAGGTCAGCCACAGTGTGAACACAGCTATCTGTAGACTGGGGTTAGCCAGCTAAATGAAGAGATTAGCACAGAGCGCACCACCACAGATGGATGCAGTTATTTTATCATTTCCTAAACTTTATTAAATCACCATAAGAGCGACAACAACTGTGAAAGGGAAGAGGTGCCTCTCAACATGGCCACTGACATAACTGTCTACTTAGCTTGTCTACTTTCAATTTAGACCAGTCTCCTGCTCCTCACACAGATATACTGGTGTTCTCTTGGCAGTTCATTTAAGATGGGAGGTTAGGGGTCTGAGGTTGGAGGTTGGGGAGGTGAGGGAGTAGGTTCATGTGTGTGTTGGGGGTGGGGTTTGGAGAGCGCTCATGTGTTAGTGTAACCAAAGCTGTCATCCAGCCCCGGGGTCACCTCCCCAAAGTACGCCGGCTGTCTCTTTTAATAGACTAAACACATATGTCTCTCTGTACCGAGACATGATGGGGGGGTGGGGTAAAAGGGGACGGTGTGGACTGACTTCATAACTGGCCTGTCGCAATTTCCTAATGGTTAATGGCAACTGACAATAACATGAGGCGGTGTTGTTTGGCCATGTCACTGTGGGCCACACTTTCTGTCATTTGTCACCAAATGCATGAGAAACATCAGTTAATGCATCACTTAATGACTGAAACCAAGAAACACTTGGTTAACACCTTTGGTGACTAGCATTGTGTAAGTAGTATGTGGTGTAACAACTTAGGAAAACGTTTGTCACTTTTTTCATGACAGTTGTATAGAGGCTGATGCACCATCATCATGTTACTGATGCATTATATGGGCAAGCATTCTCTAAATGCTGATGGCTAGTTTTCTATTAGCAGCCACCTTCTGCCTCAAGAAGTAGGCGATGTATCATGATCTAAATTTACCATAATTATCTTTGTCAGTGAAGTAAATTTAAGTTGTGCTCAGGAAAAGAGGTCTGGTCTGGACCCGTGCTAAGGTGGAGGTCATGTTTTACTGGGGTTTATCTGTTGATTGGTTTGTTCACAGCATAACTAAAAAAGTAAATAATAGATTTTGATGAAATATTTTGGAGTGGTACAGTAGGGTTTGGCCCGGGGAACAATCCATTCAATTCTGGTGGTGACCGATCACTATCCAGATCCAGGAATTCTTTTACAGGAATCTTCACCACTGTGAGATAGGGACAACATTTTTGCTTCTAACTCTAAACACAATGCCTAGAATGCTTGGACAAAAAGTGCATGATACACACCTACATAAGCGCTAACACACACCAAAGTTTGATCTGGATCCAAGTAATATTCCAGATGGGATGATCCATAATGTTTAAATGTATAGGGCTCACAGAAAACTCAGTGTGCGACAACAGATAATGCTACAAATGTGGAACTAAGATCAAATTATACTTGAAACTCTGCTGATCCAGGAGGGTGTCAACAGATTTGATGAATTACAAAAGTTAGAGCTATATGCTAAAGAAAACCGCTATTAGTGACATAATTTTTCTTGAATAACTTTCAAACTATTAATGATATCAATGTGATTCCATACACTAGTGGTAAGTTTTCACAGTCAAGGAATCAAACTATTAGGGCCAAACAATCACAGTGGGAATGCTGCCTTTAGGTGGAATGGCATTATGGGGACAGTGAGCTGCCATGGCAGAGGTTTGCACTCTCTGAGTGCTGTCTAGTTGAGACATAAGACACTAACATTATGTATAAGAAATGTTTAGCATTCATAGGATTCTATGCTATATGAAAGGCTAATCACTAAGTATACATAAAAAGCATTAGGATGCTGATGTAATTGAGCTTGTATTACAGGACAATGAACTGTCTAGTTTATGTGCAGAAAGACAAAAACATTACTGTAAATGAGGGAAAGGTATTAATACTGGACCTGGATGCATGATCTATAGTTAGTCTGATCTGTACACATTCACAATATGCCCAGTTCTAAAAAGGCAAATTAAGAGTTAAGAAGTCAGTGAGGAAGATGTATGAATCATACTGAAAGTATAGAGCTGATCCATGTTTCGTCTCGCCTCCTGAAATGCTGTGATTAAAAGACTTCTTTATGCGTATATACCACCGGTACTGTACTAATGGACTGTTTAGATTAAGGCGACTATTATGGTGACAAGGCTGCAGAGAGCAGAGAGGGGAATAGAGAAAGGTAAGGTGGCACTGATGTAAGAGAGTGGAGGTAGTTTGTGAAAGTGAGTAAAAACCAATGTTTTGTAAAGCAATTCAGTAGTACGACTTTTCATGATGCAGTATAATATTTTAAATTTATTACCAGTTCTCAAATGAAATGTACATTTAGTTATGCAGAGGCCTTAATATCCGAGCACCTCAAGCCTGCAGGCATCATAATAAAAGCAGACGACATTTTTTGTGGTATAATAAATAATGTAGTTCAGTGAACTGTAGGTTAGTGTGGCTGTAAACTGCCCTGTTCTCAACTCATCCCTTGGAGGTCTTAGTCATTTTGTCAGAAAGAGTTTTAATGAAATGTCAGCTCAGTTTAGTCTTTGCTAAGATGTGACACTATTGAGGAAATTCAACTGACTCCACACAAAACCTCTTTACCATCAGAGATGGCTTGAAAGGTGGCTGGTCTCTAGTTTTATCGGTTTCACAGTGGCTGTGCTCAGCTTGAATTCAGGTGGTGAAAATTTTCCCCTCTTGCATCATAAATCCCTTCACTGTTCACTATGTGTTTACTCAGCATCTATCTAAGCCTACATCGTTTTGCAAATAGCCCCAGAATATGGCTAAATACACGGTTTCCATTCGTTACTCATTTGGTGAATTCAAGCTGACCACCAGATGCTAATCAGCTACTAGCCAGTTAATTGTTACTGTAGCTGCCAGCGGTGTTCAGGCACACTTGTTTGTATTTGATTGCACTTTGGTTGTTGAACTTTTGTTACTGACATACACATGTTGGAATTTTGATACATCTATGTTATCATGCGCCTATTATAACAAAGTATAACTTTAATGTCAGTGTGCAGGACTACTGCAAAATCAGTGGTTTAATTCTTTTAAAGAATTGTTTCAAAATAATTCCAGTTAAGAGACTGCCCTCCTGTTAAAATGACTCCACATCTGTTTGTGCCAACCAGTTATGACAACCAACAATTAGGCATTATATTTTGGCAACCTCTAGTAAGCATATTAATTATGAAAAGCAAAGAAGAAAGATGGGTGACACAGTAGACAGAGTGACAAAATCCATGACAGTGCAGAGACAGACCAAGCTAATGACAAAGGCCGACTGTTGCATTGCGTCACGCCATGTTTGTTTGGGCCAGTCGAATCAAAAAAGCAACACATGAATTGTATAGGTTAGAGGACTGGTTGCAACTTTATTCTCAAGGATAGAACTTCGACAAAAATATTTTCTTTGTCCTTTTCTGTACTTGATTTTGGGAACATCCCTGCTAGCTAAAAGGAATAGCTTTTCAGTGATGTTTATTGAGGCTGCAACAAGCTAATATTCTCTACACATGAGCAACTAACCACATTTAAAAGAGTGAGCCTTAGATTTCGAAGGTGTAGATAAAACTGTTGCATCACAATTCTTTTTTCAGGTACAACAACGATGTTTTTGATCGTTTAGAAAAGAGTAAATAATTCATAGCACATGTTTGAGGTCAACTGAAGTGCATTTGTACGTTTGTAGGAGGAGGAGGAAGAGAAGAGGAGCTCATCGGGGGGGGGGTCGCAGTGCGACAGAAGGGACTCAGGAGTGAGTCAGAAGAACCTCCTTACTCCCTTACTTTCAAACAGGCTCTTCAGAGAGCTGCTGGCTGGCTGTGCTGTTGAACTTGGCCTTGCCGTCACTCCAGGGTAACCCAAAACCCGGCACAGAGGGGCCTGACAGACCTGGGGAGGAGGGGGGCGGATGGGAGGGCAGGGGCCCACGGGGACCCAGAGTGCATTTCAAACCCATCAGTGTCAGTTAGTTCACTAAGTGACTGAAGTGGATTGTTAGGTTTGTAGGAGGAGGAGGAAGAGAAGAGGAGCTCAGGGGGGGGGGGGTCGCAGTGCGACAGAAGGGACTCAGGAGTGAGTCAGAAGAACCTCCTTACTCCCTTACTTTCAAACAGGCTCTTCAGAGAGCTGCTGGCTGGCTGTGCTGTTGAACTTGGCCTTGCCGTCACTCCAGGGTAACCCAAAACCCGGCACAGAGGGGCCTGACAGACCTGGGAGCAGGGGAGGAGGGGGGCGGATGGGAGGGCAGGGGCCCACGGGGACCCAGAGTGCATTTCAAACCCATCAGTGTCAGTTAGTTCACTAAGTGGTGACATAATCACCACCGCCATGGCTGCTCCTGTGGGAGAGCCAGGCAGGCAGAGAGGGAGGGAGAGGTGGTGGGAGCCCCGACCTCCCCCTCCTCTCCTCTCCCAGTTACCCTGCTGGGATGGGGTGGGGGCACTTTACCCAAACTGCTCTTCCTTTGCAGTGATACTTGCATCTCAGAATCTTGGTAATATGAATGTATAGTACTGCTATGACCCAAGGGAAACTCAGCCTGTTAGGTAAACAAGTACATATTCAGTATAGCTTTGTCTAATATGACTTATATCACGTTTTTTTTTTCAGATCAAATTCATTTGCTGGTTCAGTTTCCCTGGCATCAACTCAATTGGGAAAACAAGGCAATGTTGCTGTCATATATAATCTGTGAAGTACAGCATATTGCTTTGTATATTGATGCAATGTGTACAAAACTTTTTTGCTGTTGGAGTTGGATGTAATTTGAGCTACTTTATACACAGTTAAAAAAAATACACAAACTTGCATGCAGTCTGTCTGCAACCTCAGGGTCAGTACCTGCTGACCAGTCACAAGATAATGTGTAGGTCATGCAACAGAAAAATAGTGGATCTGATGTGAGAGGTTTAGAGGGGAAGTATCTCTCGGGCGGAACTGCTGATAGATATTTGCAACATAACAGGAAGTGTAAGATCTTAATCTGCATAGCTGTGGAGTGAAATGTACAATATAAAATGCAGAAATACTAAGCAAAAACTGTTCTTGAGTACTTATTTTCCACCACTGCAACCCATTTAATATGTTTCCATTAATTAGCATTTTAAAAGTGGACTGAATAGTACAATTTGAGATTTAAAAAAAGATAAATTCCTACCTAAAGACGTGCCTCTGGTTCCAATTAATTAGCATTTAATTAGCGTGCACAAACTTGAATCTTGCCTCACTTGTTTAATCTGTCATAGTGAGCACGTCTGTTGGCAAGATACGAAACCACATTCAAAATGCATGGTCTAAAAAATTATCAGGAATAATGTAAATTATATGCAACTGTAGTAGACGGGCTTAAACGTGTGACAACACTGATTTAAATCTATAAAACTCTGGTTTAAATGTTATGTGCTGATGGAGAGACGACTCCTGCGTCTGCAGAGACAAAAAGAATAAAAAGTTAATGCATTCAAATATCTTAGTGTATGGGGTGGGGTATAGGGGTGGCTGCGGAGATGGAGGGTTTGCCTTTTCACAACAGACATTTTGACATGTCACAGAAGGGAAAGCACAGGTGCAACTGACAATACTCACAACAGCTGCATTCCATTTATATGAGCCATTTCCAGGATCATAGTATTGTGTATGTTTGTCATGGCTCTGTTTAGTGGGACACTTAATCGAACTCAGCCATCCTTAATGCTGTTGGCTACACCTACACAACTGAAAACGGTCTACTGTTCACTAAACGCAGGGCTGGATGTTCAGCTCCTGTGGTCCATGTGTTGAAGCGTCCTTGGACCCCAAGTTAGTCCTGGTGGCCAGGCCAGCGCCCTGCGTGACGGCTCCGCCGCCCTCAGTGTGTGAGTGTACATTATGTGTGTGAACGGAGGAATGGGAAGCAAAAATCACAAAGATCTTTGAGGTAGAAATGCGATAGATAAGTGCAATGCATTTATCATTTATATGGTTAAAAAGTATTCATTTATATTTGACTGTTTTGCAACATTGCATAACATCACTTTATATTACTTATTAAAATATCCATAAATATCATGTGACTGTGGATTTAATTAATATTTAGAGCAACATTTTTTTATTGATTCCAGTGAACTTATTCTGAAACAGTGTGGGACTGGTGAAGTATTTAATCATAACCGTACAACGTAGGACAACCTAACCTCCTCATGTAAATGAGCAACTACTGCTTACCACGATGAATGTCAGTGGTGTTTTGCAATCTTTCTTTAGTTTTGTGCTTTTGATCTTAATTTGCCTCATTTGTGAGCTACAGTGTAACAGGTGACAACATCAACGTGCTAATGAAGTCGCTCTTGAGCAGTGATATGCGGCAGTGAGTTCACCACTGTTTTGTTTCCTGTTTCAACCACATGAATAGAGAGGAAATTACCAGGTTGTCACAGCAAGACAGCAGGGCTGATCCAAATGACTGGCAAGCCTCTTCACAGGGGACTTAGAAGTCATGTTGTTTAGCATTCACCTACACGTTTCAATTTCAGAACCTGAAAACCAGTTTGTGCGACACTCCCGCGCCTCCTTCCTTCCTGCTGCTGCTGCTGCTCTTAAGCTTGCTGGCCACCTTGTTATTATTGTTGTTCTTGTTTCTCTTGCAGGCCCAAATATTTGATTGCACAAGGTTGAGGTCTGAGCTAATGTGTTTTCTGTGTAACTTTGTGTCACAGTTGGAAGAGGACATGACATTTGATTGGAAACTTTTCTTGGTCTAGCTGCTGGTTACGGCATCTGACAAATGCATTTGAAAAGCAGTTCTGAGGCTTTATGCATAAAATACATTAAAATAGAAACAGAAATAAATAGCATTGTTTCTTTCAATATTTCTTAATTAGTTAACTGCACTGTCAAGGTGCAACTAAAAGGGGTAACAAAACTGACTTCCATTAAAGGGAACTGCCCGAGTGATTTTTACTTTCTGAACACACACAGTATGTTCTGTATGTGCAATACACGCGTAGGCAGAATATGTGAACCACTGCACCTGGAAACAGGTTAATTATGCACCTGCTGTGAAACTGACCGATTCTCCCATTCATACAAAGACAAGGATGTAGGATGTGCTGTTCTGTGCCTTATCTTTGCTGCCACTGGCATACATCAAAAACACAGGTGAGAAAGTAGCTTCCTAATTCTTCTCTTTCGGCCTTTGGTTTTTTTCTTATTTTTATCTGTCTGTGGCTTCTATCTCTTAACACCCTAATCTAAGAGTGGTGTGCCTTGGTCCAATCTCAAAGATGATGATTATCATACTAGGAGACCTCACTTTGTCACTGCGCCGAGCACTACTGCTACCTGTATGCCTACACAGGGATCCTCACTCGCCTCTCCACCGTTCAGTCATTTCCAAATGACTGGGATAAAATGTGAACAGGTTTCAGCATGACATGATCCCTGGTAGCGCCCTCCCTTCCATCACCGCTGCCTATCTAGCGATGGACAAGACAAAGGAGCTTATCAAATAGTGCTGATAACGCAGCAACCAATTAAGATATGCACTCTCTATCGCACAATACGTGTTGAGTATCACTACCAAAGGGTCAGTAAAAGACAGGGAAATCAGTAAATAAAGAAGCCGTGTAACCAAAACCCAGGTTTTTGAAACGTGTCATTGGCAGATATCTGCTGCAGGCACGTGCATGGCATTTTGTTTTACATTTGTAAAGAAGGCATGGATGCATTTTTAGAAAACTGCCCAATATTGGAGTAGTGGGCACTAGATGGCACTAATGAATGGTAATTACAGTGATGGGCTACTGCAAAAAAGATCATTAATTCTTTTTCCTTATTAGTCATTGCTCAGACACTTAATTCATTTTGCAGGAGTTAAAACTATCTGAAGCTAATTGCAAAGCATAATCAATACAACTGCCCTGAAAATATACATAAAAACAGTCATGTATATGTATATAGTAAATATGTGAAAATATAGTGTATTTTCACTTGATATTAAACACTTCTACCCTTAAAACATAATTACCGAAGCCTTTATACACATGACTGATGTCTTCAGTAGATTTGTGTGTTTAAAACTACAATATTCTCAATGTACTAAATTATTTTCAATTACGTGTTTTTTTGTGCTGCATATTTATATTTTAATCAACACAGAACGGTGCAGTTTGCACCTGCTGTACTAAACACATTTGAATTTAATGACCTTTTAACTATTAATTTCATGGTGTCCTATTTCTTCTCCTGCTCATTGAGATTCAGAACCAACTAATCAGATGTGCTCAGTCCAAAAGAGGCAGATTTCACATCTGATTCCTTATTTAAGGCCTTAAATTAATCTGAAATCTAACTCCGGGGAGCACAGAAACTCCTTGGCCTTCCCGGATACAAAAGTGTTTGATGTGTGGCGTGTTTCTTTGAGTTTGGGCATCGTGTTTCCCTCAAACTGCCTTTAAATTTCTAGTATAAATGTACAATTAAAAGTGAACATATGCCATTTATCTCAGTATTTTTCAGACAACTAAGTGCTAAATTTTCAATGAGTTGAAAAACAGAGAACCTCATGTTTAATCTAGAATTTAAGCTCATATTATACATACAGTATGTCCACCTGTAAATCTATAGATACTGACTGTGCCTTTAAGAAGCCTGATTAGGCCATAACTGAATAAGATGAATAACAGCAACAATGACAAAGTGATAAACATGCCTTCGAGAAGTGCTCAGAGAACAGTGTGTCTTCATGCAGTCCAGCGCAGTGTGTGATCAGACCGGAACTTGCTGTGGCAGATACGGCCTGAGACATGTCAACTTAGTGTAGATGTGCAACCTCTGGTGCTTGAGAAGGGCAGAGAGCAGGGTGATAATGGCGGCACATGGATGGTGGGGTTAGTTATCGGCCAAATATGGGTCCTCGCCCTCGTCCCCCTCTTATGACATAGCAGACCTCTAATCACCGATCTGGGCTCCGTGCGCCACCATCCTCCTGTTTGTCGTCGAACCTTATCGTAGGCAGGGGTTTAATCTGTGCCGGTGATAAGATGCGTGGAGCTGCATACACATAAACGCACACTTTTACACACTCTTCTGGTTATGCTGTTTATATGTGTGAAACTGCGTCACGTACAGTTGTAGGTTATTCAGGATGTTTTCTCATTTATGTAAAAACACTGGAAACTCCCCTACGTCCTATTTATTAATTTTCTGAATCCAGGTTGGTGATTCATGCATGAAAACATGCAGCAAACAAGAAAGCTTAGAACACGGCCTGCTGCTGAGTTTGCATGATCATGGGGGGAAATCTAAATGTTGAGTTAGCTACGACTGACCAAAGCATCCGCAGCGGTGCGAGTGAAGACATTTATCCTGTCGAGCAATTTCCGGGCTCAGACTTTTTCTCATCGACTGCGACAATAAAATACCCCACTGATCTGATGGTATCTCTCTGTTCTAACACACTTTGTCTCATTAACAGCAGAAGAACAGACCAGAAAATAAAGAGCAAAAGCATCTGATTTCAAAGATAAGATAAAGCAAGAGTAAAAAAAAAAAAAAAAAGCTTAATCTTTAAGTATAGACATCCTTGGGTTTCTCTGAAGGCTGCCATATGGGGTCACCCTCTCTTAGGCTCTTCATGTGGTTTAGGTAAGCTGTGAGACCTGAAGAGGCAAAGAAACAGACCGACAGGGAGGGAGAGATCATCTTGGCCTGACCCCAGAGTCTCCTCTGCAGTGTTTGAGCCCAGCGTCTCTGCAGATTGCAGCTTTGAGCTCAGGCACAGAAACTGACTGCAGTGCAGAGAGTTTCACTGCAACAGCAGCAGCACTGAATGCTTGAAACAGGTGCAAACTAATGACAAGTAACAGGTCCAGGCCTGAGCTTTCTTTGCAGCAATTATGAACAAGGTCCAGTCTGAAAATAAGCTGAACCAGTGTTTGCAGATTTGCAAGACGATATTTTACCATATTAAATCTCTTGATTTAAAAAAAAAAGCTTTACTTCCTTGATCTTTAGGGGCTCACAGATGCTCCTGCTGCTGTGAGTCATGGAAAAATTCTAGAAATTTTTCATATTTTTATCATCTAAACCCAAAACATAAAGGCCTTACAGATTTGAAGAAGGCGACAAAATCCAAAAATAGTATAAAGCATGTGATGTTTGGGTCCAGGCAGAGCCCAGAGAAGTGGGGCATCCTGTTCCTGAAATCAGAAGAAAATTTTGTATTTTTCCTTTACGGTCACAGACAAAGAGGAATCGGAATCAGAAAGCTTTACTGACCAGGTGTGTGGAGCACACGAGTAATCTGACTCCGGCACAGCGGCTCTCAATGTGCATGCATAAGGCAACAAGTAAACAAGACAAGACAGAGAGGAGAGAAGAAAAGAACAAGAATGTGCAAACGACAAATTAATGTGCATTAGGCAAATAAATTCTAAAAATAAAGTACTTCTAAAATACATGTCACTATACACAGGTGAATTTTTACAGTTGTCTATTAAGTAATGCATCATTTTTGTAGCTTTCAAAACAGGTCACTGGAGCAAAATCATGTTCAATTACATCATTAAGAAAAATCATGCAGTATGAATACAAAGTTAAACATGTTTTAGAGCAGTTCCCGGGTCTGCAGCAGTCCAGATGCATCAGTAGTGTTCAAATTAAAGGCTAAACGATATAAGCACTGATTCTTCGAATCAGCCTGGACAGACAACAACATACACTGCTACAGCTTTGATGCCACTTTTTAATGCACACCCTGTCACATCAGTGTCTATTCAAAGGCCACACAACTGCTCCATTAGAGACTGTAGAAGATAGGAGGTGCAGGATCAGAGCCCATTCAGAAAAAAGCATGAAAAATAGAGTATCGTGAGAAACGGTGCTAGGTTAGCAGGAGAGCCGCTGGTGGAGGGGCAGCCCCGGTAACCTGAGAGAGCCTCTGTGCCGCTGCTGGACTGCGGCCCATCTCTTTATCACCACTGCGGCGAAGGGAAAACGCACAAAATATGTTTAGACCAGGCTGATAAGATCCAGCACTGGGCAGCCATGAACATCTACAATCAATATTAATAGATAGTGCAAAGCACACACAATAACATGCACACCTTTACACCATAATGTTGCCTGTTTGTGACATTTAAAATGGGGGGGGTTGGCTGCTGTTAGGTCAAAGATGGTTGAATTGTGACAATAATTGAAGCAAAGGTTATCAAAGTAATTAAGAAATTTGAATTAATTCTTCGATTCTTTATCTGTTGTTTAACTTCTGGTATCAGCTTGCTCTAGTTTTAAACTAAAATCTTTTTTCTAAAGGCTGTGTGCAGCATCGCAAACCGCCGACCTCTCTTTTTTCATACATATTTGCTTATCAGATGCAGTGTGAATATCGATTTCCCGGATACAGCATGATAAGGTTATTAGCGAGGCCAGCCCCACTATGAGCGCTGGTGAATATTTTATCCACTGTGAATTCAGCTCAGTCAGAGATGTATCACCAGAGCCATCCTTTTAATAATTCACTAGCAAAACTGTATCGATTGATTGTAAAGTTATCAACTGCTCGCGAAATTCTGATTTAATCCAAAAGAAAAGGAAGTCGTAAACCTGTGGCGCAGCGTGCTGCAGGGGCTCAGCGGGGGCTCAGTGGGGGCTCAGCGGGCACCCGCTGAAAGTTCCCCGGTAAACAGCCTGAAGTGAACACAGTGCCGTGGGAGCGTGCATGTGTGTGGTGCAGGAACAGACTTTAAGGAGCCTGAGAGAGACCATTTAATGGTGCCTGATGACAAGGCAACAGATCTGTTGGAGGGCGAGTCAGACGGCTGTAACCTAACACACACACATAGAAAGACACACACTCAGAAATACTAGTCACTTCTCACTTTCTACAGTACCTGAAAATATACATGTCTGTGTTTTGTGACTAAGCACGCGAGTCAGGAGGCGGCCACGAGAGCACACATACAAGATTTCTATGAATTCTCCACCAGATTAAAAAATCACTGGAACTAGTCGCAATTTGCATCTCAGTTTCATACTTAGAATGTGATTTGCAGTAGCACTGGCCTGGTACTGTTTTTGCATCATTTTCCTGTACAATGAAAACGGTTTATGGTTTTTACTCAACACCCAGTTAAAAAGTTGACTTCTATAATAAAAAGATATCATTTCTAAATATTTCTAAATAAAACTTTTTCCACCACATGCTTGTTTATAATAACATAAATAAAGCCAAGTTGCAGCGAGACTTTCCTGTATCCTTGTTTTAAATCAAGGGAACTCGTATAAGCTGAGCTTGTCATATTTACAGCTCCTATGACAAATGGCTGCAGACGTACGATGGAGGGCAGCACAATGCCACCACAAGGTCTTCTAAGACAAGTATGATTACTGTTGCTCTTTTGCCCTTTTACGTTGACTTTTTTATGGCACACTTTCAACGTTATAGCACTGGCTGTAAAACCAAGGGCAAAATAATGGAGAGATCAAGACCTTATCACATAAGTTAGGATGGGAAATTTCCTCCTATATTTTTCTCTGGACCTTTTATTATTCAGGACAGGCAGTGTACAGTGCATGGTTGTGAAAATGGGAATAATCTCATGCAGCAGATTAAGTGGATTAATTAGGGTTTTATTCATCAGGGTGAATTGGTACCTAAAGAGCTTCCCCCTGCAATGACAAGGATTTTTCACCCTTAATTATCTTGGGCTGTGGAATGCAGTCCTGCATGTGCAGCGCATCGAGAAAAGAGGCGGCACATCGCCCTGCAGTCGCACTGTGGTAATGTGAATCTTTACGCTCTCTTTGAACGACTTTGCTTATTTATTTCAGCTGCAACACATTAAAATCCTCTCCATTTACTGCCGTGTTGTGCAGAATTCACTGCCCCCATGTGAAGTCACATTAGGTCACAAACCCAACTCGTGATCTAGCCCCTCATCGACCATATCTACTCATCACTTTCCATGTAGTGAACTTCACACACACACACACACACACACACACTCCCACTCTTGATCTCTCTCTGCGAATAACCCACAGTTAGCAGAAAACAACCGACCATGCTGTATATGCAACCACATGTGCGAGCACTGGCGTAAGAACAGACAGAAATGACTTTGAGGAAGAGAACTGAGGACTTTCACTTGTAGGATTTAAAGTGATTTAAAGTGATGTGTGAGGTTTACTGTAGCAATTTACTTGTTTCAGTATCATAAAAACATGATGGTGTAAAGTATTTTGGAACATTTAAAAAATAAAGATACGAGGAGGATAATACAATTTTCACAGTTTTACTTTGTTCAATAAAAAGTATCTTTCGGAACATTATATGTACGTAACCGAGAACTTGAGAGGCACATGAAGCTGTTCTGCCATCGATGCCACCACATAAAGATAATATCACATTTAATTTAAACATTTCCATATCACTAATGTGGAGCTACTGGTATGTGCAAGGGAGGGAAATGCTTTTTCAAGAAAAGTGGTGAAAGTGGGTTTTAAGGCCTATTCAGGCCAGGACAAGAGCTTCTCAGAGACACAACCGTGAACTTTCTCAAGTTCCAGCCTTTGGCTGTCGAGCACAAAGAGGGCAAGGAGGAGCCGAGCATCCCCAAACAGGCAGATAACGAAGTTGGGGAAAAGATGGGGGAGGGAGGTGAGGTGAGGGGGTATAAAGAGGGAACAGATGGAACAAAGGTTTGACTGGTGAAACGTCTGATACACATCTACGGTCTTTAGTCTCTCTACAGCTGACTGACGGGCTGTTCTGGGAGAGGAGGTTTGTGTGTGTGTGTGTG
>NW_018128012.1:367027-368583 GCF_001952655.1 Monopterus albus | reverse complement strand
ATATATAGATAGATAGATAGATAGATAGATAGATAGATACATACACACACACACACTATATACAGTACTGTACATATCGCAAAACAACTAAATATTAATATACTAGTTTATAAGCACATGAATTATTTCATCATTAGGGTTTATAAAAGGTGCTGTACATAAAAATCATTTTCCAAATAGAAGCCGCAAAAACTGGTCACACGTGCTGAAAAACTACAATGTAAAAGTAGAAAATATTTTAAACTGTAACAAGAAAAATATGGGTTCCTGAACATAAACAGGTGAAATATAGTTTATATGTATATACACACACACACAGTGTTTAAACAATACTGCCAGAGAACAGGGAACTTTGGGTCATGTTGCCTAAACACGCTGCTATCCTGGAAACAAGTTCAACTCGGGCACAAGACCAACAACAGAGACAATTTACCATTTCACTTCACCGGCTGCACAGTAAACAATGCCATTCTGGGGGTGTTGCATTATCAACAAGCCTGGCGTAGTACTGCACAGCCCGAGGTCTGCCACCCTGTGACCTAGAACGATGGTACGGAGGTTGACTAATAGTGAAAACTACAAAGGCCTCTGTTGGTGAGTGACTTCTTAATCTCCCATATCATCTGTGCTGCTCTTTCTGCTTCATCAGCACCATTTGTTTTGTCTGTATAAGTGATGGGTCTTATCCTCACGAGCCAGAGAAACAGAGTGTAAAGGAAGACAAAGACTAATTACAAAACAAAATGTCACACTAAAATGTTGGCGTCACCCTTAAATGTAGCAGGGGCTTAACAGCACATCAGAGATGTACAAAGTAGTAAATGTGCTGAATCTGGACGCAGATGTCAACATTGTGCTGCATACTGATTTTTATTTTAACCACAGAATCACAATAAGATTGATCACTGTCCTTATTTTCTTTAGTTTATAAAGACAATTAAATGGTGGTGACATTTGTATTATTTAGCAGTATGTCAGTATTAGTTCACAAAGAAAGGAGACAAATTACTAATTTATTTAAATTATGATCTTGCGTCATAGTAATACCATATTTGAGGCAGGTTCCATTGGGGATCAATGTTTTTTTTAATTATTAGTTTTTTTTAAAGCAGCTTTTATATGTTTTTAAATACATCTAGATTACACCAGTGTTAGTGCTGTTTCTGTTTTATGATTGAAGAAAAAACAATTTGTCATTCGTTATTATTACAGCCTAGTCAAAAATGTTATGGACATTCTGTCCGATTTCTGTAGTAAATCTTTTATATTGATGAATTATAACATTAATTTAAAAGTGTTGGTGCACGATCCCTTTTTATAACGCATGTCATATTTTGGTGTGCAGACAATTTGAACTTTAGAAATCTGACACGATGACTTGAAGCCTTAAACTGTTAAATGTGAGTAGAAACCATTTAAACATCTAAAAGGACACTTCCCTGCACTAACCAAATGTAACATGAATGACTGAGACTTCCTCTTCCCCTCAGTTCATCACTTTCTCTGCTAAAAGTAGGTCAGCAGGGATTTCCTGTCCCACTACATTTGCGTTCCAG
>NW_018128012.1:364300-366970 GCF_001952655.1 Monopterus albus | reverse complement strand
AAAAAACACAGGGATCAAAAGTCATAACAGCTTGTAAGTTTGTACCACTGTGAAGGGAACTTACGACCATGATCAACCTTTGTAGAGAAACTGACTTCAACTCTCACAGGAACCGAGAAGAGAGCCACTCCTGAAGATTTGGCTGCAGCTTCAGGCTGGGATTTTAAAATGCACAAAAAAACAACAGACACATATTTATTCCTCTAATTTTCCCAATTTAAAGTTTGCTCAAAAGACGCATTATGAAACAAAAGCCTGCCCTTACTTTTTTCAATCTGAATTATTAACAACCCCGAGGCACACCTTTGCATTTCTAATTAGGTGACACAGAGAGATGGCTCTCCAGCTCTGCAGGCATCCAGTTAGTGTCAGTCTGAGGGAGAAATCCATTACACAAAGACTTGGAGGGGAGCTGTTTCACAAAGTAGGTTACAGAAAAGGTCTGGCCTCAAAATCCGATTCCTTGACTCAATTTGCTAGCGGGACAAGCGAAACCAAGTTCTGTGGAAGTATTCTCACACACATCAGATTCCTATTGTTTATTAATGAGCACAAGAAAATGTGGGCCGATTAAACTGATGACAGTTTGAGAGGTGGTTTTCACATTAGTTTTCTCTTCCACAAGACTGGCTGCAAAGGTGTCAGATCACCCACGGTGGGTGTGCGATCAAAGAGCTGCAGAATGTGGTTCAGGGGGAGGGGACTAGGTTCAGCGGCGTGCTAAACAAACTAATTCATTACACTCAGTGGGATCACGACAGGCTTCTTAGAACAAAAAAGCTCAAGAACACGGGAGGGGGAATACTCTTACCACAGCACTTTCCTCCTCTTCTGCTACTTTCTCTCCGACAACCTCCCTCCTTCCCACACACGGCACAGGGCCTGATGGTACACACTCAAGCTGACAGTCATACTGAGAGGACAATGCTGTAAGATTCTGAGAATATGATTGTGTTCTGTTTTTCACTCTGATGTTTCTGAATGAATAATTTTCCATTTCAGAACATTCAAAAATATGTCAGGGTTCAAAAGCCTCTCTAAGAATTACCAAGTTTTAAATACACAGAAAAATTCAAGCGGGCCAGCTCAGTTAAAAGCAGGTTTGTTGGAGAAAAACAGCACGCCGTCTGCAGGAAAAGCAGAAAAACACACACACAAACCCACACACTCTAAAGCGCCACTTTTCCTGACCTCTCTGGATGGAGATGATGAGGTTGCAGAGCCTCTCTCCTCTGCAGAGACTGCGCACGGCTGGGTGTGGTTTTTCCCTTGGGTGCTGGTTCTGTGGTCATCCCTTCAAGCCCCCCCTGTGAAGAGCACCCAGTCACCATGACAATAACGTGCTGTACAACTGCTGCCTATCTCAAACACTTTCAACCGCAAAGGCAACCACATGTTAAGGTGAGTGTTTCTAAACCATGTATGTGTTTTACACTGAGGTAAAGTAGCTAAACACCTCCAGACGGTCAGTCCTGATGTCAGCTGATGCCCTGACTTTTCATCTAGGTCACATTCTTCAAACTCGTAGCATTCCTGTCAGCCTCAAATGTACAGACTTGACTAAGAAACTGTGCTTAAAAACAATAAGAACTTTGGATCAGTTGGATCTCATTTTCTTGGGTCAACCCTTTTGCAAAACTTTATTTAAACTAATTCTTTAATTTAGCTGGCCCGAGTTAGAAGTAAACAAAGTGGCTGCCCAGATATCATCAACCACTACAGCACCCCACCCCCCACCCCCCACTACAAATGTTATCACATTTGGGTTTTGGTCTCTTGTCAATGACGTCAAATTTCCAAGTATTTACAGGCACGGTTCTTGATTTCGTGCTAGTGTCCTGTAATCATACACTAGTGTGTATAATGTGCATCTACTAAATCAGGGAATAGCAACTTGTTTGTTACTGCAGTGCAGTTTTAGGAGGAACAACGTCCTGCTCACCTCGACCCCACTCCAACAATTCAGTGCCTTTTGTAGCAAATAGAAAGTAAACAATGTTTTTACACACATTTAAGAGGCAGACGCTTTGTCAAGGTCACACACACTTGTGTACCCTGTTAACTAACTGCTCGTCCTGCGGTGCTCTCCTATCCTCCCCATCACTCTGCTCTGCCTCTCAGTTTCATATCGGAAGTTTAACCTCTGAGCAGATTCTGCTCACGCCACAGCAGCGGACCTGGCCAGGCATCATGGGAGAATTACCTCTCATTATTATACTGCAATTATGACACAGATAGAATCAGCATTATTCTTTAAAAAAAGGAAAAAGTTTAAATGAGTAGTGGGAGGGAGGGATGGAAGAACTTGGAGCTTTAATGTCTCGGAGGGGATTGGTGACAGTCCTGTGAAACAAAAGGAGGCAAATGGACAGAAACCCTTTCTAATTAAGCGCAGAGAAAAGATGGCGTCGCTAGTAATTATAAAAGTGTAAAAGATTCTTAACTGGGTTTAATTTTGTTTCATTTCCACAAAATGTAAAAGTTCAAACAGTGAAACTAAAGCACAAACTTTCAGAGTGGTATTTCTTAGAAGATGTCTCTGCTGTAATCAGAACTGATCTGCAGCAAACCTGGCTGAGTTTGATACCATCATCATGTCTTAATACTAGAAAAACCATACACTTCACTTTCAGAACTAACCACTAGGGGTTCTGGGAGCTCCCACGTATG
>NW_018128012.1:331195-364275 GCF_001952655.1 Monopterus albus | reverse complement strand
ACAAATAAGCTCTCCCTTCAACCCTCCTCAAACCACCTGTCAAAAACAGACATGCAAAAAAAACCAAAACTCCAGGAGCTTTCTGGGGCTCCACTTTCCAGTTAGTCATCTTCAGTGACGTGTGTGCAGCTTTATGTCTGGAGCTGGATGGCAGCAGACAGGACATCTGCTCCTCATATCCGTCTGCTGCGTTGCACAAAGTGGACTCTCTTACCTCCAGCCACGGGCCCAGCGGCTGAACGGCGGGCACAGTTCCCTCTCCAAACACAATTCGGAAAGGGGACTTGTTTATCCAACCATTTGAGGCTCGGATCGGAGGCAGATAACGTCTGGATGGGTTTGGGTCTCCTTTCCATGTAGCTGTGCACATCTGTATCTGAGTTTTCAGGTCAAAAAAAAAAAGTCAGTGGGTTGGTTTAAACTGAGCTGGTGTATAATATACAAACATGCAACAAGAGGAGCGCAAAAACATAAATACACAGGTAGGCCAACAGTGCACGCATCACCAAGCATGTATAGGGAGACACTGGTGGTCCTCAACAGTGTGTTTGGATCATGGATGAAAAGCATCAACCTCTGGGAAAAGTGGAAACACCACAAAGTCACTTACAATTGTAAAAATCTGTTTCTACAGGTCACAAAGTGTCCTACAATGCATTTTCATCACTCCTGCGTCACATTTCTTTAATAACACCACAATCTCAAACAGCCCATCATCCTTTTAAGGTCAATGTATGGAAGAAATCAAACATTTAAAAGCAGCCAAAATGATTTATAACCTGTACATTTCAGATATGAAATGGCTTCGGAGTATCTCCTGGCGATGCCATTAGTTATTTCTGAAAGCCCACCTGATTGTATTCAGACAGACTCACCTAAAAACACCTAAAACAGCTCAATAAAGCATCCTGAGCTATGATTGGGATCTCACTCATATTCCCTCGTCACAAAGATGAATGCATTTGCAGAGGAAAGATGAGAGAAGAGTCTGAGTTTTAATAAATTTTACATCATGTTTCCACCACAGTGCACAAAAGCTGGTGACAACTGCATTTATTTAAAGACAGTTTGATAAATTAATTTGTTTTTTTTTTTAATCTGGAGAAATACATTCACAGCTGAACAATGATCTTGACTGAAAAATGGAACTGTTACAGCCACAGAGAGACGACGGCGGTCTCATTCACTCCGTTTTCATTTTTCTTGAAATGTTTGGTCGGTGGAAGAAGAGACTGCAAGTCAAGAAACACATTAGCTGCTTATTGTGTATCCTCTCTATTATTTAATAAGCCTGCTTACTTTTTGTTCACAGGGATTTTCGGTGTCACTTGAATTCTCTGCAAAAGGAAAGAAACCCACACCGGATCTTGATAAGGAAAAATTGTGCAACAAGACTGACAGATCAGATAATTGGCCAGAAGTCACACACATGCAAACGCATCAGAGAAATTCACCAAAGCTGTCAGGAAAGCATTGATCTCGAAGCTGAATTTGTGTGAAAAATACTTGTAATTCAAAAACAAGCAAACCATTCATAATATCTGTATCAGCTGCATCTGCACACATTTCATGCCAGCCAGCAATATCTTTCAGAGTGTACAAAACGAATCAATAAAGTCAAAAGCCCTGAAATCACAAATCCATTAGACCTACAACGAAGCACATATTACTATGAAATGGAGTTGCATTAAGTGTCAGATGTCCATGATAAGGCTGCCCTCGTTTGAGTTTGGCTGTTTTTTCCCCCTGATGGGACACATGAGTGGTGACTTCTTATCATTCATACCATAAAGTGCTATCAGTGTCTCTTATCGCCTGTCTCTGCACGAAAGAGGAAAAGAGCGTGGTCGAGAGGGAGAGAAAGCAGCGGATGATAAAAATCGCTGCTGCTGCGGCCGCATGCACCTGTGTGAGTGGACACAGTTTGCAGTCTCAACACACATATCAAACAAGGCTGTGGGTCTGACACGCGCTTATCTCCTGCAGCCGTAGGAACAAATGTGCAGCGCTACTTCAACAGTACTCCAACAAAAGTACAGAGGAAATCGCGCTGCACGTTTTTCCCTCTGTCTCCACTGATGGTCTGTCTTATCTTTTCAGATGAATTCTCTTCCAGCCACTGACTCTGATAAAACTGTAGTAATATGTAAATTTCTCATCAAAATTTTGTTGGGGCATGAAGATTAAACTAGTTTTCCTCTTCTACTGGATCATCACTTTGCAATGTGAGGAATAACGTGTTGGAAATTAAACCCCCGGTTTCGCCGCTCTGGAGAGCGTCACGCCTCGCACAGTGTGCGGATGATACAACATATTGACCCTGCTTGATTTAGCAGACGCAACATGATACACTCCTCTCATCCCGGATGTTTTTAATAGTATCTGAATCCCGTTCCTATGCAGGGCATAGCCGTGATCTCACTGCCTTTAACCTTGCCATTCTACTCTCTCTCTCTCCCTCCTTGTTCCATCTCTCCTTGCATTTGTTTATCCAGCACTCTCTCGCTGCCTTTCTGATGAGTGTTTTATCTTGCGGCCCACCTTTTCACACCGCCGCATTCACAATCATGAGTATCACCCGTAATTATCTCACCGTATTCCCCCTTCTCGCCCTATCGCCAGCATTCATCTCAGGGCTGGAATTATATGCGTTTCAGCTGGGTGCCACCTCATTTCCCCACCCCCCCAGAGGAAAAGAGGAGGAAGAGGAGGATAGGCTGGGAGAACAAACAGATCCAGGTTGGGTAAAGACCTGTTTGGAGATTGTACAGCCTGGCCCGCGTCGCCATACTGTGGTCCAGAACCACATCTCAGGTGCAATTACTTTGTTTCCCAGTTTCCTTTATCTCCCATCGACTTTGCATCTGTCCCCTCTCATACTCCAGCACTCCTGCGCATAATATAGTTGTGGTCCCTGTCAAAGTCGCCTTGACCTTCCTCCTTTCTGCCGCCGCCATTGTTCCAATAAGAAAACCAATTAATGACTTATCCGTCCATCTCAATGTCAAGTCTTTTTCCGAGGTGTACTATTATGTCTGCTTTTCTGACGTGCTGTTAATTAACTCAATGCTTCGCCTTCTCCATCTGAGCCTCCCACCACTCACTCATCCAACCACACCGGTATTCAGAGCAGCGTAATAGTACTAAGTGTGAGGGGAGCAGTGGAGCTCACACACAAAACCTCAAACTTCTGAGAGCAACAGAACGTAGAGAGGAACTGTGGAGTGGCTCAGGAGGGTATGAAAGGATTTAATGAACAAGATGTCTGAAGGAGAATTCAATGGAGAGGCCAGATAAGGCTTTAAAGTTAAGAGTGGGCAGAGTGAGGCGCATCCGCCTCTTTAGGTAAAGATGACGGAGCAGTAAAGACCTGCACATATCCCCACTTTTTACCAGGGAAGCCCTAACACTGGCGTGGAGTGAAGCGTTTCCTTTTCCTTTATCACATTCATATTCAAATTTCTGAGCGAAATGTCAAAGATGACAGACATATCACATTTAGGTTATTCTGTTGGAGCAGCCTGCGGTAAAAGCCTTTTCACAGCCTGGTATTAAAGTAGAACTGGCCTCTAGGACACTTGTTGGTGTGCTATTCTGAAACGTCATTATTCATGTTGTTTCACGCTGACCTAAAAGGCCTGAATGTGGCTGAGCCTGACATTCATTTACCTAATGATCTGACCTTATTTTAAGGCTCAGACAAAGACAACTGTAATTACACCTTCACTAAAACATGATTCAAGCAACACGACAAAGTGCGTGTAACCTACGGCGACATTCACCCTCGAATCCTAAGCATGATATCTGTTTCATTTGTCACCATTTCCATATTTATTTTAATTAGAATTTGGCTGAGTATTGTCCTAGGGGACAATCATTCTGAAATCCCAACATATAAAATTAGAGCAGCGCTGTTTGTGTCATGTTAGTTTTTTCTCTTTTGACCTTTCTAATAATAAACTATATACTCACCCAGCCAGAGTGTGGAGCCAGTTATATCTTTTTAATTTTATAAATGCAATTCATTGCTCTGAACATGGACTCAAAACACTAATTAATTTGTATTTGATCATTTGCCCACTTTCACGGCATGACATGAGTGCATTTCTTTCTTTTTAAACTTTGCACTGTGTGCACAACTTTAATTAACTGAGAACTCTCCACATTATCAACATCATGTATTGTGTGGTTTTGTTAAAAAAAAAAAATTTTTGAAGGATGGGGGGGAATCTGTGAGGGTTTTTTTCAGTGCTTCCTTACCACTTCTACAATTTCCTGCATAAAAGAAATTTTCCAAATTGAGAGGAGTGATTGCTGGAGGAGGTATACATTTCAAGTTAATTTTACATTGACCTTGTAAAAGGGATTGTGGAAGAGCATGGAAACGTTAAACAGTAATGAAAAAAAAGAGTTAATGCACCTTCATCTGCCTGAGCTGAACTGTCTCGTAATGGTCCATCCACTCCTCCTCTCAGCTCTAGCACAGTCACACTGTATAGACGCCTTTCACGCTCCCACATCCAACCTACATTTGAGCTAAACTGTACATTAAACAAGATTAATGAGATTTTGGTTTCAGGGGACTGAATTTT
This sequence comes from Monopterus albus, assembly GCF_001952655.1. Classification (NCBI taxonomy): domain Eukaryota; kingdom Metazoa; phylum Chordata; class Actinopteri; order Synbranchiformes; family Synbranchidae; genus Monopterus; species Monopterus albus. The sequence continues at coordinate 359,683 of NW_018128012.1, read as the reverse complement.
TTTCTACTGGGTTACTGGAAATTAGTGGCTCCACTTTAAAAGTTCTGACCATGATCCATTATGCAGCTCTGACTGCACGTCATTAACTGTGAAGCCTGTGCCGCTCGTACCTGTGTGAGCAGCGGTGAAGGACGGGCCTTCACACAGATCAGCTGTTGCTCTGTGTCGCCTTGTTTGCTCACTTTTATGCAGTCGCTCTCATTAGCTGCTCATTATACTCTCACTGAAAACAGAAAATGAAACAGTTTTACTTTGTGTGGCGTCTGAAAGGGACACATCTGAATTTCTGCTGCTGAACACTGGCTCTGTGTTTGATTTTGTTCAACAACTTACTTCACCAGTCCACCTTCTTCAAGACAGAAGGAGGAGCTCTTATGTATGGCCACATAATACATATGAATGCAAAATGTGTCACTCTCTTGATTTTTGTTTCCGGGGTTGTCAATTTTTTCAGTGTAAAAACATGACCTGATTAACCCACTAGGGGGCCCTAGGGACAAAAATAGATGTGGGGCCCCAGTGACACCTTCAATGTAGAAATATAGTTTAACACCAACTGATTTAAGAAGACACACGTACATTTTGACAGAAAGCCTTCTGTGTATCCATATGGGGTCTGTTCAAGATGCAGTGAGGTGTTGTTCTGCATTTTAGGGCCTTATTATTTCAGCTCTGCTTCAAAGGTGCATACCCTCAAGAAGCAGGTAATCAATTACCACAAAACTGTTTCACAATAAACATAGTGTGTTCAGGGCCCCCAGAAGTCTGGGGTGTCAGCACAAGAAGACAGTATCTGTTGCCTGGTTAGACTCAAGTCTCGTTTACTTACTGCATCAAAACGTCACTGACAGAGATCATACTGTGACTGACTCTCAGCACAAACATCTTACTGTATGATCACTTTAGCGGGTCAGCCTTCAACTTGTCCACTTCCCCTTTCATTTGTCCTCCTATCTGGACAGCGCTTCCTCTTCTTTGCCTGTTTTGGCTGTCTGTCACAGGACAAAGAGCTGAGGAGGCCCGGCTGGGCCCTGAGCCTGGAAAATCATTTAGCAGACCACTCAGAATAAGCTGATCCCAGCACAGCCAATAGGGGAACCTGAGTGGCCACCCTGACCCCCCCCCCCCATCTCTCACAGCCGCTTCTACCTTTTAGATGCTCTACAAATTGAGCATCCTCCTACAGCCCTCAGCAGCCATTTTGTAAATGACAGGTCTGGGAAAGAAGAGAAAGTGGGAACAGACATGAAAATGATGCTCATCGGGTTTATGGGAGAGATGGGAAGAAAGACAGAGAAACTAAATATCCTGGGTGACTAGAAGATTCTCCCCCTCCTCTCCGAACCTCAACCTTTAGTTCACTGACGCAAAACTGTGATAAAACCCCATTTCTCCACTTTCATTCTTTCCCTCATCCTCTTTTCCTTTTCACTCTTGCCACAAGGGAACACTCAGGCCTTTGTTCAGTGAATTGGTTTTCAGATGTTATTTCTTCTTCACTCTTTCTTTCTCTAAGAGCATGTGATTAAAATCACCTCAGTCGTTCAGCACTGATGCCTTTTGTCTCTGCAGTCCCATTCTGCTGGGAGTCAGGGCTTACTACTCTACATCTGACAGGTAGGCTATAATAGGATTTCTCTGCTGCTCTTCCCTGCACTGGCCACCTGCATATTTACAGCTGAAATACATGCATATGTATAAATTAAGGCTCAAGGCAATATTCTGAGCTTTTAATAGGAAGCAGTGTATAATTTTACCTTTTTAGTCTGGTGGGAGGTGTTAATACTGCTGGGAATAGGAATATTTTCCATGTCGTGTGTTTGGTCAAATTACAGCAGATTCATAAAGGCTGACATGCAGTACTTTTTTTTCTGAAGAACAAACACGTTTTTCATGAGTAACTGTCACTGCATAACTTTGGTACTGGAGGTAAACACAAGGAAAATGAATCAGCAGACGAATGTTAACTCGGCTGATAAACATTAAAGCTCCGGTTCTGTCAGATTTTGCTACCTTGTCAAGATATACTACCTTGTTGCAAAATCTATGGACTGACTAACCCCGCCCCAATCCATCCCCCTAACCCTAACCACTTTGTGAACGGTGGGTAGCACGTCGTAGCAAAATCTGACAGAACACCGGAACTTTATTATGAATCTTCAAGTCGGGGGGTTTGAAGATGGCGCCGCTGTATCTGGCCAGCCGGATGTTCCTCTTATGTTTGTTTTGTTCTGTTATATGTGATGCTGCCTCAGCCTTTTCTGCGCTGGCATATGATCGTCGAACTCTGTTAGAAATTCATAATTCTATGTTTAGTCGGCCTAATGTCCATCAAGCCTATCAGTCGAAGCTCCCACCACCCCTACTGCAAGACAGTACTAAAACAAAAACCTATACAAAACAAACTACCAAGTATTAAAAACCCCAAAATAAAAGACATCCCTATCAGAATAAGAAACAGCATAAAACAACAGCGAGTTAAAAACAAGTTAAGATTAGGACGAGCTAAATACCAAAGGCCTAAAATCAGACAGTACCCAATCTATTCAAGAAAACATTATTGCTGTCACTCAGTCATTCAACTGTAACCTCTGGCACCTTGTGTGTTAGCTGTTGCAAATCCAGGTATGAACAAGTTTATCTCAAATCACCTTCATGACCCTTTCACCCATTATCTCCTCCCTTTTCAGGTCATTGGAACAGTTTCTGATCACAGGCACCCACAGAGGAAGTGACAACACCTTCTAGGTGCTTTTGGGCCACAGAAACATTTTCAGTTCACAGAGCAAAGCACCCCCCTTTTTGTGTATCTGCACTGCAGGAACTGAGAATGATAATAGTTCTTAGAATGCAGTTTTGAGGGACTTTTTTAGCTCCTGCTTTAGGGTAAGTACTCTCCAAGCACAATATAAACCATGAGTTAAGTACACGTATGTTGACTGCAGCATAGCTAACTGCCGTTTTTTTTTTAAAACTGTTAGCTGTGTAAATGGTAGTGATCATTGGCCATCACCAGCCATATGGGGGGCAGTCCACCAATGGAAGCCTCTGCAGACAGTTAGTAGCTCATTATATAATTAACATTTGCAACATATAAAGAAAATATTTACCAGTAATGTAATGTTGCTACATGTTAACTGTTGTGCTTGTTGGCTGATCGCTAACAGTCTGCTGGGCCAGCGTTACCGAAATCTATGAACTGCCGTATTTTGTGACCACAGGACCGCTGTCCACATTTTTATCATTTCTTACATTGACAGTGAGCCAGAAGAAGAGAATGTACGGGCCGTTAGAAACGGTGACCTCTATAGTATTGGTTCTGTGATGATCACAAATGAGAAAAAAAACATGAAAAATGATTATGAAAGTAAGAAGGAGCTGCAAAAGCAATGATTTAGATGTTTTAGTCAGTTACAGGTACAGTAAGACCACATATTCATATAGGAAATGATGTGTTGATCCCATACTTGAGTACCTTTGCCTCAATGAAGGAGAGAGGTTGACACAGCAGCAGAAAACATTTTGTTGGTGATTGACATAATTGTTTTGCAGGTAGAGTGACACCTTCTAATGACTACACATTAGGGCTGGATGATTAATCATTTTGTGAGCGTGATTTAGATCCCTGTGCACCCTTAGTCTCACATGCATTAGCATGGACATCCTTGCATCAAACCAATTGCTCCCTTTTCCTCACTAAGCTCCCTTAACCAATAGCAGGGGTGTGTTACATCACGTGACGAGCTATAGGCACGAAGAGAAGATCGAGTCAAAAATAAATCCAACTTCTTTGACCTTATAAAAGACATTCTGTGCCATCCTGCATCTATTTTTCAAATGTTACGCTGCCTGCCCTGTGCATCTAGTGCTGCACAGCAGTTGAGGCAGAAATAAATCACTTTGGAGTTATTAGTTAATGCAGATTAGCAAGGATAAGGGCTAATATTCCCTTCTATTCTACACATCCAATGGTCACGTGGACTGGGCTAACAGTGGCCGTCCAGTCACGCCAGTAGAAGCGGAAGCAATATGTCTACTCTTGGACTATTTTACGCTGTTTATGTACACGTTCTTCTTCTGACTCACTGTCAACACAACACATGATCGAAACATGCAACGACGCCCCTGGTGTCACAAGATCGCGCAGGTCACAGATTTTGGTGCAACGACGCCCCTGGTGTCACAAGATCACGCAGGTCACGGATTTTGGTGCAACACCGGCTCATTCATGTTCAGCTTTCCTACTGGCAATGTGAATGCAAAAAAAAAAAAAACCCTGTAAAGGTTCGTAGTTCTTGGAGGAGCTCCCCAGGTGGGTCCTTCAAACTGTTTTTTATTGTTCAGAGAAATTCTCCCTTTCCCTCTCTGTCTTCCTCTCTGCTGGACTGCCAAAGGCCTTGATTAATGGTCTACTTTAATTAATACTTTTACACTATTTAGTGGAGAGACCTTGCAATTAGCACTGGCCTAAAAAGTATAATCACCTAAGCACATACAGATTCTTATCCACAGACTGACTGCTAAGCAGAGAGACAGTGAGAGCATCTGGAAGCTTGTACAGCATGGATGTTTATTTTATTTCCTTAAAAATGTTGTGGGCTTGCTCTTACAACGTAGATCCAACTCTTTGTAAAGATTAAAACTGATTCTGTATTACTGATCTTACACTGCGGTAGCTAAAGGTGATGACTCATAATTCATTTGAATCAAGCTGAGACCTCATTTAAAACCAAAACCTAAATGGATCTTTGAGTGTGGAACAGTCTGGATCAGTGGCTCTCTTAATATTCGAAGGTCTGAATCGAATTTCTATTCAAGGTCAAACGTCCAAATCAATTGGTGACTGATATGTGACAAACTCACCAGGTTACTAAAACTCATTATTAACTCGAAATTTCTGGTTACTTACATTTATACGCATCATATCAGGGCTAGGAAGTGTTCACACTGGTACAAGTTTCTTTCAGTCCAATCTTTCAATTTTTGTTAACGTCTCTGCAAAGGAGCTAATTCATATGTTTGTTAGGATAGGCCTATATAAACAAAACCAAAAGTCTACAGCCATGCTAGCAGCTCAGTGATGCTGTGCACAGCACTTCTTTGAGCTAAATGCTAACATGCTAATGTTTAGCATGTACAGTATGTTCATACATTATCCATCTTCACCATTTCAACATGGCAGAATTTGATCATAAACGAAGATGAAACTCAGATAAAAGTTTTAGGGATCATCAAAGTCATTACAGTACAAAGGAAGCTCTTATTAATTTTAAACAGTGAGAAATAGCAAGCATTTAAAAGTTAGAATCGTCTCCACAAATGAATGATCCAAGAGGAACAGCATCTGTGTAGCTACTTCAAACTGTCAAAGCCTACGAATGAAGAATATTTGCTTAAGGTAGAGGTGTGGATTCACAGTTTTACATCACAAGATCTCACTTGTATTCACCTTGATTTTGGTAATGCTATAGGTATGTTGCTGTATTAGGTCTATTATTGTGGGTCTCCCAGTTGTGACCGTTTTCTCTGCAGTAGAAATTCTGAAATATAGTGCAATCTCCATTCTGTGTTGATGAAGCAGTAAAATGTGCAGCTGAGGTTTCATTGGTGATTCACAATTACACATTATACCTTCATTAAAAAGCATATAGAGGCAACACCTTTATTTTTTGTTTTAATGGGAAATGGAAGCGGCAGGCAGCGAGAGAAACTCCACAGCATTAATTACAAACTGATTAGACGCCCCTTTTGCAGGAGGCGGTATCATTTAATTGAGGGTGAAATAATGATCACAATTCCTGCAACTTCTAATTAGAAAAACAGCACAAATCTTATCAGGACTGCGTGATGCATGTGGAACACACATCACTTTCAGTAGCACACAAACACACACACATCCTGAAATAAACAGTTTCTACTGAGTGTAATCTTTTGTGCATTTGTGTCGGCGCTCCCACTCTAAGACAGAGGAGCCAGTTTAAGCGCATCAAGTCGACTGCGGATTATGTTTGTAGATTTTACCCAAAGAATCAGCGGTGCGCTTTCTCAAAAGAGATGCAGACAATTACAGATCTGATAACCCCTGAATTGTATCACAGCTGTTGCAATGTGTTTACACTATCTGACATGGCTGAAACAACAGCACAAATAAGAACAGAGAGAAGATTCTCATCTCAACTTCCCTGACTTTCCGCTTATCACTAACCACAAAAATCACAGTGTCAGACAGAACTTGGAATGGGACCAGAAAGCCAACACATATCATTTTTATTTATTTATTTTACAGTGAATTTCTCTATTTACTGGCAGCTGCTGGGAATGTTTTGTAATATTGAAGAGGATATTTCCACACAGATAAACAACAGCTTGAAGAAACCTTTCCAAAATCAATGTGATGTTTTCTGTTAAACTGGCAAACAGCAGCAAGTTTGTAGGCGGGTGTCTGAGCCAGGGTATAAATTTCAAGACGGCCAGGCGACCATGATCGTCGAGTTACACGGCCACAGTGGCCGGTGTGCCCTGATCACATCCGTCAGATTTGAGGAGCGATCTCTGTAAATGATCGTTCATGTTCAGTCCCTCTGGCAGGTGTTTGTTTATGGGTGCATTAAGGAGAACGGTGCTTAATAAAGCTGTTCACCCGGGAACACTCCTCATAAAACCTCCATGGTTCATGTCATTTGGCAGAATATGCTGCAGAATTTAAGGTTATTTACTCTTCAACACCGCTTAGTAACATCAACATTTTTACCAGCGGTTCTGTGCACAATTTCTAGCTCAGGGTGTGCATATGCTAAATAAGCACTGACAACCAAGTGAAACCCTCAATGAGCAGCCAATATGCATTTATTTGTAGTTTTCACCGTGTGGTCATTCTGTCATCATGATGCCAGAAGAATATAATTATTGCAGTTAGTGTAATTAAGAGAAATTAGACGTCACGTCTTCTGTTTTCTCTTTAATACATCCATTATTCTGACCTGTGACCTTAGGTGAATCACAGAGTTTGCCTTCAAGTCTAAATGTGTACAGATAACACCATTTACTAATCAAATTATAATAAAGGTGCACAGTTACTATATCTCTCTTTAGCCATTCTCCAAGCATCGGCACTTTACTCTAGTTTGGAACTGTATTGTATTCATAAGCTACATACACATGCATATCAAATCATATTTGTCTGAGCCAGCCAAGTGGCCTTGATGCCCTCCAAAATATGTATTCAAATGATATCATTTATGGCATGATTTCAGGGGGGAGCTGTATATAGTATATGGCTCATGTTATGGCAATGATAAAGCCAAACTCCAGCACTTTCACTGAAGGACAGTTCATCTTCCTCGCAGGTCAACAAGACAGTTTCCCAATAACCCAAATGGGATCCTTATTCGACGTGTGTGGCGCTGATTGGGGAGAAGTGTTTGTTTATTCTCTGGTAGTCATAAAATATACACACAGTGCTGTGATTAATAGGCAGCTTTGTCATATGAGTGTCAGAGTATGTTTAATAACAAAAATGCCTGATCTATGGGTACTGTCTAGACAGTCACTGTCTTCTTGTCTCTGGCTTGAATATGAGAGTTTGTGTCTTCGGAACAAACAGGTGACAGTTTTGTTGCTGTTAATCAGCTGCACTCTTGCTTTCAGGTTGAAAATGAACATGCGGGTGGGTTCTCTTTCTCTTTATAAACGGAGTCATTACAGTGTATTAGGCAAATAGCAATAAATCAGGACAGTGACAGGCCTGGCAGAGCAGCACAACTGATGGCACTGAGATGAAGAGAGGTACAGACTAATTATTTGATATTGCACTCTCAACTGATCAGCTGTGTGCTTGCAGCTGTCCTACTGGGTTGGTTGCAACATTTGACTCAAATTAAATAAAGTAAAAACCTCCTCTCTCTGCACCCTCCTGCCTTTATTTCACTAAAGATCCAAGGCATAACAGCCAGAAACCACATTTATATCCAAAGCAGTGACAAAATGACTCATTACAATACATCACACACACACTCACACTTGCACAACCATCATCATAAAGGTATCTACTCTAGGAGAAATTGGAATCGGCCACTGTATTGGATCGGTCTGAGTATTCCTTTACCATGTTTCTGCAGGCTTGGCAGAGGATGCTGTAGAGTTGCTAGCATGTGTGCGTAAGGGGCCTGGGTTGGGTAAGGCTGGAGGATTGTCCAGTGAATGTGTGCTTGGACGTCCCTAGCTGAGAGGTGCGCCTTGCTGGTGGTGTGCTGAAGGCTGACTGTGTTGTCACCAGCTGTGGAGCCAAAATCATTGACGCGTTTTAGAAAGGGCCCCCGGTGCCGGAGAGGATGGGGGTATTAAGCGCACAAACACACATGCACACAGTCATAAACATGTACAGTGCTTTTACATGCACGCACACACACCTACTCGAACAATGCTCAAACTAAAGCACAGGCATACACCGTAACACAGAGCCAAAGGTACAACCTTCAAACACGCACACACATACACCCACACTGTACGTGCACACACACTCGGAGCAGCAAGCCGAGCCGCTGTGCCAGGTGGCAGGGGGAGGCTCTCGGCTGAGAACGAGCAGAGAGGAGGAGGAGAGGCTTTTGGCCGGCCTTGAAAGGGAGAGGCACAAACAGCGGCGCCGATGCCCAGGTTTGGATGTGGCTGGGGGAGCCCTAGAGGGGTTTCCTGGGCACGCAAGCAGGGTGGAGAGGAGGATTGCTGGGATGGGTTTAGGGCTGCTTATGGGCTGTGGTCAGCCCCCTCGGTAACAGAGAAGTGTGATCCCAGACACATCTGTCCTGTTCTGAGCTGGACCTCCTTGTCCACAAGCCCACAGCTGCAAGCAGGGACAGAAGATGTGGCAGTGGGCTTAGACTGGGCTTACACACACTGTATTGTTCCCTGCATTGGTTTTAGGTACTAAATAAGACATAGCTTTCCTGCTAAGCTATGTGTAGCATTATAGGTTTAGGACAAATGCTATGCTAATGATCTCTGGAACAGAAATACAACACCCAAAGATAAGGTGCTGTGTGTTCGCACCCGGTCCACTGAGGTGATCAGATAAGGGAGAGTTGACTGGATACAGTAGCCAGATGTCCAGGGTACCCTCACAGGCCAAAAACCACAAAAACAAGGTCAAACACAGGGAATCTTACATTAAAGCAGACGAAAAGAAGATCCCACATCTGCAGAGAAGTCTTCACATGCCTATAATACAGCCCAAGCTCTACATTTACTGTCCATGTATTTACTGCATTATAAACCACAAGGACGCCATGCATCTCAGAATATCCTTTGTCCCTGTTGCCCCTGAACTCTCTAACAACCACAAACAGGATCAGAGGATCAGGTCCCAGTGGAGGAGAACTCTAAGAAAAGAAGACTGTAAAGAGGAGGCAGGAGGGGTTGAGGAGGAGGAGATGAAGAAGAGACCAGGTGGAGGAGGGAGGAGGGCTGAGACTGAGGGAGTGAAAGATGTGAATTAACAGAGTGCTGGTGAGGTATTCTGGTTGGGGCTGGGTCACGTAAAGTGAGCTGTGGGGTGTGTAAACTGAGCGGGGGCTATTTGGGTCGTTTTCACATGGAGCCTGGCCAGACTCCAGAACTGAGCGAGGAGAAGGAGAGTGTGAGAGAGAGAGAGACTCCTAATGGCTAAGCCTTTCACTAGGCCACACTGCAGTGAGCCGTAATTGAAGGTAATTGTCGGGAAGAGCCGACACACACAGCTTCCCCACTGTTCCCCGGCCCAGGATGGACAAGCTTGGCATGACAGAGAGGGAGAAAAGGTTGAGAAGAGAAGGTGTGGAGGGAGGGGTGTGAGGACAACAGGGAGGCTGGGTGAAGGGGGGAGAAAGCAGGAGGATATAGGGAGATTGCATTACCCTACCTCCACCATCCCCAACTGTCCTACACGGCATTTGTCTGCTTGCACAATTGTCTAATTGTGTCCCCGCTAAATGGTTCGAAGGGCTGCTGCAGCGCCTTGGGTGCAGGTGGGCAGGCTCGGATAACAGACACGCAGACTGAAAGAAGACTGTGAACGAAGCAGGAGAGACAAAGGTGGGGCTGAAATGGCGGCAGCTGGATGACCACAAGCTTATGTTGGGACACCAACTTTCAAACATCCCAAGATATACTTTTTTTTTCTTTTTTTGGACGACTGCAGTCCAATACATTTGATCTTTTTTCCCCAGAACCCTTGAATGAATACATTTCGTTCTTTGTCACACACATACACAGACATTTTCAAATAGATTTCATGAGGTTGTTCCAAGGCGATGATGTTCATGTGTGTGACTGACTCTGAGCGCTCGTGTGTGTGTGTGTGTGTGTGGGCAGGAGATGGAGGAAATCACCTTCCCCACTTTGCCTAGCCTCCTCGGTTGGATGGGTTTAGCTCCATGAGCGCACTGGAGCAGGAAATCCAGATTCGCAGCCTATCAGCGAAATGGCACATATACGACTCCCCAGCCTAAGACGCTCTAATCAGGCCTGCCAACCCACTAACTCCACCACCATCATCACCAGACGCCAGATTGACTCCTGAGCCCAAATCGCAGCTCCTGCTTTACGCCATAAAATGATTCCTGTATTGGTTTCCCCTTAAACCTGGTGAAGCTAATGCAATGTAATGTAAAAATTAGGAGCACAGTGTTACTGTACTGCATGTCAGCAAGTGCAGATTTGACTGGACGAGGCCGAGGGAGGGAGGCGAGGTCGGCTGGACTTATTGAAGGACAGGAAAGAAAAAAAACCAACCCAATTACCTAGGCGAGCTACTGTTCTGCAGCCTCTTGCAAATACAGCTGATGAATGTGAAATGTTGTAAATTGCGAGCGCTGATAGTGACAGCAAAGTGGTGGTAAATCCAGTAGAATTAGAATGAGAGGAATGAAAGACAGGATATGATTTTCCCTATCAGAGCTGTGTTTTTTTCCCCTATCTTTTTTTGCAAATTAAGCTCGCTCGTCTTTTATTTTGGAAGTAACCTTTTTGCCTTAATTACTGAGTATCTGTGATCCAGGGTCCTGTGTCGCTGCTGGTGTCAGGAGGCTTTGGCTGAGCGCGCACACACATCAGGACAAGCTTTGATAATTAGCCAAACAAAATGAACTTTAATTCTTTCTTTTCAAATGCTAGATCTGGCCCATAATTACTACGGTGTAATTAAAAGTCCCAATCAATCTTTTGGATTGCAGAGTCTCAGTGAAAGAAAAGTAGAAATTAGACCTTAATCCTCAGAGCACGGTCTCCTGTTGCACCCCTCGCTCACCATCTCTCTTCACATGTGCTGTTGGCACCGACACTCACACACACACACACACACACACACACACACACTTTAGCTCACAACCCTGAAAAGACAAACCCCTTTTTAACAAGCTTCTTCTTTTTGCTCCTCCTCACCTCCTTCTGCTATAAATGTAAGATATAATATAGACCATTATGTTCTTTAAAAACTCATTACAGCTTTTGAAATGGGAATCTTGGGAAGTCCGTTTAAATATTGCCTCCTCCATATTATGCAGAGATGGGGCGAAGGCGCATCGGGGGACGTGGCACGCAATTAAGAGCAGAATGGATTAGTTTCCTTTACAAAGTTATTGAGACACAATGAGGGGAGAGGCTTTTTCTCTTCCCCCTCTCATCTATATTGATGGCTCCCCTGTAAGCCCCTCCACTTGCCCTCTCCCAGTTAATGACAGTTTGCATTTCACACCACAGGAACCAAGGAAAACCCTTTGGCCTTTTCCTGTGAAGAGTGAAGAGATAGACCAGGCAAGAGAAAAGAGGTGTGACAGAGCCGTTTGACTTTGTAGGTTGTGGCTGTCGTGGTGTGGAGAGGAATTAGCCCAAGACAAACATGTCAGAGAGACTAAAAGTCATTACTTCTCTTGCATGTTCTAACAGCCCATTCTCTTCTCAGTCACGCTGCCTTGAAAGTGAGAATCTGAGAAGTTTGCAGTGAGGCAGAAATGACTTGGCTTATGAGGCCTGGTGAGCAGTTTCTGTGGCTTGACAAACAGAGAGCCCTGCTGGGGAGCTAATTCATGAAGTTGTGTATGAGGAATTAAGGGCAGCTGATCTTTTGACTTATGACTGACAGTCCTAACCTGTGAATAGAGGCAGTTTGTTGTTGGCTGAAAAGATTACATCCTTATAGGCTTAACTGCACCTGGAATGTGTTCTCCTTAGTTAATGTCAGGGGAGGCGACAGTGGTGAGGTGGGTAGAGCAGCCGTCTCCCAACCGGAAGGATGAAGGTTCAAATCTCGGTGCCTGCAGTCCACATGTTGAAGTGTCCTTGGCAAGACACTGAACCCCCCGTTCTCACTGTACATGTCACAATGTTACAATGACAATAAATAAAGCTTCTTCTTAATTATTGAATGGTTTAATAGTCTTGGAAATATATTAATACATGACATGAGGTTCAGTTAGTTTTGCACAGAAGCATCTGGGAGAATTGTCCTTCAAATGGTAACATTTCATTTACTGAAGCAAAGAGTTTGAATCACTACTTTGACTTTTACTTCACACAGGTAGCTGAACTTGTATTTGAGTAACAAATGTGTGTACTTTTGTCATCTCTGATGAGGGATAGCTTCTCCCTGCCTTATAGCATCATATCTCTAAACTTTCTAAACAAAAACTTTCTGAGGAGCCATTAATTTGCACAACTCAAGAGAAGAGACGCCGTCACGGTGGCCTATGCTGCTCTCGGACCACTAATATCATTCTACATAGCCCTAAAATGCAGAGCTTATGATTATAACACCAAGCATGTATTAAATTAAACTATTTCTCCACTTCTTTATAAGAGGAGGTTAAAAAACCACATTAATCGTTTCAGGTATGAGAAATAGTATGATAATCAGCCTCGTCTGGAGTCTATCCTGCCGCAGTTACGTGGACCACTAATCCAAATGCAGCTCCTCTCCTGCACCTGAAAGCCCTTCTTATCCAGGTTGAATTCTAATGACTGAAATGAAAGGCATCAGCATGCCAAATCACAGAATGGAAAATCCAGAACAAACGTTACGACCCCCCCGGCCTTCCCTTTCACCGCATCTCATCTTATCTGACTCGATATTCTATCAGCAGAGGTGCAGCACAATGGAGACACAAGTCGAATGTGCTTCCTATACAGTACAGAATACTGTTGTGCTCGTTTGTACAGGTGCATACAAGGCTTTAGACGGGCAGATCAGTTTGCTGATGTTCATCTTGTCTTTACAATATCAGACAATGAATGTCATCCAAAGGCACTGATGAGTGGATCCCACCAGAGCTGAACTAAGGATTATTTTGTCTTTTCATTATTTCTCCATGTTGTGAATTTAAAGTTAGCCCATAATATGTCAAAGAAAAGTGAAAATGTGTCTGTCCAACAGTCCACAGGCCGGAGGTATTAATCTAACAATTATATGAAACTACAAAAATACAGAGAACTATTAAAAACTAAAATAAAAATGATACAAAACTGCAAATTTCAGTAACCAGAGAAGGTCTGGCATTTTCCCTGGTGAATAACGTAATACTACTAATCAATTAATTGACAAATTAGTCAACTTGATTACTCAGAGCATCAAGTAAAGCAGCCATTTAGACTTTCAACTAAATGCTGTTTTAAATGTGCTTCTGCAATGCATATAAATCATCATATATATATATAAAAAAAAAACACCAACGATTGCGACTGCAACTTTAAAATTGCACAATCACAAAAAAATGTCAAAAATCCGAGAAGGTGGAGCCTCTCCCACAGACACACACCACGGTCCTCCATCACTCCTGCCACCCCTTCATCACAGCAGAGCAGCCTAATCACTCACTCTGTATCCTAACCAAAACAAAATGGTGCCAACCAGTAGCTTTTAGTTGTGTTTACACTCCTAACTCCCCACCTCCCCGCTGCCCTCTCCATTCCCTCCCTCCACCGATGGCTCGTGGCGGCATGGGTGATTAATTTGGGCCGTGCAGACAGGTAAACACAGGCCTATTTACATGGCTTACCTGCCACCATGTTTATACTCAACAGGGCTAAGCTTCAGATAGAATATCCTCAAAGCTCCCATCTGCTTATTTTCTCTAACTGCTCCTTGAGCTCCGTCCCGACACCCGTCCTCTACCTTCTTCCTCCTCCCTCCACCTCCCCTGACCTGCTACACTCTCAGGTCAAACCTGGCACATTTTTCTCTTTTCCCAGGAGAAGCAACTTATCATTTTTTTTTGTAAACACACAATCGTCATCATCTGGCACTTCATGAAGTGTCCTACTTCTGTCTTGCTCATATACAGAGTGCAAATCAAGTTAAACTGAAATGTCGGTGAACATATTTTGCCAGTTATCTCTGTGAACACAGCTTTACAGTCAGTACTTAAAGTTAGCTCAGTTTTGGTTAATGGTTTTGTTTAGCTGAAAAGATCATTTTTTCTGTCACACACTCTCATTTGACATTATCCTGCAGAAGTTTATCTTAATATCAGGTTGTGAAAACAGAAAATCAATCACCCCATTAAAAATTAAAACAAAGCCTAATTACATAAGACTCCACTTTCCAATACACCAATTAACAGGGAGAGTGTGTAATTCTGATGCAATCCTGATGTGGAGCGCCAACATTTCTACACCAAGATGTGGTGTAGCTCCTGCAGGAGCTTTTCCCTAAACCAGAACAGGCTTTTGTAGCATTATGCCGCAATGCAATGCAAATGAAATGAAATGATCCGTGGACCGGTTAGTCTTTCATCTGGCACGTGAAAGTTTTAATATTTCAGGTTTGTTTGGAATAAACAGAAGTTGAACTGGGTAGTTAGCATGAGCAGCGATAGCCAAACAGATTCAAATGGTGTCACCTTCGCAACCTCAGACTTCATCGACACAAAATAGATCAGGAGAGTCATCACAGTAATGCACAGGAGTTGTTCCAGGAGAAGCACAACAGTGACGCTCATTGATGTCAAAACAAAAACAGGAAAATCTGACTGATTCTTACAGACTGGACTTTAGTATGACACCCAGCACTCCCAGCACACAGAGCGATGACAGAGATGCCAAGGCCTCTCATGTGATAGATTTGCTTTAAAGTTAAGAGTTACAGTAATGTTTGTTGTAAAAAGCCTGTCAGTTAGCACTCTAACCCCTCAATTAGAACAATAAGAGAAGTAGTACACTTCAAATAAATATGAAGGCTAGAAGCTAACATATTAAAGTCTAGTTCATTTCAGTGCGTTACTGCATCACCAGCTGTGCAGGAGTTCTCCTCTTCCTCACATACAATAACTGTAGCTGAACACGAGAGCAACCCCACCCTCCCTACCTTAGGCCAGCACAGGGAACCAGGCTTGGGGCGAAAGCATGCGAGTTGTGTGATCCGTCACTCAGAACTGACAGATGCACAGGTGCCCTTTTCAATAACAAGGCTTCTCATAAGCTTAGTACTTTTTGGTGATTGCATGATTTTTGTCACACATTCACATAGACGTCCTTCGTCCGCCCTCATTATGCTTCAGTAGCTCGTCTGATCAACAGGTGCAGCATGTTGGGCTAATCTCCAGTCTACATCCATTTATTTCTTGTGTGCATCTTAAGTGGATTGTTAGCGATGAGGACAGTGGTGGGAGAGAGACGGGCCAGTGGAAAATCCACTTATACAAGCCCCACTAAGTGGTATTATGTATATATACAAAGTACATGGAAGAGCCTTTAAATATATACATGAATACAGAACCATACTGAGGAAAATCTAATTTAATTACTGATCCCCAGAGTTTTAGTCCACAATCTGTTCTTTAAAGATTTACTGTAAGCGGAGTACTGCAAACACATCTCAGATATTTTCTCTTTCTGTGAATCCTATCATGCCTTTGGGCAGAGATAATTACTTATCAACACTAGAGTTCCTTAAAGGGGTGTCCAGGAGCACACAGGCTGTCTGTCTGTCTGGGGATTTTTCTGCCACCACCTCGTGGAGATGATTTGTCTATTATCTCCGGTGGATTTGCTCCTTTCTTCATCTGCAGCGCATTACTGCAGTCATAAAGCTGCAAGGTCAGGGGAAAGGCAGGCAGGGGAGGTGGGGTGGGGTGGGAGGACAGTCCTCTCCTCTCCAGACCTGTGGAGCTTTACCTAGCAGAGATGTATGATACAGTAATCCATAACAACCTGGGCAAGCAGAGGTACATATCCATCATCATCTTTATCACCATCACAGCTGCATTTCTGCTTAATGGATGCAGTCACAGTGGAGACAGGGCAGGATGAGCGAGAGAGGACAGCATATGACACAGGTCTTAAATCAATAAACAGAAAAATTCAGGAATTGTCCCTGCATCCTTGGTTGAGGCCTGATTCATCTCACTTTGACATTAATGGGTCCATATCAAGGAAAATCAATGATAAGTCCAACAAATTTCTCTGAATACTTCAGAATCACAGAACTGCACTGTGACTATGAACGTCCAGTGTTTACCTCATTCGATTCATTGTATAGCACCAAATCACAACAAAAATCATCTCAGTGCACTGCACAGAGTAAAGTGCAGCCCTTTACAGTATTACAGAGAAAACCCCTTGAGCAAGAACTTGGCGATAGCAAAGAGGAAGAAACCTCCAACAGAGGCTCCTGCTTCTCATTCACTGACTGATACAGTGTTTTCTCCTTTAACACAGATTTGGCCTTATGATATTTGTTGTCTATCATTTTTATGTTATGTTAAAAAAAATCTGCCTTAAATCACTTGGTCATGCCTTAGAAAACAGTTGCTGGCTATGTACCTGTGCATTCTTTTATTACTCCTACTGTGAAAAATGTCGAGCTCTCAGACATGTCCACAACAAACTTACAACATGACCTGCTATCAGCTCCTCATAGCTTCCAATCTGTGCTCTAATGAATTTAGCTTGAATAAATTAAAATGCAATGCAGCTCCAAGACATCCTGTAGTTCACAAGCCCTGAAATACTCCAAAATGGACGCATGAAGAAACAGACTGAAAAGCCTAGGCATCTTCATGCTTTCAAGATGCAGACGTAGTTGGCATGTACGGTACAGCGTGCTCAGTCATCAGTGCTGCTCCGTGCGTCTCCACAGAGGTTAAGGGACATGCAGAAGAAATGTTTGCTGCATGGGCCCCACTACATTAGTGCAAAAAGTGTAAATTATTCTTAAATAAGGATCACTAGGCAATTTCAAAAGGGCATTCTGGGAAATGTAGGTCATCACTAACTGAGGCAGGAGCAGAGAGGCAGACTGAGGAATACCTGGGACACCTTAACATCACAGAATGATGATGCAGAACAGTACAAGTATCTAACTGATGATTTTCTGTAAACTGTCACCATCACTAACACAATCCACCGCCATCCGGTTCTCAGTCGCCGCAGCGCAAGTCCCTGCAGTGCAGGCTGAAGTTAACTTACGGTCATCTGTTCTACTCTACATGCAGACACAGTGCCGCTAATACCATACTTCACAGCTCAGCCTTAATCAGCCGCTGCACTGACAATGTAATTATGGAAGTGTCCAGGCACCGCAGTCAGCCAGGGAATTCTAATTATTTACAAGGCTGAGGAGGAGAGCCAGCGGTTCATCTAAAACCCACGGCCCTCTCTCTCTCTCTGCACATCCAAAAATCATCCGGAGCAGAGGGCTGGAACGCAGGCATTTATGAAATGCAGAAGTAGTGAAAAGAAACAGAAGGAGAAAGCAAAAGGCTTCTTGTCTTAACTAAACCAGGATGGATACAAACTCATTTTACTGTTCTAACCTGGGACAGCTTTCTCTTAGTCAGCTCCTTGGGTGTTTGGGTCTTGGTCCACCAAAAAGATGCCACGTCTACACTGAAAGCATTTCAGCTGCCTTTTTGAGATGCATGTCACTCAACCGATACGCTCCTGTTTTAATGAATCCAGCTGTCTACGTGCACCGCCGGTCGGGCTTGTGTATCACTCACACAGAACATAAATGCTACATAGAAATCAGTCACAACAGTGAAAGGTCACTAGTTCCAACCGTAAATCAACCACAACAGAGAAACACATCAAGCAAACCCAGTTTAAATACATGAACTGTTAAATGGACCTTGAAGTGATCTACTGCTTCTAAGGTCAATAACAACAGCTGTTTGTTTCTCCACTTTTTGGTTCAAGTTTGTAATTTTATTTGTAACCCATATTACACGACAAAGTCTATCATGCTTATATGAAACTCTCTTTCCACCATTCACATCTGTGGCCTTGCAGATGTTCAGTATGTGCAAGTCTCTTAAATGTACGGATCTCATTTCCTCATTTGGAAATGTGTCAGTGCAAACAGATTAAAAAGAAAGTCAACTTTCCCAGACCGAAGAAAAGACAAAGCCACGCATACCGTTGGTGTGATAGCCAACCAATCAGCTTACAGCAGAGAGCCCCAGACTCCAACACCCTGGGCTTGGAGTCGTTATCCTCTCCACTTCACACAGCAGCTGGAAGAGAGGCAGTGCAGCATCTCTCTTATCAGGGTGTGTGTATTCTTGTGTACAGTAAAAGCCTAATCGAATCACCACACACTCAGTGGTTCCTCCAGGTTTATTACTGTACCAGGAGTGTAATGCAGAGAGAAGGAGATAATATTGATCTGATGCTGTGATTGTCACTCTGTTGGCTGCCTTGAATAGCTAATCTCTTTTCTCACAGGTCAGAAGGAGGAAAGGGGACCAGGGGCTGCACAGCCAATTGACTAATTGTTTTCAGTGTTGGGTGATCAAACACCGAACAATAATTTCGGATGTGAAATTGTGTCTCCCAGCTGTTGTTGGCAGCAGTGATGATGGTGATAATGCCGATAGTTTTGGCAGGCGATTATGACATAAGGCCACAGAAAGGTTCTGCCACATTTGCAAAGTACTCTGCAATAAGTGCTTGAAAAGTTTTGTTTGTAGTATTTTAGTAGATTGTAAACAAATATATTTAAAGCTACATTAAGTAACTTAAGGCAGCACTAGCACAAAACTCCAAACTCCACCCAGCGCTCCCTCTCCCTACTCCATGACAACCTGCTACGCCCCGCTACACTCTGCCCAGCTCTTCAGATATGTGTTGTTATAAAATCACAATAAATGAGAAGGCACCAAAACCTACTGGTCAGGCAGAAACAATTAAAAACCTCTGACTGGTCAGAGGGGTCAGTTCCTGCACTGCTGCCAGTGTTGGCCAATGAGTCTGGGTCACAGGAGGCTTTGACAGCTCCTCTCCACGTTAAGACACGTTTTAGAGCAGATTTCTACAACAAGAACATTTGGGGAAGAAATTCCACACTGTAGCATTAAGTATGTAATAAAATCTAGCAACTCAGATCCAGGTACTTGCATCGATTTGGCTTTGATATCAAACCTCAGGTATCCCGTTCTGTTATTTGAGTCTTTATTAGAGGCCCAAAGAGATCGAATTATCTACATGCTCACAGAAAGCTTAGTGTTTTCCTGACCCTTTTAATCATCTCCCATCTGCTCAGATTTACTTCGCATCCCAAACAGTCTCTGAACGCATCTTTATCATCACTCTCACTCGAACCGAGAACAGTGGCTTGCTTGTGGTCAGTGGCTTGCTTTAAAGGCTCAAGGTCATAGTGGAGGGCGGACAACATGTTGCTCCTCAGCTTTACATTCGGCGTGGGCACTTCTTCACTTCAGTCAGTTGCAATACAGTGAAAACTTTGCATTTAGACATTTCAAGCTGAGATTTTTCTCTTCTTCCATGTGTCAGGTGAGGTCCTGTTGTACTCTATCTAATCATCATCGACCCCCCTCCCCCGTATACTCATAAATCACCCTTTCCTCTCCCATGTCTCCACCTGGAATGAGAAAGGAGGGACTGATGCAGTGAACATGCCACAGTAGTTTCCATTTACCAAGACCAAACATCAGCAGGCATATCTCTGACACCAAAGGGTCTCTGCCTGAGTGCCCCCTCTCTCTCTCATTCTCATTCCCCCACCCTCTGTCACTCCTCGCCTCCCCCCTTTACTCCACCATCTCCTTTTAATATAGAAGCTAGAGATGAAAAATGGTGTGCTTTTGTTTATTTGCCACCGATGCAAATGCGACCATAGCAGGATTAGTGAGTTCTCCATCTCTTTGCTGATAGCGGTGGGAAGAAAGAGGGGATTTTTATGCAAAAAAGATCTCTCCCACCCTTGCTATGACAATTGCAATGCATCACTTCATAGACAGTTTTTAATCTGTTTCAAACCAACCACACTTTGAACTGCTGGGAATGCAAGATATACAACTGTGGGTATATGCATGTGTGTGCGTCTGTTTGTGTGCCTATGTGTGTATAAGAGAGAGCACTTGTGTGTATGCGCTGTATGTGTTTTCCTGTGATTTATCTTTGGAGTTGGTTTAAGCGCACTGCTGACACAGCACAGATCTCCCTCTCCCTGTGGCTAACTTCGTCTCTCTGTCTGGATGCCCTTGGATTTAGCTTTGAATAACAAAAACTTTGTATCCTAATTCACTGTTGGTCTGTTGTGCCCAACACCTCGTACACAGTCCAGCAAACTTCTCTTGAAGCCTGCAAATTAATCTTTCATCAAAAATCTGCAAAGCTTAGGTTACTCAGATTTACTACACGTGCAGCCTGGGAAACTAAAAAAACTAGAATTTGTTTTATAGACGCAAATGACAAAAGTTTCATTCAAACATGAAGAGTGATGCATCACTGGACTTGGAGCAATGCTCCGGTTTCAGATCATTTTAAATGAGAAAGCTCTTTTTTTCTTGTATTTCTGTTCCGGTATTTTCTTTTATAGTGTCCTAGTGTGCACAGATGTACTGATTTGTAAGTCTAACGAGTTTTAGGTTAAAACATTCATGTTTCAGTTCAAATTAACATCCAGGTCAAGATTAAAGTCATAAAGAAATATAAACCTAAACATTACATGAAATACTTGATTTTTATCATTTTATTTTGCTTTGCCTTTTTGAACATAGGCAATATATTTCTTTTCTAGCACTGATGTGTTTGCTCATAAATGAAACCTTTCCCCTTCCTTTCCCTTGCATGTTCCTTTGACTGCATGTGTTTAGACACCGTCAGATCAAAGCTTCAACCCTCTTGTCACCTAACCCTCAGAAGAAAGGATTCCTAAATCCAAAACTGTCATCAGAACACACTCAGCACTGTTGCTCCGACAGATAGATACAGCAAACTAAGTTTCCGTTCAGGATTTCTGACTGACTACACAATTATCACCGTGTTTACGGCTGCATATCATAAAAAGAGGAGGTGGGGGTAAAGGGGGTAAAAGGAGGAAAACATGGACCTGTTTATCTTTCTCACCTGGCTCTGGGTAGATACCAACGAGACGACACAAAGGCGAGATAAAGCGTTAAGACATTTTTTACTCATCAAATTTAATAAGCCTCATCTCTGGAACAGGTATTCAGCACGATGCTTTCAGGAAGAAGGTAAACACATCCATTTTGTAAGCTCCTTGAAAGATCTGGAAAAAAAACCCTCAAACCTAAAACGGGTGGCTGACACATTCTAAACATGTCAGGGTGACAATACGATACACTGTGAACAATAGAATAAACGGTTATATATTTGCTCGCATGCATTTCTCTCATCTCTGTAGCCGACACCTTGGTGACATAATAAAACCATCATCAGAAATACTCCACTTTTAGAGCTCCACCCTTCCTCCCTTCCCCCCGTTCTTGGCAGCAGAGGGGCTTACCTGCTACGCCCTGCTAGACTGACACCTAGCATTTGAAACAGCTCGCCCGAATTTAATCAGTCGTCATTATGGGTGAGGAGAAAGAGACTGTGGAACAATGCTGACACAAAGACAGTGTGAGGGGATCTTTGTGCTGTAAATGTGCTTCTCACAGTGGCTGTGTGACAGCTGAGGGCGAGTCGCTGAAACACCGATCCACTGTTTCCTTGTAGAGACATCAGGGTATATACAGAGGTGCCACAGCGTGCGCTGAAAGCAGCCTCAAAGACCTGAATGCTGCACAACACCTGCACGGCTGCTGTGGCGGATTAGGTTGTCAACACACACAGTGGCTGTGGGAACTCAATGCCTTTTGACTTGCTTTGTTCCCTCGATACGCTCTCCGATATCCCTCATTGTCAACCGCTCTATTTTATTCATCCCTCCAACAGCTCATTAGGGAATTAAGGGGGAAGTAAATGACAACAGGTTACTGAAAAATATTTATACACTTTGAAAAATAAACATTTTTCAGTTAAAGTTCATTTCTGACAGGGATTATCCCAAGAAGGTGACAGAGGTTGTGGGTTCCTGTTTTCTTTGGGGACTCGGGTGACATCTGGCTCTGCGGCAGCCTTTTGCCCATCAAGAACAAGATGGAGTAACACACCAAGGAAAAATTAGAAGAATTCCAGTGGAGCCAGAAGCTGGATGAGGAGGAGGAGGAAGGATAAGAGAAAGCTGGCGAGTCTTCGACAGGAGAGTTTGGCACGAGGGCGAAGAGTGTCGGAGCCTGGCAACACCACAAAGAGCCATGACTCTCGATCCAGCTCGGCTCCACACCTCTCTGGCAGACATGCCATCACAGGCTTTGTTTACATGGGAACCATGGAGGAAACAGAGACTGGGGTGCAGTAAAGGTTATATCTATGATGAACAACTGCCCTGCCCATTTCAATTGAAACCTAACTGAAAACCATGCTAAGAGTCAGCTAACACTTAACTCCGGTTTAACTCCATATTTTATCCAAGTCAGAATAAATGTCTTTAACTTGCTTCCTGTGCTGCCCCTTCAGAGACCGTGTTAGTAAAGTAGCACCGTATTTTCCAACAGAGTTACTTTTTGTGGGCAAGCCACCCAATGGGCACACAAGTATATTTGGCCACACATTTGTGTGTGTGCTATATATATAATCTGAGGAAATGATTGTGACTGATTTACCAGAGGACAATTTCCACTCCCTCTCGTCTATTTTTATTTAAAATGGATAGAGGCTGCTTGTGCCGCTGCGTCTGTCTCATCCACACATTTTGACAAACTGTCTTTGTGTCTATGTTTTTAACACAGTGCTGTCAGTCGTAGAGATCCAAGTCTTCTAATAAATTATTAGTAAGCTAGTAAGGATAGCTAAACAATACAGCTGTTGCCGAGGTCAGTACATTGTAGGAGCTAGTCAGTATAGACCGTTGTGCAATTGGACAGCTAATGTTAATGCTAATTCTTAAAGCTACAGGATGTAACTTAACGTAGCATTAGAATGAAACTCCACATCAACCCACTCTGCTCCACCCAGCACTTTCTCTCCCTGCTCCACTGTGCTCTACTGCGCTCCACCACGCTTTGCCCAACTCTTCAGATATTTGTTGTTATGAAAATACAATAAATGAGAATCCAACAAAACTTACTGATCAAGCAGAAATAACTGGAAATCTCTGATTGGTCAGAAAGCTCAATCCCACTCAAAACCTTTTAGAAGCTAATATCTCTGCACTGCTGCCAGAGCTGTTCATTAAAGCCCTTTTTCCACCACCTCATACCGGCTCAACTCAGCTCAACTCATTTGTATTTCCATCAGTCATATGTTGGGGACAGTACCTGGTACCTTGTGCTATTTTTGGCATCACCTCGAGCAGAGGCGATACCAAACGTGACAAGCAGCACAACAGCACTATAGTATTACTGTATTTACTGAATTAAAATTATGAAAGTATGTGTATGTGCAACAACCCCTGCACCCCTCACCCCCGGTCAGCTACTGTCACAAGTAAAACCTAATTCTGTGGGAAATAACGGTAATGTTATCAGAGAATGAGGCCCTAAGCACTGGGCTTTAACAGCCTGCCTGCTGATGATGGATGTCCTCACCATCTAAACTACTCTGTCCTCTGCAGCCCAGAATGCAGCCATCGCGTGTTGGGATCCCCTCTGTAGTGCCACAATGGATATTCGAGAAGGGGAGAATGTGCATGTCTGTCTTAGAACGTGTACATAGATGACCTGAACATGTGTTTGCATGTGCTCTCTGCAGTCTTCTATGCACATGTGCTCAGACTTAATGTGTGTGCATGTGTCCTGCTTGAACGAACTTGGGCGAGTCGAAGGCTCTTAGTGTGGAATGTGAGGGATGTTATATAAACACATTACCGACAGTACCAACGTACAGCCATACACACTGCTGGCGCCAGCCCGCACTGCATTAGCTGACATTTTATACAAAAATGGTGAAAATGGGCCATCTGAGGGAGCAACGGAGGGTTTTCTGGTTCTCACCAGACTCTGTTTGGGCTGAAGTTGTTCTCTTTTTAGCCTCCGTCAACTTTTGATTGCTGACTCTGCCTCCCAAAGGGACCATCATGAGGTGCTGCGGTCATTCAGCCTGTTTATAGGAGCTGACAATTTAAATAGGAAGCCTAAAGGATTTGCTAAATTACATCAAATACAGGAATGGAAAATTAGTCAGCGCGCTAAATGTGATCTGGTTACATGACGTACAGCGTGTGAATAAATACACACTCAAGCACATAAAAGCACTTCATGTACATTTACATACTAAAACGCACCAAAACAGGTAAACAAATGCAGAAAACGCGCACATTCACAATCAAGCATACACATATTCTCCCATGCACACCAAAACGAACACATCGACTTTGCAAAAGCAATTAATTCCAGATAGCATGGACATGAAAGGCAGCAGGATGCTGTGAACATTAAAAGGCACACAGAAGCCTGAGCATTGCTGTCCCGTGTGTCTTTAAGGCTTTCTCAATCCAGGCTCGTCTAAATAGAATTCAATAACGTCCAGGTTTCTTGTTTTTAACTTCAAAGATTCCCTACCAAAAGGCTTAAGTCGGACAGAGAGAGGAAGAGAAGGAAAACACTGACAACTCATTAAATGTCAGTGTTCATTTTAATGCGCTGTACTCTGCTTTCCTGTGCCAATGAAGTGGTTTCACTCATGACATGGAAAAGCAAGTCCAAATCAGACACTGCAGGACAAATGAGCAGTGTATGAGGAAAGCAGGTGGAGGCTGGTGAACCTCTGAAATGCCTACGAGGAGAAGAACATCACAGTCAAACACGGTGGAGGCTCGCTGATGTTTTTGGGGTGTATGTCTGCATCAGGCACTGGAGCTCTGCATAAAGTGGAAAGGAGGAGGAATGCAGCCCAATATCAGAAGATTTTAAAGCAAAGCCATGAGTCAGAAAACTAAAAATGAAAAGGCAGACAATGCTCCAAAGCACAGAGCAAAGTCTAGTCAGGAATGGATTAAAAGGAATAAGGTGAATGTTTGGCCTCCCCAGTGTGGATCTGAAGAGGGCTGTACACAGCAGACAACCAAGCAATCTGGTAGACTTGGAACAAGCGTGCCATGAAGAATAATCTAAAATTACACCTGAAAGGATCCGAACACTGCTAAGAGAGAGTCCAGAGAGGTTGGAGGAGGTTAGGGAGGACATACAGAGTATTAGAGAACACTTGAAACAGGGGGGTGCAAACTTTGTAACTGATATGATTTTCATTATTTTACTGCAACTTTCTTTTTATACACTCCCTGACCATTTCTGAGACTTCTGTTGTTGAAGGAACATTTGCACTAGTTGAATGTGCATTCAATATTATGTTGAGGAGACAAAAAAAATTGCCATTTCAAAGTAAAGGGACGCAAACCTTTGGATGCAACTGTGCAAAACTACAGCAGCTTGAATGTGTTTGTTTTTTTTTTTCTCACTGCAGTTACATCAGCGGTCAAAAGTCTCTTTCTCAGTTGATGGTGAACATGCACGACATAGATTATAAACTGAAGACGCAGGTCTTGGCCCGCTCTGCATTTTGCTGTCCATCAAATGCTTTCTAGGAAGCCTCCTGAGTTTCATATCTGCTGCAGAAGCAGAACAGAATGCAGACTGGCATGAGAAGCCATCCCGAGAAAGGAAGGAATTGTGTTACAGGTGATGAAGAGAGAGGAGAGAAGAAGAAAAGGAGGGAAAAAGCAAGGAAACCTGTCTGCTTCTTCTGATTTTGTGAAGCAGCTCTTAAACAGATCGCCTCTCGCCTCCACCCTCCCTGTGCCTCCAGTGTCCGTTAACCCCCTCGTAAAGAAACAAATGTTTCATCACCAGAGGACGAGCGCACGGGGATGTTAACCAGGCGAATGGAGTGCCTCCTCCTTCTCCTGGGCCGCCAACAAACCGCTGGCTGGGAGAGCGGCCAGGAAGAGAGGCAAGGAAGCCGGTCTGAATGTCAGCTGGCTGGGCTCTGGCTACAGCAGCACCGTCACAGCACACTGAAAAACACATGCCCGCTTTTAGGCACACATGCACATCGGCAGGCAAGCACATACAGAACTATACATACAAGCAAACATATTCACCCTGTCAAACTGTTCACACACAAACACACATCCGTACACATGCACAAGCCGAGTCCCCTGGCAGCGTCTGTCCACAGCGCAGGCCTGTGATACTGAGGCTGAAGGAATTTGCTGTGGATTACTTCTGGACTGAGGCGGGCAGCTTTGCCAAGGAGCGGCCAGGCCACTTTGAGGATTTAACCAGCAGCAGCCACTGCCTCCCCAAAGCCCTAGGAGCTGCCCCGACACCAGCGACACCCACACAATCTCATCAAGTTTGATGTCAAGGGTTCAATGTAAGACACACTATGAGATAATCTGCACATTCACAATCAATTAAAATATCTTGTTCTAAACACAGAGTCACTAATGTTGCCTGTGAGAAAAAGATGACGCTGCTGGAGCTGACATGGGTCGCCAGAGTTCCTATCAGTGGTGGTTACAAGTGTGGGAGGGTGTGAGAGGCAGGGAGAAAGTGAGAGAGACAGAAACACCTATGACCTGTCCCTGAGTCAAGTGCTGTAATTATCCAGAGCGTCAACACCTTCTTTCCTCTGCCTCTCCCTGACCAAGAGTGAGAAACAGAGAGAGAGAATGTGTGCGTCTTCTCTGTTCACCCGTGAACTTTGGAAGAAACCCCTGAATCCTGCACTTGGACTTCACACAGAAAAAAGCCTCCGTTTTCTTTTTTCTAACCCTCTCCTACATTGAAGTGCTCTTGCTCTAAAGTGAAAATCTATTAATCATTCTATCATAAATGATAAAGATGAGGGCAAAAGTGGATGGACACAAAAACCAAGGGAGGGAAAAAGCTGTGGAGAGTGGATGGAGGAGTCAGGTTTCAGTAGGGGGCAATGCTAGGCTACGCACTGAGAGCTGAGGCTGCCTGCTCCCAGCAGCACACACATCACCCATAACATCAGCCTTACCACTGTAGTTGCAATGTATATTTGCATGACTGGTGTTTGGACAGGGACCAAACAAGGGACATCTCTGAGAATAATCCCAGTGTATAATAGTTAATGTGCTGGTTTTCACTTTAGAGAAAACACAACATACAAAAAGAAATCTGAGTGTCTGTAGCTGCATCAGTTTATAAATGAAAGACATCAGAGGACAACTGTTTCAGCAAATCAATATTAAAAACAGTAAGAATCTTTGATCCCGTTGTCCATCTTCTGCAGATTACTCTCATCTTAATGCTTCTCTGAGGATTTAGAATTATTGTTGGTGGAAAAGCAAACCTTGAAATCCAAATAAGAATATGTTCAGAAAATGTGCTCATAATAAAAGCCTGCACCTCACCTCCCCCCACTAACACTACACCCACACCCAGCAGCACCATTTAATCTAACCAGAACTATAGGAGCACATTCGAATGGTTTTCCTAATGACTTTCATCTGGCAAATGGGTAATTTCATACAGAAGAGCAGTCTCAAGTTTGAGGCAGCAAAGAAAAAGCAGAGTGCAGGGGGCAAAAGGAACAGCAGCTTGATAGGCAGTGCAACGGTTTTAATAAGGTTCTCTTTAATTGAACACATGGGTTTCAATCTCGAGCTGTAAACTCAGTCGTCCTGTATGTGCAGGAATCGCTGAGGGGCAGCACGAGCTTGGAGCGCTGGTGTAAATGGCATATCATAGGCTAATACTGGGATGGGAAAGGGAAGATTCCAGTGATCGGGCCACTGAAAAACACATCAACACACACATCTGTGTATGCACGTAACGCACACGCTGACACAAAGGCATGCTTTTGAAATTTTATTCTTGAGCACAAAAACAATTAAGAGCAGTGGCGCTTTTGATGTTCAGTGCTGCCCTGCAGGTCAGGAGGGAGAGTGCTTCTCTATCTTAATTGAAAAAATTAAATCATTAACCTGATGCCACTGTTTCTGAATGACAAGTCCTCTGCTTCCCACTCTTACCCTCAACCAGCAGCGAGAGAGAACATGAAGAGACATGCTCAAGAAATGCTTGAGAAGAAAGCAGAAAAAAGAGAAGACAATTTCAATAAGACAAGAAAAATAAAGTTTAGTGGGTGTAATTTGATTAATAATGCTAAACGCAGACTGGGAGGGGGTGAGATAGGACGGAGGGAACAAATTAGCCAGCACAGCTGGGGAAGGACTCTGTTCAGCAG
>NW_018128012.1:316305-331166 GCF_001952655.1 Monopterus albus | reverse complement strand
CTCCTCCACGCCTCTGCAAACTCAAATTGAAATTCGGTATCTTGTCATTTGAGCTTCAGAAGACTCTTCCTTTATTGGGTCTTTTTTCCCCTTGAACTTCACTCATTTACTCTTATTTTTTTTGCAAAATATGAAAATGTTTAGGATTTTTTTTTGTTTAAAATCAGCTAATAAACACCAATACCATAAAATTTTAACAGCAGAAAAACGGAAGATAGACATCATGTTCTCTTTACGTGGAAATGTGTCATTTGAATGGAACAGGTTAGACAAACATTTAAAACAGCTCTTAAGAAGCTTAAGTGACTCATACAGAATCAGCCTGTGCACATCAGTGATTCTGAGCAAAATAAAAGAAATCTGCTACAATTAACATGGTGGTTTATATCATTTGTTAAAAGACGTTCGATTACACTCAAATGCCCAAGACATGCGTACATCCATTTCTAGATAAGGCCTTGGCCTGTACTGAGATAGTGGATGTGTGTGTGTGTGTGTGTGTGTGTGTGTGTTGGATGGGAGTGGGAGTCAGCTTGTCACAACACATCTTGCGTTTAGCGGCCTAATCGTGGGAGACGACCGTGTTGTTTTGATCACCTGTAGTATTACAGCTAATGTAAATAAAGGCTTACACTGGAGGCCTGTCACTCTGCCTGTCTGAGGGCTGCGAGAGGGAGGAGTGGTGGCGGTGGGGTGGAGGCTGGGGTGGCAAGGTAAGAAAAATCATTTCTTCTTATCTCTGTTCCTGTGACCTGAAACAGTCAAACTGCAGCACATGAAGTCAGAGAGAAAAGAGCTGGTTCAGGAGAAAACACACACACACACACACACAGGAGAAACATTCAAGGAGCTGTGCACGCTCCCGCATCACTGTCAAATCAATCGTGATATCTGTGTGTAATTACCCCTAACAAACTACATAACGGCTGACAACATTGTGAACTATTTTAAAGCAGGGGTGTTGCTAGTGGTCTTGATACTTAAAGACCAGAGGTGGAAGTATTCAAGTATTTTACTTAAGTAAAAACAGCAATAACAAACTGTATAAAGGCAACTGTGGTTCAGTGGGTAGAGTGGTCGTCTCCCAACCAGAGGGTTGGAGGTTTGAATCTCGGTGTCTCCAGGCCACATGTCAAAGTGTCCTCAGCAAGACACTGAACCCCCAAGTTGCCTCCAATGCTTAGAGCCATCGGTGTGAGTTGGCGCCACAGATGGCTACCTGGGTTCTGTACCAGAAACAGATTCCTTGTGTGTAACATACTTGGCCAAATAAAGATGACTGTACTCAGGGAAAAGTATTACCAGCAAAATGTTCTTGTAAACTGCACATTTATATTGCACAATTTTCAAAGTTTTATTTTGCATAGATCAACCTATAAGCAAGCCCTGCGATGGACTGGCGACCTGTCCAGGGTGTACCCCACCTCTCACCCGCAGCTGGCTGGGATTGGCTACAGCCCCCCGTAACCCCGTTCGGGACTAAGCGGTTTAGAAAATGGATGGATGGATGGATGAACCTATAAGCAGCATTTTAATATTGTTGCCACGCAAAATTATATTTTGGCTAATTCTAACCAGCTTTTGGTAGTTCAATGGCATATAAGATGATATAAGAGAGCTCTAGATATCATTGAAGATCCTGTCTATCCCCGACATCAGCCATTCCAACTCCTGACATCGGGCAGCTATCACATATTTATTTGTGCAAAAAACTATCAGCTATTTTCCAAAAGTAATCTGTCAGTTAAATCAGACTCAAACTGCATAATCAATATTGTCCTGGACCAAATAACGTTATTATTGTTATGGTCTTAATATTTTTTAACATGTATTGTTTTTATTGTACTAATTTTAATCTTGTTTTTATTGTTGTATGCAATATATGTATTGATTTCAGTAAGGTATTTTTTGTTTTTCCTACTGAGTACAAGGCATAAGTTGGGACGAGCATCCTTGTGCAAAATGATGTACCTATGCAATGACAAAGTATTCCTCTTCTTTTAATATTTAGTGAAGTAAATGTAAAAACTATCATTTTGAAGTACTTGTGTATTAAAGTAAAATGTCTGAGCTAGTTTTACTGACAGCTGTTGAATGCTACTGACAATTTAAGTGGTGATTTAGTAAATGATTTAGATTTGACAGTACAAAGAAGTTTAAGCGTATTCATTCCATCTGTCAAATCTTTAATAGTACAAGATTTTGTAACCTTCAAAAAGCAAAGGTCAGTAAACATTTCATTTATTGATGTTTAGGACCGCAACTATTGATTATATTAACTACAGCTATTTAATAAATCTGTGTCACCAAGAAGTGTGAAAACTGTGCCACAATCTCCTACAGACCATGTTTAGCATCAAGTGTCTTGATTTGTCTGGCCAACAGTCCGAAATGTCAAATTCACTCCATGAAGGACAACGAAAAGCAGTTTTTCAAGTTTCTACTTTAACAGTGGGTTTCTACAGAAGGAACTGTCCAGTGGTGCCATCAAGCAGTTTTACTGTGAAACGCCAACACTAGGTTTCTACTCTTAGTTTGTCGGTCTAAACTTTCTCTGGAAGAAGACACAGTCCGTACAGTGTTTTTGTGCCATAGAGCAACTTTCCCACCAAATCTTGAAGTGATTGCACAAAGTGTAGAATGCTGGCCAGTTTAATCTATTAATCTTATTGGAACCTGTCTTGTTTACAGTAATTACCCTCATGTCTCAGAGGTGATGTGGTGACAATTTATAGATGGCAAAACACAAGATGCAGCAGCTTTAAAAAGCAGTGAGGGGTGCTGGGTTCGTTGACTTCGTTGACTTTTGCCATGCACCTGTGTTTTCACACACTGTTTCATCTGCGGCTTTGCACACATACAATAGTGTATGTTGCAACAGTCACCTTAAAAGACCAACACAAACCTTTCAAGTCAGTATCTCTTTCCCACCGCACATGTAACCATCTGCCATCTGGGTGACGAGTCCTCCAGTGGAACTTCCAGTAGTGCTTGTAATTTTGTTCCATCAGATATGGCATGATTGTGCACAGAGCAGTGAAAACACAACATTTACAAAACAGTAGACACGTCTGCTTTTCACTACCATCAGACGTTTACAAAAATAAGGAAATATTTAAGGAGTTTGCAAAGCTAAAAAGATGGAAAATATTCCTTTACAGACAAGAATATTAGCAACAAAGGAGCTACTGTGACACAGAATGACCATACTTTTAGTTTATCTCGAGGGTATAATGAGGTCTTACAATCCCACATCCACATCTGCACTGACTCTAGCAGGCCACACCCATATTTGGAGACGAATATAATGACTTCATATTCACTTGAACGGTGCACAGTATAGTTAGATTATGCTTATTCGTCCCAATACATAAATATGTCATCTCTCAGGCAAAAGCTCTCGATTGTGCCTTGAATGAGGCAACAGGATCCCAGCACACAATCTCTGTCTGCGAGTCTTTCAGAAGTTGAAGGATTTCATGCAACACTTTTCACTGCTGTCTTATTTTCTCCTTTTTGAAAGAGAGGGAGTTGGTTATTTCCTCCCTTCTCTTCCTCTATACGGGTTTAACTTGGGCTATTTCAACCCCACTGAAAAAAAGTAAATGTGTTTCCAGGCTGCTTTCAGCCTGAGCTGCACAACTTATCTCCCCTTCCTCTTTGTTATTAAATGCAGTGAGCGAACGATCGGCGTTTCTCTAAGGGACAGAGAGAGTGAGTCAAAAATCTAAATGGGGAGGCACACTCCCTGCATTACCATAAAAAAGGGGAAAGAGCTGTTTGTGTGTGTGTGTGTGTTTTTCAGTGTATCTCTCATGAAGGGGTGGTCCTGAAGCCCTTATCGGACAGGAGAACGGAAATGATTAACATCTAATTTAACCCAGTCTCCTGCTCAATAGGCTGCCATTCAAAGGGCCACATCTATATGTATTTAAGAGGTAATCACTGGTCGGACCCCTACTCTCACACTCCCCCCTCCCTCCCCTTTTGTGTGGCAGGATGACACACAAACATATTTCCATCTGAAAGACAGGCCTTGGTGGCTAGATTTCTGAAGGAGAATCACTGGTGTTATTGTCGGGTTGTTTGTGCGTCGCATCACTTTGCTTCGTGTGAGTACATGAGTGTGTGTATGTGAATCCAAATGCATCTGTGTATGTTAATGCCATCGGCGACTATTTGGTGGAGCCGAGTGCTGCTCAGGACGCCTCTGCTCAATTATAAACCCCTCTTGAAAACATACAAGGCAGTTGCTTAGCTGTTTGTAGTCAGAAATATTGAGCCACAGTGACAAAGTTTTGAATTTTTTTCTAATTAATAAATCTATCAGTGTGTGATCAGAGTGTTGCTGCCATGCTAGCGGCTCTGTTTGTTAATAAAGTGGCTATAATAATACATTTGCTATTAAAAGCTTTGGCCTGAGGGTGGGGGAAGATGGAAACCAGATTATCACCTTCGACAAACAGGGTGACCTCCTGTATGGTGGCTATTTTAGGACAGTTCAGACCTGTCAGGCTCAGATCTGCATCGGTCAACAACGATTAGCTTTCTTAAGTCTAGTCCAAAACTTTTCATCCCATGATCCCTTAAAATAAAGATACCTACTTATGAACCATCAGAATAAAAGTGGGGTTTTTTGTTTGTCTTCTAAATGACTTAGGTTTGCGTTTCATTTTGTTGATTAGTAAAAGCATTTTTGGATGGCGTAAAATGTTTCTGCTTTTCTACCTAAAAAGAAGTTGGATGCTGCAAAATGTAAAACCTTCATTAACATTCATGTGTTTGACCAATGGTGACAACGGAGAACAAAAGGGGATGAAAAGACACCGTGGAGAAACGGCATTTCAATTTTCTGTATGTCCTGCACATAAAGTGAATTGACAATAAAAATCTTTGATCTTGTTACTCGTCTTATGACCCCTCAGATGTTTACTGTGACCTATGGAAGGGGTTTTGACCCACAGGTTTGGAGCCACACTTTACTTTCCCAACAGTTACATATCAATGATGTGGATTTAAAGCAGATTCTTTGCAGAAGCACTGTTACATTTCTTGAAATTCTCTTTTCACCCAGATGGCAATGAATAAATGAAATGCACTAACAAGATAAAGATAAAATGTGCAGTCCACATGTCGAACTGTCCTTGGGCAAGACACTGAACCCCCCGTTGCCCCCGATGGTTAGAGCCATCGGTGTGAGTTGGCGCTATAGTTGCTCTCGTCAACGAAAATTATGACTAAATATCATCGTCAACAAACCTTTATCGCGTTACGAAAACGAGACGAGACGCAACGAATGCTGGTCGTATGACGATGACTATAACTAAATGTATAATGTAATATCGTTGACGAAAAAAACGAGACTAAATGTGATTCACAAAATAAAAACTATGCCAAAATGTCTCTTTATTTTTGTTGACCGAAATGAAATGAAATGTTATTTCGTCTTGTTCAGTTGCATTATTATTATTTTGCAGTATTTGTTTCCTGTGTCTCGCTTCAGGGGCCACATCAGGTCGCACTGCGCAGACGCAGGTGACGTCACTTCCTTAAGCCCCTTAAGCATTATTTAGAAGATGACAACAAACAAAGTTAAGTCTGACACAGAGAAAGGGACCGATGGCCGGCCAGCCGGGGTTCGTCATTGGGGAAAAAAAAGGAGAAACGACATTTGGAAAAACTTTCATTACATAGAAGTGGAAAAGAAAACAGTGTGTTGTGGAGAAAGATGGGGAGAAATGTGGCCACAAAATCACACAAAATGTGTATTGGATATATTCTTGAGTCTATAAGGTAACAATAATATAATAAGATAACCCTGTTTGAAATGGGTTTGGCTAAAAAACTTTTGGTTTCGTCTATACTACTTGGTACTTATACTATATTGACTGGGTTAAATAGAATTGCATTACTAAAAAGAGACTAAAATACAATTTTCATTGACTAAAAAGACTAAAATGTCATCGGTTTTCGTCGACTGAAACTAGGCTAGACTAAAAAGAGTATGAACGTGACTAAAACTAATAAAAACTAAAATGACAACTTCACACAAAGACTAGACTAAAACTAAAATTAAAACAGGCCGCCAAAAACAACTCTAGTTGGCGCCACAGATGGCTGCCTTGGTTCTGTACCAGAAACAAATTCCTTGTGTGTAACATACTTGGCGAAATAAAGGTGATTATCCTTATGCTGTCAACCTACAGTAACTTCCCACTTTCGTGCACTCTGCTCTTGCGCTCATTGCACGAGCCAAGAATCTCCCACAAGGCCAAGCCGGCAGATGTGTTACTGCTCTGTTTTTATAGCTAAACCTAGTGAGCTATAGCAGAGACAGTGCCCACAGCTGCTTTCAGAGCCACAAATGGAGGTCGTAACTGAGAAAGTTACAACTAAAAAGAAGTTGGATGCTGCAAAACATGAAACCTGGATTAACATTCATGTGTTTGACCAATGGCAACAACAGAGAGCAAAAGGGGCTGAAAAGGCATGCCATGGAGACTGTATTTCTCCTGGACAGGTAATTATTGGCTTTGTTTTGTTTTGTTTTTTTCTGGAGGGGCATTTGTTATTTCATGTGTTCATTTCACATTCATGTGTTTTGAAGGAGTGGCTTTGGAGAGAAGTCAGAACAAAAGGGTGGGATTCCTTCGGTTGGTTACTTTAAAAATTGAGCTGCCTCTTGCTGGTTTTTCCAGGATCACCAACTATACCTTTAATTTGTATTTTTGGATCTCGTGCAGTCATACAATCACTGCATTTGCTTCTGGTCTTGGCAACTCCCCAAGGCAACCGAGTTTGACAACTGCCTGGCCATGACTGTTTGTTATGCAGCTATGGAATAATAGAAAGGACAGTGACTACAGTACTCACTATACTACTGTAGTAAGTTTATTTGGTGTCTTTTTACCAGAGGTAAATACTTCACTAATGTTTCACATATCCTATAGTTACCTATCATATTTTCCACCCGCACATCCTGACCCCTACTGTGTTTACATTTGATACTATGTTTTGGGAATGCTAACACGTTACGTCTAGGTCATGTCACATGAATGTACCGGTAAAGGCAAGCATAGAGCAGTGTGTGATGACCATGTGGAAAGCTGATGCATAAATACTACCCTGACATTGTATGACAGAGAGATATAAGTGGCAGTAATGGGGAAATGTGAGGGAAACCTGCATTCTAGATTTTTAACTTCTCCTGGATTTCAGATCAAACTGAACATGTGCAGTTGTGAAGTTTTTGGTTTAGAAGTGTTGATATTCACAGTAGAAGCGCACCTAAACTGGGTTGGCTGATTTCAGACGCCAGCGTCGGACACAGAACGTGGTTCAGGATTAGGAAGCGGTTCCTGCTTAGGCCTGTGAGAACTGACCAATCAGAGCAGAATGCACTTTTCAGGAGAAGGGTATTCAAGAGACAGGAGCTAAAACGTTTCATATAGAGGGTGAAAGCTACTTTATCAACGGACAGCATGAAAAAATATGTGTTTTATGAACTTTAAAGCTTATTAAAAGTTTCTAGTAGACCCCTAAAATAAAAATACAAACTTGCAAATGGCATAATATGTCCCCTTTAAGCTTTATGTACAATATATACAACTAGATACAGATTCTCTGTAACTGAATACTTGTAATCTTTGATTGTGTTGGTCTAGACACACTGAACACAATAATGCACCATCATCTTTGCAGTAATTTTACTGTGCACATTGTGATGCTGTGGTTAGCATTCATAACAAGCATCACATATAAAGTGATATAAATTTTGTCATGATAATTTCCCCACTTTTTTAATCCTAGATGCTGTAGATTTTGACTTCACATCTTGCCTGTGTGTAGGGGAAGTGAACCGTTTTTAAAGCCAACTCTTTCATCCTTATGTCTTTTAAATCTACCAGAAGAAGACTTCCAGATTAAAAATGAATTTTTTTTCCAAAGACTGCCTGGACAAAATGAATGGAGTGTGAAGAGGAATCCAGGCCACTTTTGAATGGAGATGAGAGAGTCTATGAAGGGTAGAGCTCCAGTGTCAGGTTAACCCTGGGCAAAGCCTGGCAGAGGCACTTCTTCATCATGGAACTGGGGGCGGGGGGTTAGAGATCTCTCTGGAGCATTCTATCAACACAGATTACATGCATGTAGACACAGTCAAAGAGTCCAGAAAAAAAGAGGAGGAAAAAGGAAAGAGTAAAATAAATAAGTTGGATTCAAAGGGGTCATGTGCACTCTCCGCAACGGGGGTGATGACAGGTTTGTCTCACACCTGAGCTGTATTATGCATTCCATAATCAGCCAAACCCTCCACACGCACACAGTGACCGACGGCAGCAAGGTTGTGTTGGATTTCTCTGACAAGGTGAACTTCATGCATCGTGTACATGATGTATAACTCCAGAGTTGTGAACAAAAGCTGGCCAGACACTGCGAGAAAGAAGGGAAGGAGAAGAGGAGCACTTCTCCTTTTTCTTTCACACTTGTCATCTGCTGCGGGGGCTTTTGTCTTTTCCTGGACGAGTGACAAAGGCAGAGCTAGGTAGGTGACCTTCGTCTCCATCCCCTCTTTTATGATGGTACAAAACACTCAGGGTCAGGTTCATTCATTCTCTCTTTCTGGCCGGTTAAAACTCAAGAAGACGACTCTTATATTCTGTCACAAGAGCTGGTGATGAAAAAAAAAAAAACGGTTGCCTGTCACAACCCAGGATCCTTCATGAAGCATCTTCAACTTTTTATTTTTTTTCCTAAAAACATCTGAGTGCCTTTTCAGAAAGTGCAAAAAGAAAAGAAAATAAGGGCGAGAGAGAGAAAGAGAAGGGAGAGAACTATCCATTAACCAAAATGCAATTTCTGCCGGCGCGCGCCTGGCTGCTTCGAGGTTCCTGGCTGGGCTAATAGCCTTTCATTACAAGTTTCCTCCCCAGCCAATTAGAGACAAGTCCACAGCGTCCAGCCCGGCAGCCCACCGACACACACACTTTGATCAGCCCTCTGTTCACTGACACACGTCTAATGACCAGGGGAGAGCAGAGAGGACAGCCAGTGTTCACACAAAGCTGCACACACGCTAACTTACAGTCCAGCCAGAGGATAAAGAAAGCTCAATAACGAGCCAGCAATGAAAATTTTGGTCCATTGTTGATGAGAAGCTATGATTCTTTTTAATATTTATTTCATATCTAACCAAACAATTTATTTGGGAAGACCTTTCTCAGCTTAAACCTGCAGTGAGACCTGCCCAAACAGAAAGACTACAGTATCAAGACCCATGTGCCCTGACAGACACTGTGGTGTGAGTTGTATATACACATGAAAGTACACAAACTCAATACTCAAGTAGAAGTGCAAGTCCTCCCCTGCAAGTAGAAGTACCACTTCAAATTCTTTACTCAAGTTGGAGGACCAACTACATGCTCTAAAATATACTTAAAGTACAAGTACTCAAGTAAGAAAATGCATTAAACACTATACAACTTGACTGTTGTTAACATGAATGCACAAGTGTAGTCTACATTTATTCAAAAACCTTTAAAGGTGAAAGAAAATTCTCCAATGATTAATATAAAAATAAACAACAAATAATTAAAAAGGCCGCTCATCTGTTACTACATAGTGACGTGACGTGGCGTGGAACAAAAACAGCACAGCTGCTAAAGGTGGAGCCGATTTTAATCACCTTATGTTCAACCAGGAGGTTAATCCATAATAACACATCATTTATTGTTTGATTATATTTTGCATTAAAAATGTGACTCTCTAAAGTAACTGTTAATAAATGTAGTGAGTAAAAAACACATTATTTCCCCTTAAACTGCCGTCGAGTGAAAGTAACAAAATGGAAATACTTCAAAAAAGAATGAGTACCTCAAAACTGTAGTTAGATGCAGTACTTGAGTAGAGGTACTTGGTGTCCACACACAGACAGACGCACCTGGCTCCAGTTAATTAGAAAACAAGCCTTATAATTAGCAAATTGGCCTAAACTGCAACTGTAATGCCACCTTGTTCTTCTGCTGTCAAAGAATTTACTCCGGGTGCATTCACACATTCCTACCATAGATCAAAGAGTGTGTGTTCGAGGTGGGGGCAGGGGGGGACTCAGGTGAATGGCTTCTGCTTCTCCTGCCTCTTCAATCATTTACAGTATTTATGGCCCTTTGGCTATGGCCTACTCACAATGCCATCAGACAGGATGCCAGTCCAGCGAACGCATGACTGTAGGGAAGTGTTACAACAGCACAGAGTCACACCATTTATTCAGCCTGACAGATAGGAGTAGAAGTATTTGTCGTAGTTTTATTGTAATGAATCACTAGGAATTAACATACCCGTACTGTGGTGGTGGTTCTTCTCCATCAGAATGAAACAGCCAGCACAGGACACCACAGCAGACCAATCTGAGACGTCCAGCCATTAAGAAGTTTTTAACTAGTATTTCTTCCTTTTTTATCAAATCAAACTTTCTCCCTGTTCATAACTGATATTCCTAGAGTGAATCCTTTAATAATACATCCCACCCCAGCATCTTATTTAGCAGGGAATTTACAGTAGGGAGCAGGAACACCAACCTTTGTTGTGAAACTTTATCTACTAAAAAGGGGGGGGGAAATAGAAAATGAAACTGGACACACAATCTGCAATATTTCATCGGGGCACATCTATTTGATCCTGACACATATTTATGCAACAACACTGCAGGTGGAAGCCAAAGTTTGTTGCCTGGACACAAGCTTAAAGCAGCTAGCAGGTGACTTGAGATGAATAAGGCCGTGTGTTATGTGCTGAAGTGTTTAGACACAAATACTGAGGCAGT
Source organism: Monopterus albus (assembly GCF_001952655.1). Taxonomy (NCBI): domain Eukaryota; kingdom Metazoa; phylum Chordata; class Actinopteri; order Synbranchiformes; family Synbranchidae; genus Monopterus; species Monopterus albus. The sequence goes on along the minus strand of NW_018128012.1, from coordinate 320,347 downwards.
GTAGGAGACAGAATAGTAGGGGTAGTATTACCTTCACATCCGTGTACAGGAGGAATAATAGTATTCTTAAAATGAGACAGAGGTGCTTCAGCTATATGGATGAAGAAATGATGAAAAGTGTGAGCTGAACATGAATCTGCAACAAATTGGAGCAGTATTAAAATACAATAAATTATGGGATATGGTGATTAAACCAATTCGGATGGAGAAATTGCTTCTGTTATTACACTGAAGACATTTTGTGAGTTTTCTGTCAGACATTAAATTGTATGTTTTTGTGACAGAGCACTGGGAAAATGAAGACCAAAAAGAGGCGAACTGAGAAAGAGAGGGAGCGGGTTTTTAAGTTAATAAAATGTTTCCAAAAACAAAGAAACAAAAAATAAGAAAACATGTTAAAACATGCATACATGAGATCGTCCACAAATGTTTGATTTACAAGGCAGCGACTGCACCATCGCTGGCAGTGAGGAGCAAATATGGATGTAAACAATGTAGGATGAAAAGATCTGCAGTTGCTTTATGAAGAAAACATTCAAAATGATTGTTATTGTAAATGTGAATGATAGGCAGTATATTTTGGTGAGAAACACTGAACATAAACATCTGTTGTCCTTTACAAACCACAGGGCACCTTTACTCACTTTATGGTGAATTCAGTTTCACAAAATATGACAGAATACCTAAAGGACAAAATGTGATGCTAATAAAGTTTGATTAAATGAGAAAATAACACTGGCCAGACTGTGTCATTTGACATTTTCCTCTCTAAACTGAATGAACACATTTCTCCATGTACTACATGGTAAACACACCTTCGCAATGCATTGAAGCACAACACATGCTTTCACACTATTTACTCATTCACACTCACACTCTCACACACACACACACACACACCCACACACCAGTGGAAATCCACCAGGAGCAACTTGGGTCCAGTGTCTTGCTCAATGACACTTAAACATGTGAACTGGAGAAGTGGGGAATCTAACCGCCAACCCTTCGGTTAGGAGACGACCTGCTGTAAAAGTAGCTATAAATACCAGTAATGCTAGTGACCAAAGGTTCGGTGTCTATCCTCAAAAAATGGTGCCATGCACATTTCAATATTCACACAAAATTGCACTGAAAGAGATTGTGACTTGGCACAAGGATTATCTGTGGAAAGTTCAATCAATGGTCAGACAGTGTGAAGGGGTTTCTATGAGGTCAACCTGTACAGTCACAGAAGAAAGGTAATGCTCACAAAACCACAAGACTAAATTTGCCAAAGAAGGTGAAAAGACGCCTGATGAACAGTAGAAGCACGTCCTTTGGTCAGATGACACCACAGTACATTTGTTGTGATCAGACTATGTCCAGTGCACGCTTAATACCTACTCCAAGCAGGTAAAATTGCTGGTAACATTTTGCGGGCTTCAGATATGACACCTAGATGTAAAATAACAGGCATATTCCTGGCTAGGACCCTCTGAAGGTCTGAAAAGGGGCTATAATGAAACCAAGATTCTGTCCAACTGCTACTTTGGACAAGAAAATCGCAGCATGAACTTACAAAACTCCAAATGAAATAAATCCACTTTGTGCTACTATACAGGACACAAAGGACGTGCTTCCAAACCAAAGATTAGTCATCTAGGAGCAGTTTTAATAGCCCAAGTCTTGTGTGTTGATTTTAGATCCAATGCATTTTGCAACCCTGCTTTTAAACAGCTATGGCAGTAAAGTAAATGAATTGGAAAGACAATTGAATGGAGACAGAGAGAGAGAAAGAGGGAAAACAGAGAGAGAATGTGCGTTTGTTGAGGAATGTCAGGTGTGTGTCTGTGTAAAGCCGGTGTTTATGTTCATACCCAGGTCAGCCCCACAGGTAAGTTTCAACCACAACATTACCTCTCACTGACCCTCTTAATGGACAAGGTGAGTGAGCAGTCAGCGGAAGGGAGTGACGCCCCTAAAAAACACACAAACACACACACACACACACACACACACACACACACACACACACACACAGGCCCCCCCTCCCCAGCCTGTAAAGTACGAGTCAAAATACCGACATTAAGCTGAAGTTGGACACAAAACTAAATTTACTGCCTCTCAAGACCAATGGAGCGTGGTGGCTGTTTTTCTGCCCCACTGGCAAAGATAAAGAAGAAATGAAAGAATGAAGCAGTGAATGTCTGGATGAAGGGGGTGAGCAGGAGAGGTGACCAAGAAGATTTTGAGGTTGTATTTCATTTGCCAGATGCTGGCGGTACAGATGAAGACGAAGATGTGGTCAAACCAAAAAGGCTTTTCTTGATTGACCACAGTGTGTTTGTTTGGATTGCCACTCATCGATTCATAACAGACACACACAAGCTGCGATGATTACCATACTCCATATTACTGGTGTACAGATAACTACTTGGCTCCCATGGGCCTGCCAATCCACTGTAATCCCTCAAACACTCTGAATTTTCATTTCAAACAAAAGCTAAACCGCCAGAAGACAGAAGGAAGCATTCTGCTGCTTCTGTTGCTGCTTTTCCCAGCCTCATTTTTGCGGTCGTCTCTGGGCTTCCTTCCTCGAGTTCCAACCACTTGCTCCCCCTTTTCTGTTTTTTGGACCTGTGAAATTCAATATCAGAATGATAAATGATGCTTTTACTACACACAAAAAGCCCTGATTTAACACAGACTGAATTTGGAGTGATTCTGGACATAATTTAATATATACCATCGTAAAAATCTCTTATCTCTCACTGCAGTGCAGTCACCAGTAAAGTGGAGGTAAAATATCCTAAGGTGATTAATCTAGGTGATCAAAGAGAAAGGAGGAGGCATGCCTTACATTCCTTAGTCTTGCACTACAGAAAACATGACATCCAACCCGTTTGGCTTCCCATACTGTACCTTATCTCAGAACACATGCTAACATGACATTATAGCATTTTAATAAAAAAACAAACAAAAAAACAGCACAAAGCCACACTGTAGCCTCAATTTGAGTATCTGTTTAAACCCCTAATCTACATGAATGGAATTTGACACATTTTGTATTACAGTAACGCTCAGTTGCATAGAATACATTAAATGCACTGACAACATAAAGAACAAACTTCCTACTTGCTCACACCCAATGCTTCAGCCAGGAGTCTCCCACAAGTCGTTGCAGTTGCAGGAAGACATGTTACAGCTCTGCTTTACAGCTAAAGCTATTGAGCTATGGCAGAGAAGGTACGCACAGCAATGTTTGTTCACAAACTGACACCGTTGTTACAGGCCAGGCCTTCCCCTTTAAGACATATAGCCTTATAGGTAATGTTGTTAATGTTGCCAGAAGCTGCTACCTGCATGCAGTGTGCACAGTATGAGAGAGAGACGACGGCCGCACTGAACAGACTCCTTTTACACGCAGCCACAGGGGCAGAAAATACCAACAGCAGTCAGCTCTAAGTGTATAGACAGGACTGTAATGCAGTTAACTGGGCATCAAGGCCACATGCAGTGTTCGAGTTACCAAGACGGAATAAAGTCGGTGTTTTGAATGCCGTTAGCATCCCCTCTTCACTTCTCCTCACCGGAAAAGCCCGGACTTCTAAGGCGAGTTACCGGCTACGAGCCAGGGCTAAAGCAGTTTAGCCATGAACCAGAAGTTCCCCAACTATGGTTCAGGGCCTCAGATCTGGGCGGGTAACACCATATTCAAGAAAGTTAAAACTAAAAAGAAGTTGGATGCTGCAAAAAGGAAAACCAGAAATAACATCTTTGTGGCTTTTGAATGACGGCAACAACTGAAAGAACAAAAGTGGCTGAAAAATGCACAAGTAGGAGCTAAAAGCAGTTTGTCATAAAAGAGAAGGTGGTAGAAAATAATGGAGGAGACTGCAGTGACACCAGGTTCACATTATATTCTCAAAAACCAAGATCAGGTGTGTCACTGTATCTGTCCATCCATCAATTTTCTTCCGCTTATCCGGGACCGGGTCACGGGGGCAGCAGTCTAAGCAAAGATGCCCAGACTTCCCTCTCTCCAGACACTTCCTCCAGCTCC
>NW_018128012.1:300318-313605 GCF_001952655.1 Monopterus albus | reverse complement strand
ACATAGCTCCTAGGATCACTCGGGTAATCAAACCCCTCCACCACAATAAGGTGGCGGTTCAAGGAGGGGCACTGTATCTGTATGTATATATAATCTGTACCCATGTATTTATCACCTTTCCACCTCTTGCCCATCAGAACCTCCAATAATTCTCCTCTGTTGTGAATTATATCCTTACCCTATGTTTGTTAGGTCTTGCTTCTTTAAGGGGTGTGGCTTCACGGTGATTGACATTGTATGTTCTGAGTAATGGTTGACTCCGTAGTATGGGGACATATGTAGCTTGCATGTGAGGAGTTCCCTTTCTTGAGAAGTTCTTGACACGTAAGTGGATAGCCTTTGTTAGCGATAGCGTTGCATATTGAACTGTTTATCTCGCCGTGTGAATATGTCAGTTTCCTATTAGTGTTGCAGCGATCTTGGTCAGTTTCCTATTAGTGTTGCAGCAATCTCACACATAGTAATCGGCATTAGCATAGCCACGCCTGAAATTAGCTTTAGTGCATTCTGGCTGAATTTACTGTTACGTAGTACTTATGAATGTGATGCAGTTTAGTACTAAATGTTGGCGAGCTGTTGAACTTATGTACGCCTTATATTCTTTATGTGTTGCAGATGACTGATATGTATGCTCTCAAGAAATAAACAGTCATGGTTAATCTGATGACTCGAGACTCTATAACCGGAGTACTGTAGCGGTCAAGCCTGTTATTGCAACCACCACCTCACTAAATCTTACACCCTCCCATCACAGCAACAAACACACACACACACACAAGAAGCCACCAGTCAAGGCCCATCACCACAGTGATGGGCAGGTGAGCCAATAAAGGTGATATCAGGAGACAAGAGCCACTACAGGGAGGTTGGAGAGATAAGCTAATTGAAACTGGATATTGCAGCCATCTGACAAAAAAAAAGGAGGAAGAGAAAGATAGAGAGAAAGATGGACATGGGTGGAGGGGTTGATGGGGTAAATATGCCGTGTAGTCATTTTCCCTCCTTAATTAAGTAGGACTAAGTGGAAAACCCTTGAAATGAATTCTGGGTGGCGGCAGACTAAGCGTGGCGGTGGTGTTGCAGTGTGTTAAGCCTCTTACATTACAAAACACGTTGGCTGCATGTGCACGTTGCTGCCTTTTAATTATCAGTCCAGATTCCCTGCTTGTGCGCACAAGATGTCTGTACACAAATGCAACTCTATGTACAGTACACTACATTCATGCTGCACAGGAGCAGGATCTGGGGCTGTCAGTTCACAACAGCCTGAACAAACAAAGAGCCTGAGCCTCTGAGCTCAGTTCAATGAGGTGGATTTCTGCATGCGATTACTCATAATACAGATCTCCTACAGAACTGATGCAAGTCACCAAATGCAAGCTTAGATGGAAAAATCCTGTCATTAAAACATACATAATGTTACATATTGAGGAGGGAAACCTGTCTGTTAAAGCAGCAGTGGTCTGAAATAATGGATCAGATTACATGTAATGTAAAAGAAACTGCTCATAGAGACAAACCGAGATGATCACATGACCGTGAAGCTCTCAGCTCTACAAAGCATTCAGTGTCTTTGAGGTCATGGTTTTGGTCTCTCGCCGCTCTCGTCACTGACATTTGAAGACAGGCTGCTGGCTTAAAAAAAAAAAGTTCTAAAGTCCTACTGTATGGGCCCTACAACCTATCTATCACCAAGCAGATGAAGTCAACAGCCTGCTGGTCAAAATAGCGGAATATTTAACATCTGAAGGTTTAGACAATTTCATCATTTTCTTAGCTGATTCCGAGTTCTGAATTTTTTCAGTCCCATTGAACATGCGGTTCATTTTAAAGTGTGTGTAGTATTTATTTAGTGTTCTACCACAGGCTGGATACACTGTACAAATACATGCATTTCATGTGTAGCCACTACTTTTCTCATTGTGTACTGTGTGTCAGAGTTTTGGACGTACCATACTCCCCGAACTATAAGCCGCTACTTTTGTCGCTTCATGCACACACGCTCATCATGGACAACACACGACAAAATGCATATGATGCCGCTTCAAGTTACAGGCGATCGATCTGGCTGTCGAAATATCTCATGTTACAACGTGGACACCTGTGGCTATGTACAACATGTTTTTTTGTCTTACATTTAGTGGGTGCGGCTTACAGTCCGGAAATTACTCGTGAGTGAACACATGCCTGATATAGACAAGCATAAGGGTCACGTGCACATGCTACACTTCCACTCTGTACCACTGTGTACACAAATAAGACCGGCACAGAATATCTCAGAGTTGACTGGCCGGTCGCTGGTCAAAGCCGATCAAACCAATACCAATCTCCAGCCAATCGATCAGTGCATCTCTAATATTGTACATAATTTTGTGAGGTGGCCTGAAACACCAAATGAATGATGATGTACAATATCTGTTGCTCATGTAAAATGGCAGCTGGCTGCACTATCAACTTTCAAAGGTCATAATATATCAGTGTTGTATTGACAGCTTGTTATTTTTGTTGATGTGAAGACCTTTCAACCAAAGTTAAATATGAAAACTGACTCTCGATTAAGGGTTTCTCGGACTGTTATGATAACACCTGGTTCATGTGAAAGGAAGGCACCATGTCAGTCACCACCAGGCCAACCCTCCTGCATTTGTTCTGCATTCAGGCTGCCTTCCTCACCAACGTGACTGTCACTACGACCATTAGCAATAGCCATTCAGCCTCTGCATGCCCTCCAAAGGCCTCCTTGTTCTCCAGGTCGCACAGCAGCCTGGCCACAGTCCACTGGCCCGCTGGTTACTGACCCCTGGTCTGGCTCACCGGCGCCCGCCATTAGCCTAATTACAGCCATGAAAGCAGTGCAGAACGAAGCCGGCATTAGGGCCAATTAGGGTGGCCCAGGATGGGCCCTGACCAGGGTTGGGTTACCCACACACACACACACACACACAAATGTCTATCATTATGCATGAGAGCCTATATTCCTTTCTCATCTTCTAATCCTGAATTAAACCTTGTCAACTGCATGCCTAACTTTAACCCTCACCTGAACCTAAGCCTTGTTCTCAAAGTCCAAAGCACAAAATAACCTTGCCCAATGTGAACCAAATCTGGAGTTTGGACTAGAAGCTGCTATCACATCAGCCACCCTGATGTCAGCTGAGTAACGCAGGTACTGAGAAAACGAGTGAAAGACAGAGGGAGCAGGAAGAAAGCCCTGTAAAAAGAGAGAGGCCTGTGTCTGTCCATTCATGCGTGTGGATGTGGATGCCGAGCCGGGAAGCCAGCAGTAATTTGTGGCTGTCACAGGCAGATAATAAGGCTTGTGTCTTCTCTTCAAATAAAAAGGTGGAGCTCCTCCTCTTAAAACAACTATCCTGTCTTTCGTTTCCTCACAGGCCCCTGCAGCTTTGGATGGATGGATGGATGGATGGACAGAGGGATGAGCGGAAAATATCCACCATGCCGTTTTCTCCAGCAAATAACTCCCATTGCCCAGAAACATTCCTGTTCACCTGAATGTGTTTGGTAATAACAGGTAATTTCATTTCCCTGTGTAAACTGTATGAAGCACAAGTCAGATTTTGTAGAAAAGACGCACATCGTGACAAACCCTTGAACTATACAAGACCTTTCATCTGTTTGATCCACTTTGTTCTCCATTTTCATGAAACTAAAATAACACCTGATATGAGGCAGTTGATGTGCTCAACAACAGATTGGTCTAATATACATATCAGCCATAACATTATGACCAGTGACAGGTGACGTGATTAACATTGATTATCACGTTAAATTGGCACCTGTAGTGTGTGAACATTCAATAATGTGTTGGAAGCAGGAAAAACAGACAAGTGTACAGATCTGAGCAACTTTGACAAGGGTCAAACTGTGATGGCTGACGACTGGGTCGGAGCATCTCCCAGACTGCAGGTCCTGTTGGGTGTTCCCGTAGTGGTCAGCGGCTGTTGTTTGAACCTTTGTTAAAATCAGTGAAAATGAGAAATACTGTGCATTGGTCTCTATGAAAAGAAACATCCAGCAGCTATAGTGGTGAGATCACACCTAGAGCAGGGAGGCTGCTGAATCTGTCTCTCTAGCTCGTCCTCACAACCACAGTTTTCACTCCTTTTACACGTGCTTTTCACTGAATGGTTGACAACTGTGCTTTTCCTGACAGTAGAACAGTGGAAGCAAATAAATTCACAGATCGATCCGGTACCGAGCAACTGCCCTGCTGACTCCTGTGTACACAGCATTAAGCAGGTGGTCATAATGTTATGGCTGATTGATCTATGTATGTACCCTGCAGCTACAACATCACTGGGAAGAAAACCACAAACCCGAAGAGACACCCCAAGGTGCACCTTACATGCACTGAGATAACCTCATGTTGAGATGTTTGTTACATTGCTTTTCAAGCCATATTAAGCCAACTACTAAAAGCAGAAGTGTAACATTATGTATTAGCATCTCAAAACAATCGGACTTCAGATCTGAAGACTACAACAAAACGAACACCACATTCACTCTCCATCTCCTCAGCAGCTCCAGCGCATGTGGAATTTCTAGCCAGAACGGTGATTAATTGCAAAATCTGTCTAGAACAACACAAAGCCAAGTCACAGCACTTGTCAGACGCTCACGCAGCAGCTTACCCAAGACTCGCTGCTGTCAACACTCCCTGATATGATCTATACAGAGAATGAACTTTCCCTGTTTGGGCTTAACTGATAAACCACACATACATACACATAACAAATAATCAGCAGCCCACACACTCCTGGCGGGTGTCAAAAACAGGTGAGCAGCCACCTGCTTGGTGCACCCATTAGTTAATTCAGGCTGTGTGATCAGTCGGGGACCCTTATATAGACCCACATTACAACAGACTTTTATGATTTATAACTGTTGCTGATTAAAGGAACATAGATATTTCATATGGTCTGTGGTGCACATTTTTCAAAACTCTTGTGTTTCTTAATCAGGTCCGACTAATTCAGGGGACCTGAACCAGAACACAAATCCAGGGAATACAGATTTGCAAAGGTGCAAACATTTTGTGAGTGAAATCAACACCACTGTTTCCTGTTGAAATTATTTTAGGTGGGTTGCAGTGTGTGATTTTTTTTTCATTGTAAGTTTTACTATCTAGTAATTCCACTCTATCAACAACCAGCAACCTTGGTCAGTAAACATCAGATTTTTTTTTTTTTTTTTTTTTTTTCCAGAGGACAATATCAGCAAACTGAAGTCTATACACGTACAAACACACAAACACAACATGTGATTGCTTTTGCTTCCAGGAGCTGGAGGTAATTCATGTGAGATTGGTGATGGTGTTGCACTGAGATGTGCACCGTTGTGTGGAGAGAGTGTATACATGGGAACCGATGGGGGATACTGATGTGCATGTGTGTGTGTGTGTGTGTGTGTGTGTGTGTGTGTGTGTGTGTGTAGATGTTAGGAGGTGTGGGTCATCCGCAGACACCCCAACCTCACCTTATCTGCAGAGAGGTGGGCTGTGTTCGGAGAGATTAAACACATTTCGAAGCGTTGCTAACTGCCAGGGCCTAAAGAAACGGAGGCAGAGGGACAGCCAGTGTAGCCGGAGCCACTGTTGTTGTTAGCTGAAGAGAAAATCCTTGTTCTCAACACTGATAAGGCCATAAAGTGTTTATGTCCCCAAGGGGGCGGGAGGCAGATTCAGCCTCTGTAGATCTACTGTAATGAATATCAATGGCGAGGAATGGGGCTGCTCCCGTCCCTTTGGGCCTCTAGCTGCTTTGCCCCTCTCTTCTGCTGTCAGAATTGCAACAGGGACACTGTGCATGAAAATGCAAGGCTTAATATATGGTAATGCTATGTAAACACAGGCTGATCTGAGAGGGAGGTTTGGAGGGAGAATAGATCGACGTCGTCTGCACTCAAAGCCAATTCGGGGAGTATATTGCCGAGCCCAACAGTAGCCTCTGAGCACATTTATCTACAAACGAATATGATACACTAAACAGGAAGAGGGGGGGAAGGGCAGTGGGTTGAGGGAGGTGAATGTGGTTACTGCAAACGCAACACCACCTCACCCACCCACCACCTTTTCTCACTTCCGAGTTTCTCATGTCTTCTTCTGCAAGACATTTTTCTCTCCCTCCTCCCCCTTACCTGAACAGATTCAGATTGGCATCCTCTGAGCTGGGAGGTTACCTGAGCCCCTGAAAAAAGAAAAAAAAAAAACCATGGTGGCCGCTTTGGCAGGGTTTGTTCTCCCCAGGCCAGGGGTTCGTTTACCACTCTAAACAGACCGTCTGGTAGCGCCAGGGGAGGTGGAGGGAGTCCGAGTTGGAAGTATTGTCTCTGAAGCAGTGTGAGTTTCCCAACTTGTCTGACAGCCCGACGCGAGCAGCACCGCAGCCCTGTGCAGAGGGGCCGGGACGAGCCACCTCATCGTCAAATACCATTCATCAAGTTAAAAATAACTGTGTAGTGGTTATCGCTTCATTCAGCAGGTCATTCCTCAGCTCAGTTCTGATTTTGCACAGCAACAGACAGAAGAAGAAGAGGACATTGACAGAGGGGGAAGAGGTAGAAGAGAAAAGGGAGTGCAGAGACGAGAGCGTGTAGTGTGTGTGTGTGTGTTAGTGAGATGCCATAGCCTGAGGCAGTGAGGTGGGATTTGTAAGCCCTTTGTAAGTAACAGGCACCACTCTTAGCAGACTGAAGGTATGTTTTTGTGTGAGTAATCCGTGATGGATGTTTTAATTGAAAGCACAAGGCTTTTAGGCCTGTTTTCAGAGACCGCAGCCAACATTTGACACCTTCACTCAGACCAAACCCCCCCAAACTTCAACTTCACATCCCTCCCTCCCCACCCCCGTACAGTCAGACAGTTGTATGAGGCCTAGGTCATGCGTTGAGTAAACTGGCTACAATGAGAGCACAGGCCATACCAAGTTGTTTTTGGTGGATCAATGTGTATTTTTAGCATTTTCCAAATAATTTGAAGGGGTTTTCTGAGACTAAAGGGTTAAAAAAAGGTCTAAACATACAGAGAGGTGTCATTGTTCAGGAACTGATCATAGACAGGGAATTATATCCTAACATTCAGTGGCTGATATTTCACAGAGCTAATCAACCAGTCCAGTCCTACACATGGCTATCCACACTCCACGAGTGGATGGCTTAAAGAGAATTTTCACCATGAGAAAGCAAGTTTTATTTAAAGTCCCACTGTCTCGCAAAGACATTTAACCAAGTATCTCCTGAATGTCAAGTTTAAAACTTCACTGTCGGTGCATTTAGAGATGATCCAGTCAGTTTTTAATGAAATTCTTAAACTTGCACAGTTTTCACAGGACAGTGGTCGAAAGTAACTCAGTCAATTTATTCAAGTACTGTTATAATGTTGAGGCATCTATATTTGAGTATTTTCATTTTCTGCTACTTCATACTTCACTACATTTTGGAGAAAAATGCTGTACTTTCTACTCATTTCATAACTTCACTTAGTTACTTTTCAGAATGAGATTAATTCGTTACTCAAGTTTTTTATATACTGCATGTACCAGACTGCAGAGAGATGAACACACCCACACAGTCACAAACAAATGTAAAACCCCCTACGTCATCTATTTTGTAAACCTTCTGTATCTATTCCATGTTTTGTACTCTGTCCTGTTAATGTGCTATTTTGTGTCTCAATAAAAATAAACATTTAAATTAATAAAACAGTACAATTGTACAGACTTGGTGTAAAATTCACATGCTACCCAGCAAAGTACTTTAAATGACAAAGTATTTAACATTTGCTCCATTAAATGTGATGTACACAATAATTATCGTTCAATAATGTGCTATTCAGTACGAGTACTTTAAAGGTATTTTTATGCTAACACTTTGGTACTTCTCCTTAAGTTACATTTTGAGTATTTCATATTGTGGTATTACTACTTTTACTAAACAATCTCAGTACTTCTTCCATCACTGGTGATTTGCACATTAAAAAAAGCAGCATTCTTCCTCCCTCCCCAGTCAGACAACAGCCACCATAGCTGTGTGGCCCCACCGATATAGAGCAGAACACTGGGCCCAGCAGAGCTGTGAGGCCACAGGGCAGATGAATAATTCCTACAGGAGCCCGGGTGTGGCCGGGGGCTGAAGGGGGACCATAAATAAACAACATGATGAGTCGAGTTCAGAAGGGATTGACCCCGCTTGACCTGAAGAGGAGGGACCTATGGCTTGTCTGTACTACCTGCAGCACTCCCGCCCTCCTCCCAAGACCTCACCCGCTGGCTGTACCTCACTCACAGGTTCTGCATCCCATGTGCAAGGGGGAGGAGAGTCAGGAGCGACTTGGAAACTTCACAAGGATTTCTTCCTTTTCTCTCCTGTCACAAGCCACCAATCCCCCCCACACACAACACACACTTGGAATCAAAACTTAATTAAAATTTTGAATAAATAAAAACAAAAAAAAGTTATTGAATTCTGAACCCTTTGATAGATTTATCCCCCCAACCACAGAATAATGCAAAATAAGATTTAATAACACCTTTCATATGGAGAGTACAAAGCCGACTATTTGCATTAAAGCGTAAATCGGCGTCAGGGAAAGGCGGCGTGCCTCTAAGCTTATTGATGTTCAGCTCTGAGCAGCCGGGCGGCATTGTTTCATGCTGAAGCTTGACGGATGTCAAGGTGATTATAGTTTAGATCACCCTAAGAAGACAACGTTTTGAAATGGTAAAATACAGACAGGCAACACAAAAGCCTTGAAATGTTTGTTTTACTGGGAGGGGAAGAATGAAGAGAATGAAAAACTCCCACTGAGTTTCAGTGTTCACTCATAATTCACACACACAGGATGGATAACTGCACCGCTGTTCAAACAATCTGACAATTTGTTGAATTCTTCTGACGGGTACAAAGTCTTTCTATGAAAACCATTACAATGAGAGGGAAAGGTGCGAGGGGGCTTGGTGCATTAGCCCTATCTGTCCCCTTTTCACCTGTCTGAAAGTGAGCCATGAGGCAAGAAACTGAAAGAGCTGGAAAAAAGTTTCCTGTCAGGTTACACCTGCCAGTGGCAAGGTAAGGACAAGAAGACAGAGAGCGCCTCTGTGGGGTGGCACCTGCTGTCAAACACTTGACAGAAAGGCTTTTTCATGTTTCTACTGCTTGTTTTGTTTTCATAGGGATTCAGTTATTAATCAGAGGCACAGGACGAGAGAAGGAAGCAGTATGATGATGCTACCTAAGCAGAGCCCTTTTCACTGGAACCCTGGAATTACCTAAACACGACCCGGAGGAGCTGTGTGTGAGAACGTCAAAGTCAGTTGACCCAGACATTAAGCGGACTTCAGCCTGCCAGCTCTCTAATACAAAGTCTGAGTGAGCCCACGTAAGAAAACAGCTGTGTATAGTCCAGAGTATTCACAGCGAGCTAGTTGGCGTGCTGGTGACATTCTGCCACATGAAAGGCACAAAACTGGAAGAACACCTGACTGGGAAGAAAAACCTTCTATTGTCTTTGCATGTTTATTCTTTGTTTACAAATATTTCCATTACCCTCAGGCATAAACGTAGGAGGTGTGAACCAGCGTTATAGTAGAGTCTCTAAACCTCGAGTCCGAGTCAAGTCAGAGTCACCAAAGGATAAAGTCAAGCCCAAGCCGAGTGCGACTCAAGTCCTTGTTGAATCCGTTACCCAACTCAGAGTCATCAAGGTCTACAAGGTCTACTAACTTACGCAGCTCTCACTGTTTTATGTTCTAAACTTTGTGACATTGCATAGCATCACCGTACTGCTCAGCAATCTGATACATACAAAGAACTGACAGGAAAGTGAGAAAGGTGGAATCTACACCTGGATGTGTGCCGGATACTGCATGTTGAGTGTAAACAGGTTTTAATATTAATATCTTATGACAAATTATTATCTATTACAAATAAAAATTTTTTTAAAGGCATCACCTTCAACTTCAGAGCCCGACTGCAGTCAATGCTCGACTTCCAGCCCAAATCTAGTCACAAGTCCTGAAAATCTGGACTTGATACCAGGACTTTGACTTGAGTCTGAGTCCGGGACTCGAGCACTATAACACGGGCTTGAAAACACACCCGTATGAGCTAAAATCCAATCAAAACGTGCAAAACATAACATATATTTTTGTGCTAATTTCCCATAATATCAGTCTGACATGTGGAATTATGCCCATATATCCACCTCATCAGTGAGTTACACCCGTACTGTGTAAGATACTTCATTTGACCCGGTAGATTTACAGTGATGTCATTAAGGCATGTGATTCTTGAAGCTGTGGTTACCTCACAGCCTCAGGTGAGTATGTAGGTGTGTATGTGGGCATTAATTACTGAGGATGTTGATCTATGCGACCATCTGAGCATGAGGCCTCATGTCTAGACCAGCTTCACTAAGTGTGTACACTGAGGTGTTCTCCATGTTTTATGGGTTAGCATTTCTCTGCAGGTGAGAAAGAACATTTTGTCAGTTCACCAGAAGGAACAGCCTCATAACCACTGATTTTTCACTACAGAGATTTACCCCTCTCCTTTTCTCAAGGAATAAAATATTAGGCAACAGAGGAGAGAGAGAGACCGAGCTGAAGCAATAGGGAACGAGAAGACTGGATAAATGCAGGCGTATAAGTAAAGGGAGGGTGGGAGTGAGGAGGAAGAGTAGGGGGAGGTCAGGTTAGGGGTCACATGTGCAAAAGAGATAAGACCTCCTCATTCCATTTTGAGTGACAGGCCAGGGGAGGGCTCAGCAAGCCCCCTTCGAGATACACACACCTCCCCCCATCACTCTCCCCTATCACACTTTCTCTAGGTCATTACTCTGTCTCTCTCTCTCTCTCCCCACCTCTATCATACTTTCCATCATCCCCTTCTTCCTTGGTCACCTGCTTCCACATACGCCTGTTACTTTTATGAAGTATTTTCATTTTTACCCTTGACTTTAGTTACAATTTGTCTATATACACTTTCTGCACGTTCCTTTTTTATGTGCTAAAGATGTGTCACACCTTTACAGTTCACAACCTAGTAGCTCTGGGTGTCTTGCTGAGATACTGGTAGCCTTAAAAGGAACTTCTTGTTTTGTAGGTTTGTCATGATTTCTATGTGTAATGATAGCATTACACTGATTCCTAAGATCTGGAAACAGTGAAACAGCTACAACAAAGTCCAGCAAGGCAGAAACGTCAGCAATGATCTCTCACTGCACATCGGTGACGGATGGTCCTACCAGATGTTAGGTTATTTCTTAGTTAGATAGATATTCAGAGATTTGTTGTCTAGGAATGTTTAGTGCAGACAGGGTGACTGGCTTAGGCTGTTAACTGTTCAGCCTGCAGTGCAGACTGCAGGCACGTCAAGGTTACAGGAAAACTGCTGTTAGTGTCAACTGTAATGCTAGTCTTAATATTTGTCTTAATGTGTAAGGTTATGTCCAATTGTTTTAGATACACACCACGAAAACAACAGTCACGCACCTTGACTTTTCCTCATGTTTTGGCTAAACGTTATAGCAGCTGCAAGGCTTGCTTATCGGGTGACGTCACGGTTCGACAGCCCAGAAAGGATTAATATTGTATAGCAATGCTTGGTTCGGGGTCTTTTGGGTTTCCGGGCTGCTTTGGCAGCCTGGGGGTTGGAAGATCTCTGGACTGGAAGTGTGAATTCTTGCCTGTGACTCTTTGAATAAACCAGCACGGTTATATTTTTTATATACTCAAGTGGTCTGAGTCGTCCCTCGGAG
Source organism: Monopterus albus (assembly GCF_001952655.1). Taxonomy (NCBI): domain Eukaryota; kingdom Metazoa; phylum Chordata; class Actinopteri; order Synbranchiformes; family Synbranchidae; genus Monopterus; species Monopterus albus. The sequence goes on along the minus strand of NW_018128012.1, from coordinate 301,832 downwards.
TTCCTGGTTTGAAAGAACCGGACGAGGCTTTATAATGGAATAGAGCCTTTACAGACAACGAGTCTAATTATTTCGACTAACCCAAGAGCATGTTTAAAACTTGTAGCTGATGTCATCACAACCGGTCATGTTATGTTCCCCAGTTTATGTAACTTTAATAATGTACAATAGTTACATTTCCAGATCCGAGCAATTGAAGCAAAAAGACTAACACACCTGGTTGTATGAAATCATAGCCTCAGAAACATTTTTTTAACTCTCAACAATTTATAACAATTAAATATTTAGTTAATCAATGGTGGAAAGTAACTAAGTATATAAACCCAAGTACTGTACTTAAGTACAATTTCGAGGTATCTGTACTTGAGTATTTTCACCTTGTGCTGCTTCATACTTACTGTATATTTCATACAAATTGTGTACTTTTTACTTCACTACATTTATTTTAGAATTTTAGTTACTTTTCAAAATCAGGTTAATAAAAAATTACAGTATAATCAAGGGACTTCATTGATCTCTGGTGGAAAATTCACAAGCTACCCTGCAGTACTTCAAGTTAAAAGCATAGTTGTATGTATAGATGCTAACACTTGTGTAATTTATTTAAGTGCCATTTGAATGCAGAACTGTTAATTATGTTTACACAGTTGTATTCCTACTTTTACTAAAGTAAGGAATCTGAGTACTTTGTCCATCATTGTAGTTAAAATAAGACACTATTCAAAAAAAGGGTGTTCCCTAATGGTGGAGCCAGATGGGCGGACCAGAGACATAGGTTGGACCTGATCCGACTGACATTATGTGCACACTGAGCCTGGTACATGGTGTTCTGAGCTATCAGGGCGCCCTATGATGCCACCTGCTTAAAATGCTTTTTTAGATTCAGAACTTTGTTCATTTTGTGCCAACAGTGCAGTCTTCTACTTCCAACACTTTAATCCAGCTATTTTATGTTACAGTATAAAAGCTGAGTGAAAAATTCGGTTTTTATATTGCTATGCAATTAAATACACTTGTTGAACAACTGTTTGAAATGGCTAATTTCCTCATCGTGTTGAAGATGACTGCAGTAGGAGTTAATCTCATGTACTGCATGAAGATTTTGTGTACTGATGATTTGACAAATGATAAAAACTTGTGTATCTGATTGTGTAGATGCCAAATGTGTATTTGCTATCAAACTAGTTTTTACCCATTTCTGCCCTCATTTTTTTTCCATAATCATCTCATCTCCATTCTGTTTAACAGTGGAGGTGGCAGAGCAAACAGGCTACTAGCATGAACCTGACACACCACACTGAAAGCATCTCATGCCCTAAAGGTGTCTTTTTACCACCAAAGCAAATGTGATGCGAACAAAAGCATTAGCATTGTTCCAACAAGCTTTATCTTCATTTTTTAAGACCAAACAATACATGACAATGCACAGCTTCAACAGAAAGCGGCAGAATAGAGTTGAGGCCGTTATGAGAAGTGGCAGAAGAGACTAGACAAAGCAGGATGAGAAGGACGCT
>NW_018128012.1:278596-300141 GCF_001952655.1 Monopterus albus | reverse complement strand
CCATTCTGCCATGAAAGACACTGGCGAGGAGTCCTCAGGGCTGCTGCCAGCTGCAGAACAATCGCACCCATACACCACAATCACAGCGCCCATCCAAACACGAGCGCTTCATATTCATACACTCTTCTGAATGGATGTTCGGTGCTCAGATGCAATCGTAACATCTCCTGGTATCAGAAACATCGTACATTTACATAACTCTTACATTCAGACACCAGCATGTGAATTTTGCTCCTTCTTAAGGCATCATTTCACTTTTACCTCCTAAAAGGATCATTTAAAATAGACTGTAACCAGGGAAGATTAGATGCCATTTCAGATGTTACTGATGGAACTGGCATTTAGAGGTTTTTCTTGGTCCAATCACACCAATAAGACACATGCTGAATAAAGGGAGAGTATAATCTGTGCATCGCCGGTTCCACAGGATTATGGCAAAAAAGAGAGAGTGAAAGAGTGGAGGGGTGGAAAGCAACTGTGACTGGGAGAGAGTGGTAATGGATGTTAGGTTCCTCTCCCCATAGAAAACACCAAACGCAGCAGAGGAGGGAATTGGATTTTTAAAATGTCACCCAACATCTGTTTCATATTTATGATGGTGGCACTGCCTCTCCGATGCCCCTTCAACACCCTGGCGATTCTATCTCTGCCTCGGATTACCCCCACTACCCACCGATGCATAATTTATAAGGCTAATCTTTCAACGAACGACTGCAGACAGAGAGAGAGGAGAGGGAGTGAGTGAGAGAAAAAATGGATTATAAAGAAAAAAAAAACTGCCACAGATTTTTTTGCCGATATGTGAAGCGAATGGCTGATTTTGGAGATGATACCTTAAGTATCTCATGTAGTCATTAACAGGATTAAGTGAGTGGGCGTCTGATAAGGTGGGAAAACAATTCAGAATTTGGCACATCTTGTCCTCTTTAACCCAAACAGAGACATATCAGTGAATGTGGCCCATGTTTTTCTTTCTTCTGTAATTTGTGATGCCTTCAGATTCCTCTGATAAGCTCTGGATGTCATTAATATCACTAATGATAACATTATAGTCTTCTCCTCTGTCATAGTTGTATCTCGAGTTGTGCTGCTAGGCTCTAATTTCTCCACACTGGGGTAGAAGAAACTGCCAGTTGCCCTTCCTTTGTTCTCGCTATACGTTTGTTGCCAGCTTTCCAGCCAAGACGGCAACAGAAAACAGTGCCATCTCCCTCTCTAACCAGATGAAAAGCAGGATTTTGGTCCTCTTCTCTCCTCTTCATCCCACTGTCTTTCCATCCACCACATCTGACGTGACAGTTTCTTTCCCCTTTTCCCTCCTCACTCACCCTCGCTCCCTTCCACCCCCTTTTCTCGTCAGCTTTATTATGAAAAGTACACAGTTTCGATAGAGTGCCCTTCTGACATTTTCGACTTATTAGCTAGTTTTCGCACCGTCTTCAATCAGCCTCCTTAATCCTCACAGGGAGAAGCGCTTTTAATTCAGCGATGGACTGATAAGGGGTGCCGAGCAAAGCGCCGGAGAAGCTGCAGCGATGCTAGCAAAGCAGGCCTCGGATGAGGAGGGGAGGGAAAAAAATAAAAAGAAAACGAAAAGACGGGACAAAAAACGATTTACACGTAGATGAATCGTGCTTACAAGATGGAACCCTGGGCATTAGGAGCGGATCTGAATTTCCTATCTGTCAGTTTTTCCACCGCCCCTCTCTTCCCCCCCCCCCCCCCCCCCTCCCCCACCAAACCCCCCTCTTCCCCCCCCCCCCCCCCTGCTGCCGCATTTGTTCAGTGTTTTCCCCCTCCCTCTTCTCCGCCATCACCCTTGCTGATTGCAATCTTTAAGCGCCATTGGGCCCACTGCTTCTGCAGTTTTTAATCTGTCTTTAATCCCATAGATTTTAAATATTCCCCAGCTCCCGGAGACTGGAGGCAATTAACTGCCCTTCTGATGCTCTCCTTATCAGTTGCCTCCTTGTATCTCTCTGAAGCAGCCTCAAGACACTGCCAGAACTGACAAATAATACCGCCATTTACCGCCGAGCATCCTTGGGGACTGGAAGGGAGCGCGCGGCACAGCCACTGCCGCATTCTAAACAGGTATTTGGTAAACATATCATACAGAGGAGAGAGAGGGGGGAAATATACTGCAACAACACTCCCCAAAGCAATGTATGTTTGTCTGGTTGCCGTTTTGCAAGTGTGTATGTGTTCTCCCTTAGACCGAAGACAAAAGATTGTCCTCTAGCACTGTGCTGATGTGAGGACGCTGCGCTGTATGAGATGTATAGCCTGCTGGTTTGTTACTAATACATACAGTCTGCTCAGCCCTGTACGATGCCATGTTGAGAGAAAATGAAATTAATATGACATTTATATTTAAGACATTCAGCTCTTTATCTGCACTGAGTTTATTTTTTTACCCTTTCTCATTCAGCTTGTTTTTTCTTCTTTTCTTTAACGAAGACTGTGGGATGGTACACAAATTATGACATTAACGTGCAATTTATAGAGCCAGTGAATGGTCACAGCTCTCTACTGAAAACAAGAAAGAAAAGTACATATGAGAAACACATTCTCAAACATCTGCATCAATTTTCATTTTTAGTTTTTACCTGTACAACTATCCACAACAGCTGGAGTTTAATTTATGGACGTGCAGTTTCAGGCAGAGAGCATAAAGGTCAGAGGGTGAGTTCAGTGTGTCAGACACAGAAAGAAAAGGTAGGAATGATGTCTGTGGGTTAAACTGTGCTACATAAGAAAGAATGAGATGACAAAAAAAGAAAGAGGCAATGAATGTCATTATATCACAGACCTTTATGTTCCTCCACGTTACCACAACTTCATCCTAGTGCCATTAGTTTCTTATTTGAAAGAACGTAGTGGGACCTGGGATTGTTTAGTTCAGCTGTGACCTTTGCCAAATGGTTGGGGTTCACACACCAGAGTTTCCTTTCTGCAATCTACCCAATCGCTCCTCTTGATAATGATTTCTATGGCCGCACCGTTAAAGCAATCACCAGCCTATGCACCACAACACCACAAGACAGTGTGTGGCTCAGCCAAACCAACAGATAACCATCAGCTAAGAGCTCTGTGACATCATCAGACAGAGACGGCTGACTCCACGCCAGGTTAGAGAGCTGCTAATCCAAACCACAGACTACAATAACACAGTCAGAGACAAAAGCAGGGAATGGGCATCATTACAAACACTCTTAAGCTCTCTGTTGACCCCAACAACACCATCAACAAGCTGTAACAAAGCATGTACCTTTTTCCAAGTCACTTCTGAACTGGTGCCACTGGTGACTGTTATTCTGCTGCCTATGACTTTACAAAATGTGAGGTTCTACCTATATGCGTTGTTCCATGCTCACAACCAAGTCAAGCTAACTCTTTGCCTGCCAGCCACTCGCATTATTATCCCTTCTCTAGTATTGGATTACATTGCACACAGGCTTTTCACCATTAAAATCACATTCAATTACCAAGAGGTTGGGAAGATTGGCTAGACAGCAGCTCTGCTAATGGAGAAGGTTGTCAAATTATGATTGCAAATGTAGTATATACACTGGCACATGTAAACACAGGTCGTTTTAAAAAATCTCCTCCGACTTTCTGATGCATATTTCAGATGTGCCTTCATGGGATCTGCCACCTCAGTGCATTTCATTTCCTGAAATGGAGCAGGAGTTTGGTTCGTTTGCAGCCGAGGGGGGCACTGGCCAGTCAACCCAGCAATGCATCATGGGATCATGTTCCCTTGGCCAGGCAATTCTGTGAGTGTGAACCAACCAGCTGCAAGCTTGAGCTTCATTTGTTTACCATCCACAGCAGCCTCAAATTGGATAAGAGGAACCGATACTACAGCATGTATGAAACCACAGCCCATTTTCCCCCACCTGGTACCAGCTCAACTCGACTTATTTGTTTTTCCATCGGTCAAATACAGGAGATAGTACCTGGTACTATTTTTGGTATCACCTCCCTCGAGGTTCCAACTGAGCAGACGCGATACCCAATGGTGATGTGCCAGTGATAGATCAGAGAAATCGCATCATCAACATGCGAGAGGTCCTGGAACAAATAAAGCGCTCTTTTTAAAGGTTTTTGCTAACACTAACCACTACTTTACTGTACCAAGTAAAAACACCACATACCAAGAATCAAGAACAGCGTGCCTTCAATGTCCTCCATTGTTACTGTGTCAGCTGTGATGACATCACGGCAGTGTAATGCGGTGTCACTATGACAACCAGCTGCAGTGGAAAGCTAGGCACCTGGTACCAAAAGTGAGTAGAATTGGGTCGGGTAGCGTTAAGCCGGTACCAGGCGATGGAAAAGCGCCTCATGACTCTACTCATTTACTCCTTATTGTGCTTATTCTTTAATCCACAACTACATTTGTACACTTTGCATCTCCCTTTGTATTTACAGTATGTGCCTCTGTGTTTCCTCAGGTTAAGCTAGTGCTGCTCTCTAAGCATGGCTGATATCGATCCAGAGAACCAAGGGGTCTGAGGGGGCCAAGGCTCCGCAGTTCAGCCAGCAAACAGAAGGACATAGGCCAGAGGCGGGGGTTGGGGTGGATGTGGAGAGAGGGAGGGACAACCACTACTCATCCTTTTAAAACCCCAGCACCTGGGTAACACTAGGGGGCCACCCAATTTCACACTCTCCTTCAGTGTCTTATGAGGAAATAGAAACACAGCAAAACAAGTCTGGTACATTTGAAAAACAAAATGAGATGTCCAACAAAAATATCTTGTCTGTGACATCAAATGAATTTGTAAGTAAGGTGACTGTGCTCTTATTTTTATTGTTTTGAAGCCACAGGTGAGACAGAGCATTTTCAGCCCTACAAAATACAACACACTCCAGCACTTTACCTCAAATCCATTCAAGCACCATTATCTGTGTCCTTCTCATCAAGAGGGCTGCTGATGGAGGCCAGTGGGGGTGGAGGGTTAGGCGGGCACGGGCGTTAGGGCTAAGCCGAACACTCTCCCACCCCACACACCATCACCCAACCTACACCCCTTCACCCACACATGCTCCACCCGAATCCACCTCCCTATACCCTCCTCCCTGGTTTCCGTGGCGACTGTTAAGCCCGAAGTTACGGTAAAGCTGGTGTGCTGCTGAGCCCCGGGCAGGATTTGTGACAGAGAAATCACATCAGCCTATGCTGATTAACAATTCCATTCCACCCTGAGATTTATAAAAAAAAAAAAAAAAAAAAAAAAAAAAAAAACTCTTACATTTGGCTTTTTAATAGGAACGATCGCTATCTCAAATTGAGTCCCTGCAAACTTTAATAAAGGCTACAGGGTTGAGTGGCATTTTGCATGCTGATTTAGACCCGATTGGCGGCTTTTGATGAGAGGGAGGCTGCTATGTAAAGCGGTGCTCCTAGCGCTTTTCCACATCGCCGGTTCAAATGCGGAAGGATAAGAACATGGAAAAAAAATACCACTTCCATCTGCAATCTCCGGATTTCTCTCTGCCTTCTTCCCTCACTCTCACTCACTCACTTTTTTCAGAAAATGACTGACTGTTGAATATGAATAAATGGAATAGAATGAAGCAGGAATAGAGAGACTGAGCATAGCAGACAGAGAAGAGATGGAGGAAGAGACAGAAAGGGAACAGGAATAAAAGAAACCCTCTCCTGGACTTTTTCTCTGGAGGTGAAAAATAAAATCATAAAGCCAAGGTTTTCATGCCTTCCTATTCTGACATTTGGAGAATGGCATTAGTGTAGAATATTCACAGAGTACAGAAAAGACCACAGGCACAAGACAGAGCTGGTGTGTGTGTGTGTGTGTGTGTGTGTGTGTGTGTGTGCGCGGGTTGGGAGGGAGAGGGCGGCATCAAATAAAGAAAATATCACCAGAAACACTTATCCCCTCCACCCCCTCCACTCTGGCCCCCACAAATCTACATCGGTATTTAAAAACTATTTATAGTAAGAGTTCAGCTTAATGGGATAATCAGCTTTTTGTAAAGATATTGGATAATCCCAAATAGTTTATATGGGTGTAGAGATTTAAAACATTTTCATTAGATATACTGCATTTCAGATGTCTCAGTTTGCTGTACAAGCTGGCCAAGACAGAAGACGCTAGGAGGAGGAACTCCTAAACAATGGGCCTCTGCTGTGGAGTACAAGATTCCACAGGTTACGTCGTCATCATCGACCTGCTTGGTTTTGTCACACAACACCAGTGCTTCCTGTTTTGAGCTGGCATTGCGCAACTTCTGTTGGTAGGGAAAAACCAGAAACCTGGGCATTTTGCAGTGTCTGGTGGCCAATGTGTGTTTTCCAGCTCAAATTAAGATGAATAATTTTAATTGTGCTTTTTTTCTTGGGTTTATTTCATCACATTACATGCAGAGTTTAGTATTACACAACGTTCACTCTTGCCTTAACTAGAACCATGGTTGAAATGAAAAGAGAGAGGGAGAGGAATAGAGGGAGGAATGGGGGAGTTAAGGGGAAGAGGGCCAATGGAAGGCATCCAACAGGATCAGTGAGTAGGGCATGCTGCCAGTGGCTGGCACACACACACACACACACACACACACAGTCACACCTGCCCCGCTTCTCTCCCTCATGAAATCCTTCATATACCCCGCAGGATGGACCAAATCTACTATCCATCAGAAGTCCACCTTGGTCTATCAGCCAGTAAGTGAGCACTGGTAATACTGGGATGTGTACACATGGTTTTCAGGTGGATGATGGCTTTAGGAGTAAAAAGATGGTTCAAAGACACACAGTCAATGTAGCCCCACAGTGGCCCAAGAAGAGTTAATCCCCAGATGATGAACTGTAAAGAACACTTTAAATTGTCGTGACCGTCATGCTCTCCTGTAAGAACAAACAGCCAGTAGTCATCTTGCCAAATGTCTGTTGAGAGGACTGGCATCACAATCATCTTTGGCAGATAGTTTTGTCTGCTGTGCATGCTAATGCTAGTGCGGTACTTCAGCTGGAGAAAAGACCTAAAATTGTTTTGATGCCGTGTAGAATTTTAGGTAAATGGCCCATTTTGGGAGCATCGTGCTCATTATCGATCATTACATTACACTACATACATCTATAAGTTCATTTAAAAATAAATACTAACCCATATACCTACATAGAGTAGCGGATGCTTCGGCTACATCCTAACATCTACTTTAGTGTTCCGTTTGAGCACAGACGGGACAAATTGATTCAGTTTGTTTTATCTGTCAATAGCTGCTAGCTAGCGTTAGCTCCCAAACCAAGAGCTGAGATCAGGGTGCCGAGTCATTTTTCAGTCCTTGTGCTCTCATCGACGGGATCTCTAGGTCCACTACGAGTTAGCTACAGTCAGCTACGGTTACGGTCTGAATTACCACAGTCAGTGAAGTGAGATCTAAAATGATTTAGGCAACTTTTAGCCAAACAAACAAGAATGTATGCAGGTAAATACATCACATATCTCCCAAAACCTGTCCCAACATTTAACACAGCGTGACGTACCTTCACCTTCTCTATAGCAACCTGACTAAGTAGCATTACACAACAATATCTAATTTAATAAAAACATACATTAGCTGTGGGTCCCATCATATCATGTCTGTAGTGGCTAAAGCCCTGAGGATGGTGGCACTTTAATCTTTAGAAATCAAAGTTTTTATTTGTAGAAAAGGAATGTACCCTTCATTCAAAAGTTTCAGAGGCTACTTTTAAATACCAAGGATAGTTTCTAAGGTAATAGCCTCTTTGACAGGCAGTCTGCTGTAGCTAATGGTTTAAATGCTGTTTTAGAGATCACTAATGCCAACAACATTTGTTGTAGACACATTTTTATAATTATCTGACATCCAGACATATACTGACAGCTGCAGAACTCTTACCGATATATGCAGCTCATGCGTATAAACTTGCCAGTTCATGTAAAGCGGTGAGCTTTGATATGACAGTTGTAAAAGAGCCCATCAGAGAACCGGACATTATCTATTAAAAGGAAGAACTTGTCTTTACACTTTTAACATAGCACCATGAATGTAAACTCAAGCCCACATGTAAAAAAACAGTAAGAGACCATGTCTAGCTTCACAACTCATCACATACTGACAGCCCTTGTGACCTATCGTAGTAAAAACACTTGGGTGCCAGCTCAGTAGTTCCATACCAAATCAAACCCACAGGACTTTTTAAAGTTGAGAAATGAAAAGTGGACATGCCATTTTCTATGCATCAAACAAGACACTGCCTACTCTCCTCGAGATACAAAAGACTCAATCAGCTAGACCAGTGGTGGTGGAAGCGGTATTGATCGGCAGGGCCATGGCTTCCCATCTGTCAGGGGTTAAGTAAAAGGGTTCTTGGGGGTTCATATACACACTGCTACACACCCTTAAACTGGCCCAGAACCCTGTTGGTACTACCCCCCACCCCCACGTCTCCTACCTTCCCTCCCCGGCCAGTGCTCTCCTCTGGCCCTGATAAGATGCTATCGGTAGCCCTCTAAGCACTTGAGAGGCACTTTAGGAGATCACTGGAGCCATTACCATGAAAAGTAAAAGATACAGGCTGTATTGATGCCAGATTAATACTGACCAACATGTTATTGATCTCCAACCCCTCCCCATCCCCTTTCCTTCTTCTCTGCCTGGGACCTGTGGTGGTGATCTTTTTTTCTGATGGAGCAATGTTTTGTGGCTTGGGGAAGAGGCCGCCACCCCCTCCTCCTCTTCGTCAGTGCTAGGCCACTATCTATGGTTTCACAGGGCCATCCTTTAAAAGGCACAGAGCAAAGGCTCGCTGTTATCTGCCGATGTTATTCAATTGTTACAGGACAATCTGGGCCATTAGCTGGCTGTGTTAAATAATGCATCCGCTTTTGGGGCTCTTTCTCTCTTTTGTGCGGTTTTTTTTTTTTTTTTTTTTTTAAACATTATTAGTATAGGAGTGTAATGAAAGATCCCCTGCCTGATGGGTGCTGATATACCTCCAAGGTCTCTCTGTGAGCTTCCACCACCACAACAACAGCAGCACATAAACAAACAGTGACCTTTTTAATGAAGCCTGGTTTTATCTTGTTTTATTAAGAAGGACAAGAATAAGAAGATGAGATAAAAATGTATTTAAATGCTCTCGTCTAAAGGCACAGACAATCGATCACAATGCATATACAGGCACTTGGCAGGAAAAAGCACAGCACGGAAGCACATAGGCCAGTGTGTTGCTATGAAACACACAAGACAGGAAGAAATCGAAGGACAGAAAAGAAGAAACAGGTGAAGAAAGAGGGACGAGTAACCTGAGCGAGAGAAAAGCAAGCGAAGAAAGAGACAGTGATGGAAAAGGGAGGGTGTAAAGGATGAGTAGAGAAAGAGGGAAGGATGGAGGAAGGAATGGGGATGGCGGCAGGAGAGAGATAACCGCAATGTCTTCAGTCACAGATTTACACAGGCCATTGCACTCCCATTCTCCCTGGCTCTTATCTGTGGAATTATTGAGCAGTGTGGCATACCATTAAAAATTCTGCTTAGATTTCACAAAAATCAAATTGCGTAAGCTAATGAACACAGCTCTCAAATGGACTCCTCACTGATACCCATTCTCAGCAGGCAGAAATACATCTCAGTCATAATTCGCTATCTTTATTGTACTTCTACACAGACTTAACTATGCTGCCAAAGTAGGGGAAAGCTTAATAATCGCTGTTGCCCTTGATGTTAAAGAGATGATTTTGTGGCCACTGCTTTGCAGCCATTTTTTCGTCTCACTCTTTATATCTATTTCCTCCTCTGTTTCTTCTTCTTCTTCTTCTTCTTCTTCTTCTATCTCCCTCTATCTCCTCCCCTTTTATTGTGCTCCCACCCCACCCTTCTTGTTGTCTTTCTTTTCCGTTTCCCTTACTCCAAAGGCCACACTGGTCAACCAAGGTCAGGTGCAGGTTTGTGCTCCCCTCTTCCAAAGCGCTGTTTGCTGATGACTGGGAGCCATGAAGCCAAGTAAGAAACATTTCAGGGATGTCATCTCATACACACATGTGAGAGTCTGCAGTCATGTGACTGAAAATAGCGTGAGGTGACACCAAAGGAGCGGCCAAGCATATAGAGCCACCTTATAGCTTTCAAAAGCTATAAATCTCACAGAGTATAGTTGAACATTTCTTTGCAGAGGTGAATGGAAACCATTTAAAGGTTTGTACATGTTATGTTAAAAAAAAAAAAATCACACTGCATTTTGTAAGACCAATAAATCACTGCCATGGTAATTCTGACAAATTAGCATACAGTACAGTAATTACTATCGACAAACTGAAAGAGGTATCCTCTGAAACTACTTTTTACTTATGGATATTCACCAAAGATTTGCTCAAATAGAGGTGTGTTTTATTTTTGATTTGAGATAATCTTAACTACTGTTACCAAGAGCTTATGGATGCACTCTTCTGTTTGGGCCTACAACAAAACACAAGCCAAAGGCCAAGCAGCAACATCCTATTTAAGGAAACACCACTTAAAGGTTTGTGTGGAAAAACAAATGCTACATACGCCACTGTTATTTGGCCTGCACTTCATCAGTGAGTACTGCACAAAGATCCAGTTTTTTATTTCATGGAACTACTTATTATTCATTGAAATCTGAACATGATGGGACATTAACAATGACAATTTGTCAGGCAAACTTCACCCCTCACAGGAATCTAGTCCCATTTAATGTCAGACCCCCAACCCCGGCCTCATTCATCCAAAACCAAAACCAACAACCCAAAGCCCAGACACTGTGCTCCCTGTAGCTTCCTGGCACAGACTATCTGGCTGGCCTTTCCCTGCAGCCAGTATCAGTGTGATGTGCCAAAGTGACAACTGCATGCCACGCAGATCTCGCCTTGCCTCTGTGGCTAGTTAGCCCACTAGCGCTTTCAGCTGTCTGCCCGTCTGTTGGTCGGTCTGTCTGTACTCTGCTGGGCTTCTCCAATCACATGACTTAGCCCATGTAGCCCCTAATCCAACCACGAGCTTTACCCCACCAGCTCAGTGTAATCACACACTAATTCACAGGCGGACGGGAGGAAGGCAATCCGTGACGGACGTTTTTTGTGCAACTAAGAATGAGCTCCCCGGTGACCAGGGGAGGTGGTGGAGTGGGAGACTGTCCATGAAGAGGCCGTGAAAAGATGGCTCCGGAAAGGCGAGATGCAAAGGGAATAGATGAATAGCAGAAACGTGCTCCAAGATAAAAGTACGAAATAAGGAAAATGTTTGGTGTGTGTTAAAAAGAGGAACATGTCTCTGTAGCAGTCTTTTGCCAAGAGAGTGTTGAAAAGAACCATTGTGAGCTGGAACAGTCTATATTACTCAATAAAAGCTTTGATGAAAGGCGAGGCTCTGTATTAATTTGGATAAGAAACCTTTGCCTCCGTGCCCCTTTTCTCTCTCGGCTCCCATCCACGACACCTCTGTGGTTTAAAGCAGTGTTCGGCTTCAGTTCAGCAAGCCAAGTCATTACATTTCAACATGTCACACCTTTCAGAGAGGGAATTAACTAGTGCTGTTATTTCTTCATTCATCACATGCTGGTACCCAGAGGAACAAAAAAGGGGTGAATACTTTGACATTGTCACTTCATGCACACTTGCATGCATGCCTATATACTGTACGCCCTCTGACTGTCCTCTCTACACAGCAGTCTTCTCATCACTAATTCCACATGAACTCAGGAGGTGCAGGGACTGTAGCTTGGCTGTCTGCCTGATTTTACCACTGACATCCCAGCAACAAAGGAGAGTGAATCTCTCTTACACTTCACATGTCAACATCCTCTGACAGCCGGGCTAAATAGAATGTAAACCACAGATATACTGCAACTCTGCATATGACCCGGGACTAGAAAAGTATGGATAAAATAACCATCAAATCCAGAACAAAAACATCAGAACATAACAGAAGGGAGTAGGATTACATCGAGTCTATGACATTCAAAACAGGGACACCCCATACCTTTCTATTTGACAAGAAGCAAGTTATGAGAAGCCGTGTTAAAACTGTTGTCCTCTTTTGAAATTTTGTATGTGTTCAGTTAATAGAGATGGGACGATGCGACTTTTTCTGCATATGGTGCGTACAATCACAACAATCACAACAATTAAAAGTTCAATGACAACATATGACTAGCTGCGGAATACTTGTACTTATTCCTTTTGTGTAGCATTGTTTGATTATGTAAAGAACAAGACACTCTGACAAGACACGTTCTGTTACGCTATTTGCAAAAATAAAAAAAGAACTTGCAGGCATTTGGACACCACACGATATATATATCTTTTGACAAAATGATAAATTATTGTGACATTTTTGCATCGCGATATATCTCCATGAGTTAATCAACTTTACTACATGAAGGTTTTTAGACATTTTAGTCCTAAAACCCAGGTTAAAAACTGAATTATTTAAAAAGTATTTGCATCATTAATATGATTTTATTCATAAATGTATGTTTCATCCAAACCTCAGGTATGTGATTCACTAATGAAGCATTTAAGCTAATGTACTTGTCAGAATAACATTTATCAGCTTGACTGATTAGCCTGCATTGATTGATCACTCCAGGGTTTTGTGATTCTTACTCAATGCTATTTGTTTGGTCTGCACTGATTGGTGGAGGGCTGCTGGGGGTGGGCGAAGCTGCATTTTTGCTCTGTCGCTACCTGTCTAGATGAGTCACAGTTGGGAATGGGTGGGAGGCAGACAGCCAGGTGAGGTGTAACGGGGTAATATGCGCCCCGTTGTTTCTGTGTGGTGACTTTGGTTGAACAAACTAGAGCCTGAAGGGAGAAAAACACTCAGAGGAAGATATAGTTGTTGATAGGGTGAGCAGATTCAGGTATACTGACACTTTTATGGTGTGAATGGGTGTGTGACATATGCATTTGTGTTTAGTGTGTGTTTTTACAGAAAAAAAAACAAACAAATCTATAAAATCACATTCATTGCTATTGTGGAGGCTTTGATGTTTGTGTTTTCAATCAGCCCTCAGAACAAAGAGCCAAGCCCACAGAGGTGGAATGTAATGTCTCACTGGGATCACATCAGTAAGTGCATTTACATGGACATGAGTATCCATGGTTAAGACTGGGGTTTTGAAGTATTTTGCGTTCGTGCATGTGAATAGCACATCCCGATTTCTTAAACCGGGATAAGCTCTTATCCCAGTTTTGAGAAATCCAAATATTCTAGGTGGAGTACTCCAAAAGAAACCAGGATACTGTTGCATGTATACACCTTATCCAGGTTTCTCAGTGTTCTAGACTATCTGCACAGGCACGGCTGCAGCACACGAGAGACTTGAGATAAACACAAACAAGGTAAGCAGTGAAAGCATCTCACAGTTTGAATAATGAAGAGACCATTTTGATTTTTGGTAAATATTCTTTAGATGGAGAAAGCATGGAAATTACATTCTCTATGTACTGGGCAAGTTGGTGGATACTGGTTTCCCAACACATACAGTGGAACAAGTCAGATCATGGTGAAAAATCCTGAAGAAAAATTACTACATGGACAAACATCCAAACCAAAAAAAAAGGAGGCTCTAGTCCAGCAACTTAAAAATTCTTGAAAATGTTGGATGACATGCACCATCCACTTTTTTAGAGGAGTGATGAGCTGACATCTGCTTCACTATCCCACAGATATGGAGCCTAGCAGGCTACATCAACTCCAGGTAAGTGCACAACAGTTGTTAAAAGGGATGCAACAATACCAAAAACTCACAGTATGATACTGGCATAATAAAAAGTCCATGATACAATATTTATCACAATATTAAAAATGAAAGAAAAAACAAAAAAAACTTGCCCTTACTAAGTAATAGATCAGTATTCTTTTGTATAATGTATATATAAAGATAACGCAGTAGTCAAGAGCAGATCTTTTAAGAAATAAAAATATTTATTAAACTGGGCTAGAACTGCCTTCATCCAACAGCATTTCAAAATGTTCGTCAGTTTCCTTTCCTCCCATGTGGGAAAACCAATGCTACACAACAGCTCTAAAAGTCGGAGCATCTGCCATGTTGGTTTCAAATTCTGCAACCTGAACACAATTATAATAATAAAATAACCATATGTAATATTCTGGTTGATACCGTCACAGTCCCATGACGGTATTGAGAAATGTTTCTATCACAATATTGTGAAATTACAAATATTGTTACACTCCTCAGTCTTTCTCATTATGATGGACAAATAAATACGGTTTTACTAAAGTGAAGCCCAAATTATATAATATGCTATTTATACAAATGACACATAACGAATCACGTTACTAGTTTTTATTATGTATACGGAGATATGCATAACCACATTACATGCTAACACCTCATGCCAAATATGATCAAAACCAGAATGCTCTTAATACCTGGGACAGTCGTGTCCATTTAAAACACACTCATTGTCTGCACTGTGTGAAATTTTAAGCTTTATGCATCGCATAGTAAAACCAACACCTGGAATTGTAAACACTAAAAAGTCACTGCAGCAGACTGAAGGACAAAACTAGGAAGGTGGTGCACAGAAACTCGGCCCGCATTGGCCAGAAGCCTTTTATTAACACTGCTACATGATGCAGAACAAGGCTGATGCATATTCTTCATCTGACCCCAAAACAGACACCAACTGCATTATACTATAGTGTTATACAAGGAGTATTTATCAAGACAGGCAGGTAGCACTGTGGTCTCTGTAGCCAGCAAGATGGGAGGGTCAGTGTTGACCTGGTTATTATGTTAAAAGTATAATACCATGCTATAGCTGCACTATCGTGCATCAGGAATCAATACTTGTTAATATTTCATGCGTTTCCTTGGAGATACTAAAATGTACAAAGAGACATGAGCTGGACTGAGAGGAAGAAAATCAAAAATTAAGAGAAACTCTTTGTGGCTCAAAACTGGTGATCAGGTGTTGATGTGTTCCTTACATCCACACACATATGAGCAAGCACACACACACACACACACACACACACAAGTAAAATAAGCCAGCAGAGTAGAGGGGGGTCAAACCACCACAGGAAGACGCTGCTCGAGGAGCCTTTATTAACTCTACTGACAACTCCTGCTTTTAACCACAGCTAGGTCACGTCACACTTAAGAAGAAACAGACACACACTCAGGCACAAGCACAAGCACACACACAGAAGACAGGCACCGTGCTACCAAATTGGACAGCACCCAAGACTGTTGGTGGCACCTGCAGTGTTGTGAGATGTTCCCACTTATTTAGCCACAACCTCCCTCTCCAAAATAGCTGCACGCACACACACACACACACACACACACACTCTCTGGTTTAGGTTGCAGAGTGTGCTCAGCAGGAGACAGTGTGTATTGCCTGCTTTTAGTTGGAGAGTGGGGGGGGGGGGACAGGATTAAGTTGGGTGGCTGACGTTGTGCCAGTACAAAAATCGAGCACACACATGCATGCTCACATCTAACCCACACACACACCCACACACACACACCCACACACCATTTAAAATGTTTCTTTTGTTCATGCCTGCCACTGAATTTCTTTACCTGTGTGTGTGTGTGTGTGAGAGTGAGTGAGTGAGTGAGTGAGAGAGAGAGAGAGAGTGTCCAGATTCTAGTGAACAAGGAGAAATTACATATTGTTGGTGGGTTAAGAGGGGTTACGATCAGCTTAAAGTGTGTGCTAAATTGAGCTGTGCAGTTTGTGTGTGTGTGCATGCGTGTGTCATTTTAAAGAATGTTTGTACCCATTTCCCCCATAAATGTTAGAAAAAGTATGATGCATTAGAGAACAAGGTATTACAGCTCTGTTGTGCAAGACAGCATTAATTGAAGTTGGTTTTACCTAATAAACTGGTGACTGAGTTCATAATGTGTGTAGGTATATGCTCAGTACGTCAGGCGATCCGAGGGCCACAGTTAGAAACACCACCAGATGATGGCAAAGAGCAGAATCAACACAACAGCTGCAGTCGGCCACATTGTTTGTGAAGAAAAGCCGACGCTGTTAAATTAAGACAGGAAAAAAACCCCAGCATGGCTTAATTACTGTCGCATAATACCAATTATTTTGTCTCCACACCCTTATCTTAATTACTTCAAAAGACCAACTTCAATTAGGATGTGAAAACTGCATCTAGAACTGGCAGGCCAATCCCCAGCTCCTCACGGAGGCAGCATCACTCATTTACACACACAAGCTGAACCTTACCAACAAATTTGCTGATAATTAATTGACATGCCAGGCATAATATTCAGCATCAATAAATGAGCACTGTTCTGAAAATAAAGATGAAAGCACAGCAATTAATTCCATGAACCAGTACAGAGGGAACCAGTAGCTGTCCAAATCATTTCATGTTTGTAAGATTCCAATGAAATGTCAGCGATTCATCTCATCACTGGCTTTGGATTAAAATGATGTGCAGTTATTCATTTCGGAGGCAACACCGAGTCATTCCAGACCTTTAAGAGGAGGAACTAGAACCAACTAATAACAGACTGACTTCTGTCCACATGAGCTTCTATCCAGGCCTCGTTTTCTTTGGTAGTTGCTCCTAAAACATAACAGAACCTTTTGGCAATATTTCCAGTGGACAGTGATGGACGAGATCCTCATTCCTGGCATTCGTGGTCCATAAATCCTGTATTCATGCTGCTGACAATTATGATGGATTAAATAACTTAAAGGAGAACTGAGTTTTGGCAGGTGGTTTAATGTTTTAAAACCTCAGACACCAAAATCATCTGTGGATCCTTCCTGCACACGGACCTTAGCATCAAGCATTTTAAAATCAGAAAGTTTCAAATGGTCCACTACGTTCTTTTGCCTTGGAATACCAACTTCTTCGTACCCTACAGAAACAGGAAACGTATCCTCAACAACCTACTGTCATCTAACACCGATCATGCCCATAAGCAGAGGTTTAATGAGTGTTGTGGGTGTCGGTCACATTGTGTATAAACAATTACTATTATTGCTATTTTCCAATGCCAATATGGACGTGTTCTAACCAGTCGACATGTTGAATGAAATGAAAACAGTCTGCAAACACACAATCTGAGGACAATTAGCATACAAATCAAGTAAAAGGTAACATTCATGACTGTAGAGTGAATGCCATCTAACATTCATGACTGTAGAGTGAATGCCACCTTATATCCGATTATACGGTGTAAAATCATCTTTTTCTTTTCAAAAATGGGGGAAATGTTTTCACGTTGTTGGATCCAACACAACTCATCTATTTCAAACAACTTGAAACTATGTTCATGTTTCTCTGCCTTGGATATATGTATAAAAAAATTATTTGTGTTGCATTTTATGACATTCCTTGATGAGTTTTCATAAACCTGCTGATCGACCACACACACTCTCCTAAACCCAGAACATATGAGCGAAGTGGTGCGGTGAGAATTTCCACTCTTGCTCAGGGAGGTGTTCACTCACTCAGCTCCCCGGCTCAAATCCACACTAGGTCGCTCTGCTCATCATCTCTCAACTCGGATTGCATCCTGCACTCAAATCACATGCACTCACTCCAAAAAAGGGGAAATAATCTGCATGTATTTCACTTTTAGCTTAATAGAAATGACTTATTACAAATTACAGTTACAGTGGAACAAGGAATGTAACACACAAAGTCAACAAATTCAACAAATCAATGGGCCTAATTAAATAAAAATATAAAGTACACCTGTATGACCTTTCATTTTCTTTTGTAAAGTACTTTATGAACTCCATTACTGAGCTCGCAACGGCCAGTTTTTGACTAAAAAGTGTTGGATGACTGTACAAGACACAGATGCATTCTGGGTCTGGTTTAGGCATGCTTCAGGCTCATGGTGCGAGCGGCACCGGAGCGAAATTGGAGCGAGGCATGGGGCGACACGCCATCCCTTTTAAAAAGGCTGCTCTGTCCAAAGCCAACCCACTCCCACTCCCTGCTCGCTCGCACTCCGCTCACATGCTCTGCCTAAAACAATTTCATTTAAAACCAGAAGTCGTGTGTTTTCAGCCAAATAGTCTCAACAACTGAACGGCTTTACAAAACAACACACTTTGACAAAATAATATCACAAAATATTTCAGAAAATAAAAGAACAAACAAACTATAAGCCTACTTAGAAGAATACCAACATACATCTATATGTATGGAAAACGAAATTCAAAAACAATAGCCAGTGTAAACAGGGATCAGTAGATCTGAGGGGTCTGGGAGGACAGCAGGGCTTTGAAAGGTCAGAGAGATGCAACAGAGCTAAATCATTAAGTGCTTTAAAAGCCATCAACAAGATTTTAAATTGGATTCTGAGATGAACAGGTAACCAACGCAGGACTAATATGATCTCTTTTCCAAGTAGCAGTTACAAAATGTGCAGCAGCTTTCTGGGCAGGTTGGAGGCGGTTTAGCGACTTCGGGGTGGAGAAGGGAACTCCAGTAATCCTACTGCAGTGATCTACAGTCTACAGCCATGAAAAAATGATGGAGCCTAATCACTATCCACATTTGCATACAGGGCAGTAAAACCAAGCAGCGATGAGCTCTTGACACTGTTGTCTCAGCTTCTAAAAGACCCTTTGGTGTCCACTAAAAACAAGCTGAAAGAGGTGAGTGGAGTTGGTGAGTCGGGGTGGAGTGCAGAACAATGGGGTGATACTCAGGGTATATTTGTGAAGAGATGAAAGGTAATGTGCACAATCGGGTCACATGTCTGGCTGCATGAAGAAGGGCTGGGAAGTGTTACCATCCTAAACTTGGAGGGGTGGGAGGAGGAGGAGGGTGGTTTACATGTCAGAGAGGCTCTTTTGGTGGGTGAGTAAGGCGGTAGGTGGGAGGCGGAGGGGTGTTCTTGTCCCTGACCCATGTCTAAGTGGCACTGCAATGTTTACTGTGAGGAAGGAAGCTGTCAACTGTGTTTGCTTCCATCTCAGCAAGACAGAGCAACTCCTCTGCCACCCCCCTCCATCCAGAGACGCAGAGAGAGCAGTACATTTCTAAAGACAAAAAATCAAAAGCAAAAGGACAATTATTTTTTTGGACTGACTCCATTTGGTCTGCATTGGTGTATCTGCAGGGGCGTGTGTCAGGCCATAGCGCCAGGCCTCCCCCTGCAAGAGCCCAGAGGTGATTGACAGAGCTTTCTACTTGAGGTATAGAGTTTCCCCTTGGTGTAAAGTCCCTGTGGCTCCCCTCCAAAGGGTGACTGCATTCCTGACCAGGTCATGAACTGACCACCTTTACTACCACCACCCCCCACAAATGTCTCTAGCTCCCCACAGGAACCCCAAATTTGGGCAGCCCCTGACTCCTGCTTCCCTCGGAGGCTGAGGAAACTCTGTAAGCTGGAATGTGGTCATCAGGACTGTTCCAGAATTGGAGCATTTGGGCTTTCAGGACTCCTGCATCAGGAGGGAATCAGGACCATCAAAATCATCTTAAAAAACACAGGTCCCAAGGTGCCCCTAGCCCATAACTCAATCATTTTAACTGGATTTTTAGTACGCAGTGGCTCAGAGATGTCAGATGTTTCCATACTTTGATTTCCTGGTGGACAATATTGAAAGAAACTGTAGATAGGTCCTGGACAACTTCACTAAAACATGTGGCTTTCTCTCTCTGTTGGCAATGGCAATAGATGTTGCTGTTGTCTGGGGTTGATCAGTGTATTAAGGTACCAGTCAAGCAATATTCCAGCTGTGTTTTTGTATCATTTTATATTTAGATCATAAACTGTAGCTTTATGTTGTAGTTGTGTTGTCCAGCTGGTTTTCAGTTGTGAACATGGCGAGTTTAGAAGTAGTACAGATATACATATCAGCCCCTATATTACAAGCACTTACAACTATAGCACAGCGCGGCAATCCCTATAGATTTATTGTGTTGGTTTCTGTCACCATTGTGCCTTTGGGTGGGGTGGTGAGATGGATTAATGCTTTGTTGTTGTTGATTCTGTCTTTTTTTCCCCCCTTTTACCCTGGCAACATTTCTGAGCCTAGGACCGCTTCATTTCTTCCCACTCATACTGCCGCACACACACCCAGACACACCACAACCAGCACCCTTCAGGCCTACCTCCGGGGCCCGAGTGTGATGAGCTGCACCCATCCCTGCTGCCTGTATTCGCAATCTCTATCTCGACCCCAGCAGAAAACCAGGGAAATTACGTGCCTTTTCCTGGAATGTGATTAGATTCCTGATGTTGGCAGCCACACATCTCTGTTTTTTTAATTGGGTTCTGAGGCGCGATGAGATTAGCCTCGTGACATCATTGATGGTCCGCTTCTGTGTGTACGCACGTGTGTGTGTGTGTGTGTGTGTGTGTGGGGAGGTTGGTGGTGTCTGCTGATAAGAGATGGTAAGGGGGTGTTAGGGGGTTTTGTGGGTGAATCACCCACTCCACAGTGGATGCAGTTTACTAATAGGGCGTATGAATGCTTTTTCAGTACATATGCGGATATGAGCTCACACGTGCACATATGCATGGAGAGTTATTTATATCCTTTTGTTTCCAGTATTGCCATATTATACTTTATGTGAAGCCAAACATTCATGCAGCATTAGTCACATCTCTTTGCTGTCAATCTGGTAATTGTTGCCTCCACAGAAACAATTAAACAAACGTGTCATTGCTTTCTGCTTATACAAGTCACGATCCTACAGTAATTTTTAAAATGCATATTTTCTACAAGCCAGTACTCACCCGACATCAAACCATGACCTTTCCCTGAACCTAACCAAGTACTTTGTGTGCGTAAACACGGAATGCTCCATGTTTATTATGATATCGAAGGTCCAGTGCACGATAACAGCTTACGGAGCTGATTAGGATGTGGAGCAGGGCCCACCCTTTAACCCTGTAGGTAGAGTCACTGGACCACTGTGACACTGAAACATTTTTATTCTGATTTTAGACACGTGGATTTAAATATAGGTTACATGTAGCAGGTGATGTGACCTGACCATCACATGATCTGGCTGAAACTTTCATCCACAATGAGCATCATAGGTCACGGTCAGGGTGAAGAGGGGGTGGGGGTATGTGGGTGTAAAGGTCTCCCACTCCTCGCCTCCTTCCTCACCCCCCATTAACTTCCATCTCCTCCTCCTCGGGCCAGAGAGCAATCAGCCTGGCGTCTGATACTTCCTGCCCAGCAATAATTACCCCACCTAATTAAAACTTAATTGTTGGCCTCTCCGACCGCCATCTTAAATGAGCAATGGGAGCCGGGGCGGGGGCGTAAGCCTGCTGGGATGTTTGTGTGGATGGCAAATTGGTTTATCCCTATCAGATTCCTCAGTCCCTGGCCATACACACACTACCGCACCGCTCTACTGCCCAGAAACAGAAAGAAAGGGAGAAGGCTTAATGTGATGGAGGCCAGACAAGGCCTAATGAGATATACTTTATTCTTGCTTCTTTAAACCTCACTTTCATTCACTGTTTCGATAAGTTGGCTTAAAGTAGCAGGCGAAGCCAGTCTGGGGTGTTATTTTGGAAAGAGCGATGAAAAGTTTGCTTT
>NW_018128012.1:272778-278420 GCF_001952655.1 Monopterus albus | reverse complement strand
CTTCACGGGGTGGGGGTCTGAAAGAAAGAGACAGAGATAAGGAAGTTAGGAGTCATGGCCCCACTGCAAAATCATCAGGGGTAAATGAAAGAGGAAATGCTGTGTTAATCGCTATGGATTCTCATAATTGTTACGATTAAATTTCATAATTGACTAATGGCCAGCTGCGGCTTACATTACACGCAGGATAAATACATCACATTAAACATGCAAGCTGAGAGGAGATGAGTAGAGATGGATGGACAGATAGGACAGGATGGATGGATGGCTGCATAGATGGTATGTCCATCACCAGGCTTTATAGGCCTGTGAGCAGTGAGCGACTCATGGATGAAAAGCTGCAGGGAGCTGGCAGGGCATGAATGAGATCAACAAAGGTAGAAGATATGAGTGATGGAGGGAAGGGAAAGACTGGTGTGGAGACAGAGCAAGTGATGCAAAGGTGGAGAGAAAAAGATGGAGATGTGGAGGGAGAGGGAAGCTAGATCCATGGCCTGCGGGTGGTATTAGGCCCAGTGCCAGAGTGTGTGTGCTCTTTGCTACACTCCCTTCTTCCTGTGAACCCCATCTCTAGCTCTCACCATCCTTCACTCTTGAACTCCTTGCTTTTGCCTTCCTTTTTTCATTTCTGTCCCAGGAAAACAAGTGAAAGGCAGTTTTGATGACCAGATAGCAGGGAGCTGGTGGAATGAGGGAAGGCAGCAGGGGAGGTGGAGGTTTGGAGGGAGAGAGAAAGTTGGAGGGTGATTAGAGAGAGAGATGACAGGTGACATTCATAAAGGGATTACGGAGCAGGCCTCAAAGACAGGGCCCTAATCCTGGCTTTGTACAGGCGCAGATAAACAGCTCCACTGATGGCTTGCTCTCTTAAAAAGTGAACATGAGTTACACAAATAACTTCCTAATTCCCCCTTTGTAGAAGTGAGTGCACGCTACAACACAAATACAAGTTCCCTAATTCTTTCTTTGTACAAGTGAGCCCGAGAAGCACAAAATAACTTGCTCTCGAGGTGTTTGTGAACAGGATGCTCTACAAGAAGCGAGGGTGACTGTGGGTGTTAGTGTGACAGGGGTACAAAGTGTTGATGTGTGTCTTTAAATTGTGCAATTGTAGTTGGTAGCATGTTGCTGTGACTTCTGAGAGCTTTACACACTTGTATTCACAGAGAAGAATTGAGAATTAGAGTGGAAATACTTTTCTCTAGCTTTTGAAAACACACACTCTCAGGAACATTCACAGTTGTCAGTTTGTGGTCTAATTACGCGTTACCTTAAAGACAGGGAGAGAGACAAACACGCACACACACCTGTGCTGCACAGAAAGGAAAGACCACCAACTGAAAGTCTGGTTTCCCATGTAGGAGCGAGTGTGTGTGTGTGTGTGTGTGTGTGTGTGTGTGTGTGTGTGTGTGTGTGTGTGTGTGTGTGTGCGTGCGCACGCGCACAAGATCAGCAGACTGCCAATATTTGTACACAGACTTTATTTTACCACCAATCCCAAGAGGTGGCTGAGTTACGTTCTACTACAATACACATTTACACTGCTGCATATTCTAGTAGCTGTTGCTTCTAGATTTTGACACAGGTTTAATTTAAATAATTTGGTCAGTTTATCACTGTTAAATCATGAATAATCTTGGTTGACTGTCATACACAAAGTCTCCTCCTTCTGTCTTCTACAGTACTACTGGTGTTAAAATGCATGTGTTCCTCCAAATTAAAACCACATTTCCCATGAAGCTTCCTGTTACCAACAGTGCTCTTAGGTGAGAAGATTTTTTTTTCACCCCCTGCCCTTAAGAGCAGCAAGTTGTGGTCTTACAAATAGTGCTCAGTGGCTGTGTAACATGCTAACAATGCATAGAAAATGTTACTACTTTAACATGTAAACTGTGTTAGAATGATGTCCTTAGCACCCTAGCAGCAAGCTAACAGCTAAGATTTGCTTGCATGGTAACATTAGCATGAGAGGCCTGGCCATGTTAGCACATGATATATTAGGATTTAGCTCAAAGCACTGAGACTGAAGAAGTGCAGCACAGACTGATCAGTCTAACATGTCCTAAACTGGTGACCATACAGTTGATAAACCTGTAGCTGAGGTAGTGGGACTTCAGTGTGAAACCTCAGGCCAAAACAGCAAAGATACAATCATTTCCTCTGTGTTCATCCATGCAGTAATTTTGCCTTCTCGTAAACAATGAGCATTAACTAGCTGCAAGCCTCATATCCTTTGGTAAGGGACCTGAAGCAGCCGCGTAGTTTGTTATTTTTAGATGCAGTTCACAGGAACATTAACACTGGCTGAGGGTGACAGTGTATATTACTCATTCAGAGTCTCCACTCTTATACCTCCTGTATGTCTGGGGATTCAAACAAGCAACCTTGCAAGGTCAGACCTGTTTAGACTGTGATAGCCGCTCTGCTCCCTCTGGCCCTCTCTTTCTTCCCTCAAGTATGCAGTCAAATCTCTATCTGCTATTTCACACTCTCCCTTTCATCACCCTCTATTACCTAGTAATGAATAGATCCTTACTCTTTCTTCTTTTCCTTTTCTGTTAACTTCATGCAAATTTCCTGTAGTCTCTCTCCCACCGACACATTATCAGTGACTTTGTGAGGTAAAAAAGTAAAGGAGAAGAGGTCTGACTAATGACTTAATATTCTCCTTCATGGCGTTTTTAGTGGGATTCCTCCCCTAAAGCGCCGAGTTGGTGACAGATACAGTACTTTAATGTGAAATGTACAGGCTAAAGGCAGCATGACTAGATGCGCGGGACTGATGCAGAAACAGGTCAAGCATTGATTATAAGGTTATTCTGAGGACTTTCAAATGCACTGATACTTAGAGGAGTCGAGTATGGGTGTGACTGGGGAACAGAAGTAATATAAGCAAACAGCGACTATAAATGCACACAGACACATAAACACACATACTCACACCTCAGAATCCGTCTAATAATCCGCTAATCCTGTTTATCATCAGCCAGCTCTTCTTAGTGTGAGCGATACATGAGAGAAATCACGCTCACAAACACACTCCAATGTGCAGAGCTGAGATACAGTATAAATACACACATCTCCATTTCTACTCAATCTTCACTCCATTTTGCCATTTTCCTCTGCACTCAGTTATGCATCAGTTATGCAGCTACACATCACAATCCCACATCAGTGCCCAGCCTCTCTTCTGTGTCTGAGGAGTTTTTCTAAGCTGTGGAGAGCTCACTTCTTTACTCTCTCCACTGGTTTCATCTCCACACATACATAAACTTGAGAGATTTCCTTGTGAGACACTGCAAGTAAATTTGGTCCTAAACTGCAGCTGAACTTTTTCTTCCTTTCTAAATTAAAAGCACATTTTCTACAGTATCTCAGTCTGAAAATAGGAATATAGGGTATAATCACAGATGATCCTGGCTTGCGTACCTAAGGAGGCAATAAATCTATATATTTCATATTTCTCTTTTGGGATGCTGTTTCTAGTAAAGGCTAAGTTTAAATATAGCCATAGTCACTATTTCTCATTTCATAAGGTAATCTTCTGTGCTTAAGGGGTCATTTTGGTGGAGTTGTTATTTGGCTGTTGAGAAGCACAGAGCAGATTTACTTAAGCATTGTACTGTGTAAGTCTTGCATGGCACATCTTTGAAGGAAAAGGCAGAGTGGAGATGTGGGGAGTAAAACAAGGATAGAAGAGGGAAACTCCTTGGTTTCATGAAGACAGAAAGTGGTTCAACACAGCATTATTCTGTTATGGCTCCCTGCAAGTTTCAGCTTCATGACCCACAGAACTTTGAAGAAGCAGAGACAGAGAGCTTGGTTTGACATCTGAAACAAAATTCACTGGCAGATTTCTGAGTATAAGTGCTAAGCCAGCAGTTTTTGAAATATAATGATGCATAGCAAAGTGAAAAAGGTTTTCTAACAGTAACTGCATGCAGGCTCTTGTACAAAAATAGAAGGCCTGAGAAAGTCATGAAAATAAGTTCAAACTTAATGCATCAAAACTTGGTTATAATATATTAATATATATTTATAATATTTACTTTGTGTAATTTCCAATCAAAATATTTTTCCGATTCAACACCTGCTATTATTTCTATTGTGATTTTGTCATGATGAAAAATCAAGAAAAAGTGTTAAAAATGTTAAAATGAACCACACACTGGCCACAACATTAGACTAGTTAAACAGTACATTAGGCTGTACGCATCATACGCAGACCAAGAGTCTCCCGCCATACTAGTGGCTAGGGGTGGGACAAAAAAAAAAAATTTTGATATGGCTATGTATCGTGATATTTCTGCTTGTGATACGTTATCAATGTACTGCCGCCAAATATTGATTTTTTTTTTCTTAAAGAAAAACATGCAGACGTGTGTCTCACGTTAATCTACAAGAGCAGCATCATTTGCTGACCAGGTCTAACCACAAAGATATTTCCATGTTAACAGAGACTCAGTCGGTCAAGTCCTGATATGTGATTTAAGTTTTCAGAGGTTTATTGCTAGTTGACTGGTTTCTTTGTTTTGTTCGTTTGTTTTCTTTTTAGTTCAATTCAACTTACACAATGCACCAATTACAGTTATTACTAATAAATTAAATGTGATCTTTCACTCCACATTCAGTTCCAAACCATTCTGACAGCTGTGTATGTGTATTTAGATACTTTTTTTTCTATTTAATAAAATTGATCTATTGTTAATAATGTACATCTGATAGTTTCTTAAAATAATTTTTTTTCCTTCATTAAAAGATAATGATATCCGATTATTTTCTCACAATATATTGTGTATCACAGAAATGCTAGAGCTGTGACGTATCATTATCATGGGCAAAATATTGTGACAGTATCATATCGCGAGTTAACCTGTGACTTCCACCCCTGCCAGTGGCTCTGTCAAGCACAGTGGTGCTTGAAGCTAAATGCTAACACTTGCTTACTGTCATGGTCCCAATGCCAATTATGCTAATTTGCTAATTACAGTAGCACTAAGTGCAAAGTGCATTCGAGGATAAAGGCAATGGCATTAATTTAGCAGGTAATGAGTTGAAGCTTGGACCAGATGATGATGCTAGAAAGGTAAAGAATGCAGAACATGCTGACCAAACAAGCTGAGAAGAGAAAACTATTCCACTTTGACATGGAATGTGTGTGTATTTTAGCACCACAACTTTTCACTTAGACATTTACACCAAGCCCCTGTCAGTGTCCTCGATTAAAACATCTGCACTCGGTTCCGCCTCCCTAGTTAATGTGAGTGATGGCTTGGCGGCAGGTGAGGTGTTTAGTCAGTTATCTGTCGCCCCCATCAACACCTACTTCATGACAAATTACATCCACAACTTGACCAGGATAGATGGAGGTGGAGATAGTACTGCCTGCGGAGCATTCAAGGATGTGCAAAGAAAGAACATTTGAAGGAGATGAACAGCATCAGTGTGAATTCATGGGTTTTTCTAATGTGTTTTCTCTTAACACTGTAAGACTTTGATGTCAGACCAAGTGTGCTTAGAGGCCAAAGGGGCCTTGGGGAAGCAGAGAGGTCTGGTCACTCAGGGCTACCTCTAAACATGGGGGGCCGTTCCATTTCCTGAGTCCAGGAAGCCCACGTTTGAGGAAGCTCTGTGGGTTTGAT
>NW_018128012.1:272343-272728 GCF_001952655.1 Monopterus albus | reverse complement strand
AAAGCACCTCAGCAGCATGCTATGGACATTTCCTGACTCCAAGAAATAAGGCATCAACATAGTGGAGCAGGGTTCAGTTATTGGGGCTGGAACCTTGAGGGAAGAGGCAAAGTGCTCCACAATCAGCATGTATACTCTGTCACAATTATGCTTCTGAGGTACTTTCTAAACTTTAATAAGTGAATAAGAGAACGCAATACGGTGTTAAATACAGCACATGGACCATCTAAGCTGACATAACCCTATTATAAACACACAAGCTGCCACATACACATTCTTGGACACACACAGTAATTTCCTCAGATGGCCTGTAATCTTGCTGGCCTCCATCTCGGCGGCTTAGCCCAGTGGACTGGGGGCGGCGCTGCCCGCGTTCTACACAGGG
>NW_018128012.1:268189-272181 GCF_001952655.1 Monopterus albus | reverse complement strand
GTGTTGGGGGGGGGAGGGGTGTCACAGCACCTCAGTTGCGTCTGGTAAATGAAATATCAGCCACTACAGACGGAGTGATACTAGTTTAATTTCTCTGAAGCTCACCTCTTCTGCCTCTCTGCCTGCCTCTAAAAGTAATAAAATCCACCTACCAGCACCTCTAATGCTCACTGATCATAACTATGTTCCATACAAAAATAAAAATATGTGGACAATTTGTGGTTTTATAGGGGCTTATATGTGAAATGATTTCTTGGCTGCGCACACCGACTTCCTGCTAGATAGTTTCTTCCTGTTTCCAGTCTTTATGCTAAGCTAACTGTTCCCTGGCTCCATCTTCATATTTAAAGCACAGACATGAGAGTTGGATCAACTTTAAGAAATATTCATATTTTCTAAAATGGCAAACTCTTGCTTTAACTGTATTATTATTATACATGATGCATGTCATTAAATCCCAATAATACACAGACAGTAACAAACCAGTCACAACGGGCTCACAAGTAGACATGTGTTTAAGTGTTCACAAGCCAAAAAGGTTGGAAATCAGTGGTCAAACTCTTTATAAAGTGGAAGATCACAACAGTCAAGATTGAGATGAGCCTCACTGATGCATTTTGCAGATTTTTTTAAATTCAAAATTGTATCAACTGGCATCAGGTCTTCATTTATGGATCTCTCCCCCTGCATAAACTGGTCTACATGGTATAGGTTCTCAAAAACATGATTAAGTTGTAGAAGTTTGACAACCCTAACATTTCCTCAACCACAGCTTCCTGTGAAGGAATGAGAGAGAGAGAGAGAGAGAGAGAGAGAGAGAGAGACAGAGAGAGATCTGTTTGACACTCAGGGGGCGGTGGAGAGGTTGAAGGGAGGCAGCGTTTTTTGAAAGCCGCTTTCACACTCCTTGAAGTGGCTCACCGTCTCTGCTACTGTACTGAGAAGAAGACATGAAGGGTAGGAGTGGGTGAAGGTTGCAAGGCAGTAATCGGCAACAGGGGGAGGAAGAAAATGTTAAGAAATTGTGGCAAAATAACTACCTGTAAGAAAAGAACCTTCATCTTCCATTGCATTAACCTACAGCTCTTTGGGATATGCCAAATAATTTATGGCATTACTGCTGTATTTTGGTCTTCTCCACTAGACAATAACCCACATCCCCTTTATTATTAATAGATTGTCTTTCCTGTTTCATATCTACATAGCAGGTAAGGTTGTGGGCTGTTTGTTTGTTATGCTAAAATTGTGTGCTGCCTGGCAGATGGTACCACTGGGAGTTGTGTACTCACTCCTTTTTTCTTTTTTTTTTTGCAAGGCAAGTCATTTTTCGGTTTAAGCTGACATAGCTCTAAAAATAGGTGTGGTTGGGAGGTTGATATTCTCACCTACGCATATTTACAAACCCCTACTCCTTACCCACACATGCACTTACATACACACATACAGTATATTCAGTGAAACTGCTCTACATTGCCAACAGCCCACGCTACACAAACAGATGTGGCACACAAGACAGAAAATATTCCATTTCACACATTTCTCCTCGGGTTCATTGTTGCCGAGTATCACCAGGCAGCCTTTAAAGGTTCATGACACCCAGAAAAAGTCAGTTCATCACTCAAGTCTGGGTGAAAAGTAAACTCAGCTCCAGCCTGGTCCAAACAGTAACACAAAACACACACACAATCCACAGGGTGTGTGTTGTCAAAAGCACAAGAGGAAGCAGTGGTCAATCAGTGCTTGTCAGATGTGAATAACCCCCTCCACACAGACATGAACAACTATCACTCCAAGTGTCTCTGTGATGCCTTTAACAGGGGAAAGGCTGCACAGAACAAGCCCCCACCGACTACATCTTCTCATGGCACGAAGGCAAAACTAACAGAGCGGCCTTCACTTGCATCACCACGTTGCTATGCAGTGACAGCCCTGCTGGTCCACTGTTGTGATTGCAATCAAGCATCCCCAGACCACTATCGCAACCAACTAATTACAGGATTAGGTGATCAAACAAGGCTCCTCCAACACCGGTGCCAGCCACACTGCATATTTTGGCATGCGTCACTGTGTACCTGTCAGTTTCGCTGAGCAAAAAGTGCAGACAGCTGCAGATTCTGGGAAAAACATGAAATGATAATAATACAATCAACTCTAATGTGAGTTTCTTCCCATTTCCACAAAAACTCCCTTCAGCTAAGCGTTTATTTTTGTTAGAGTGACACATAAGTGAAGCATGTTTCTCAGGCCAGAGAACTATCTGTCACCCTGCAGCGATGACACACCACTGACACACCACTGACACATCTTGCTCAACGGCTGTACAATGGACTGCTAATGAACCATGGGCACGGGGGTGAGAATGACAGGTAGTGATCACAGAAAGAGGGGTTAGGGGTCAACATGAGGAGACTGGGTTATGGAGGAGCGTATGGTACGGTATACTGTAGCTGGGTAATGGGTGACTAGTGTTACAGTAGCATGATGCCGTATCAACTCTGACGATCTTCCTATCCAGATCATATGAGGAAATCCCGACCATGAGGAACAAGATTAGTCAGTAATCAGGTGTGATCCGATACTCTGTGCACTTCACTGAGGAGCCAGGATGCAGACAGGTTGTTTGAACAGAGGCAAAAAATTAATAAGCAGGAAGACGGACAGAAAATCTGCCTCTGTGGTGACAAAGATAAAAATATTCATAAGCCAATAAGGAGTGCATCTGTTAATTAATATGGTTGTCCCATGAAATCCGTGCATCTCAAAATCCTCACCTCTTCACAGGTGGTTTTTCTGTGTTGTGACAATGCAAATTTCAGATAATCCAGAGGGTTTCTTTAGCTGAAGAGGTGAGACTTTTCACATGAACAAAAACATAACCTCTCAGTACATCACAAAAATATAAAATTGCCAACTTTATTATATTACCATTTTGATAGTATACAGTAGAAAAATGTTAAGCTGCATGTAATGTTCAGTTATAAAGACTTGAACAGATATACTCTGGACTTATGTCTCACTGCATCAAAAAACTTTTCTATTAATAAAAGGTAAAGTTTCTCTAATTAAAATTTAGACAGCAAAAGGAAAACAGAAATACGACCATAATTCCTTTGAATAAGTAAAGAAATTAAACATTTTATTTTTACATTAAATGTTATTTATTATTCATAATATAATTTTTACTGAAAATAATGACCCCATGCCACACTCAAATTATGTTTTAGTATGTGCTTAATAAATGTCTGCCATTAAAATACAACTTCAAAGTTAAATTTTAAGTGTGTTTTAGGTACTATTTGGCATATTACTGAAAAGTACAACTACACATTAACTTCACTTGTTCTCTAGTAGTATATTTACTAAATGTGTACAAATGCCTAATGCCAGGTTCAGACTACACAATTTTTGTGTCTGATACAATGTCACTATGTCAGATTAAACGATTACAGAGTGATAAATTCTTGGACGAGGGACATGGCAGGCTACACGTTGGTACCCGACAGATCACAGCCTGATGTTGTTCACGAGTTGGAGGTGCCAGGGACCAGGAGAAGTGTGTGTGTGTGTGTGTGTGTGTGTGTGTGTGCGCGTGCGTTAGAGCTGCGCGATTAATCGATGTTATCGATTAATTCGAATTTATGTTTTATGTCGATGTTGAAAAACAAATATCGATTTTCACAATTTTAGTTTGGTTTGTCACAGCGACCTTCCGTAGTTCTGCAACATGGCAGCGTGCTCCGGAGAATGTTTTCCCAAGAGAGGCACGGTTTCTTCCGTCGTATGGAAATGGTTCGGGTTTGCAAGATCAGACCTTGAACAAGCTAAACCCCGCTGTAAAATATGCCAGAAGTATGTGGCAACTAAAGGAAGCAGCACGACGAATTTATTCCAGCACCTCAAACAAAACCACATTGCTGAATGGGAGGCGTGTGTGGCGCTGCGAGCTAATGCTAAACAAGATAGCAGCAGCTACAAAACACCGGCTAAAAAGC
>NW_018128012.1:259908-268161 GCF_001952655.1 Monopterus albus | reverse complement strand
CTGATGCTGTGACGCGTTACATCGCTAAAGATACTGTGCCCATATACACAATCGAAAAGCCTGGATTCATTAATATGCTAAAAGTAATTGACCCCCGATATGAACTACCAAGCCGAAAGTACTTCTCAGAAGTTGCCCTCCCCGCGTTATACAATACTACATGCAAAAGGATAGAACAGCTGTTGGAAAATGTGTCGTTTTACTCCACCACGACAGACCTTTGGTCCAGTCGAGCAATGCAGCCATATTTGAGTTTGACGGCACATTGTATTACAGACGACTGGATACTGCAAAGTTTCTGCCTCCAGGCAGTAAGTTCCATGTTGAACTTGTTTACAAAGTTCTTCTTCAGGGAATTTTTTTCCAGGTGATAATTTATTTTATAAAAAGTTATTTAATTACTTTGCAAATCCCTCATATTTTGTTATATTTTTAAATGTTTTTTGCTAGAATAGCCAGAACTTGTAGAGACTGGTGAAAGTTTGCACTTTATTAATCCCAAAGAAGGTTATGTTGTTGTATTGATTATTGGTTTTCTAAAATAACAAAACTTGTTAGCGAAAGTAAGTTTGTCTTATATTCTCTAGTGTCTTAATTTAAAAAAAAAAGAAAGAAAAATAATCAGTTTAAAATCGAAAATCGAATTTTGTCTCAAAAAATCGGAGATTCAATTTTTAGGTCATATCGCCCAGCTCTAGCGTGCGTGTGTGAGAGATACAGGCCGCTTGTGTTTGGAAAAGCATAAAAAGTGAGGTGTTAAAAAAGCCTGAGGACCCGCCTTTGGGTCGCACGAAGAGCACAGCAGCCTACGTGTTCTGTCCTTCACGCAGAACTTGAAGTAGCAGTTAAAAATAAGTGTTTTAAGCCAGTAATAAAACTGAAAACTATCTACCTAGCCCTGATAGGGTAGCAACTTCACAAGGCTGACCGTGAAAGTCACCATGCTAACGTTGGCTGTATCACTGTGATATTTATTAAATATGGTTCAGTCCATTGTTCTAAAATTATTGCAAACAGAAGAGCCATCTGCGCTCGTGTTGGTCAGCATCAGCCCACCTCATCTTAGATAATGGAAAAAAAAATTGACACACTAGATTTTGTCGGGACACCACAAGACGTCCCGGATTGCTGTTGTTTACTATGACATGCTAAACGAGAAAAGACGATCGATTGTTCTGTCCAACCCTGTTTGATGGTCCTACGTCCCTCATGTCGGGCTGTGACCAGGTTTCAATCGTGTAGTCTGAACCAGGCATAAGTAAGTATACTAAAGATCAGTGGATGAATATACTCATGTACTTAATGCTGGGGCCCTAATCAGAAATTTTCTCGAGCACCTTTGCCAACGTAAACAAATGTCTTCCACATATCCTTATTTGTTATGTTTCTGACGTTAGCTCTTCATTCTTTTCAAAACCAAACACTATTTAACCACTTCCTTGGTGCTGTTCCAAATACTGCACTGTGACAGAGACAGAGTGTCACAGAGTGATTAATGTCCCCATACCCACACCATGACATCACGACAGTGCTGGTAGACTATAAACTGGTGTGTGACATGCAACACAGCACTTCTCTGACCTCCAGGCAAACGCACTGTTCAGACACGCAGTTGAGGGCACGGATGGTCCATTGACAAGCGGCCACATGCTCACCGTGTTCACACATCATCTGTCCTGAGCCCCAGTGGGGTGAGAATGACAAGATGGAAAACATGCTAGAATTTTAGTGTGCGTGTGTGTGACAGCTCAGCGATGAGGGCAGGCTGCTGACGAGAGTCTTTCTCAGCAGCTCTTGCTCGGCTGTGTTTGGAGTGTAAACATGTCAAAATGTGAGAAAGCCTCTGTGTGTGTGTGTGATGGCGATGGGCTCCTTTGTTTTCAGGGCAAGAATAGCTGATAATGACCCAGGTTAACTTTAGCAGTTTTTTTTTTAAACAAGTGTGCAGGTGGCTAGACTGGTTGATGCAGCGAAAACGGTAAAAGTAGTGGGCCCTCTGCCAGAATAAGAAATGCTAGAGGCGTCTTTTCAAACTATGCTGTCAGCCACTTCTGATAAATAAACAAATGGCAAAAATACACTTCAGCGCTGACTTTCCATTTGCATCTGTAAAAATTAACCACATTTTCCATCATCAAACTGAGATGGTGGTGAGACAAGATTAAGATGATGCACCATTACGCCTGAAATATTACAACTGTATTTGAGGAAAATTAGAAGAAAAACATGCAAAGAACTTCCTGAAAGCAGTACCATCTGATAAGGCCTCACTCTGCTGCCCCAGCGTACTGTACATCACACATCTCTAAGGTTCACACTTAATAGTCATAGAGAGACATAATTTCATTATGTCATGGTACATTACTAAACCTCATTAGCCCATTACCTCCTAGCAGCCAGAGTGATTAGTCAGGGAAGGCCCCACCTTTTCCTGTACTCCCACTCTCTCAGAGAGGAAGCAGGAAGCCACTTGCATGTCAGTCGTCCTTAGACAGGAAGTGCCTGGGAAATGGCTACTCTTTAATGCTGCAATTATTGTAACTATTGTTTGGATTGATAATCACGCTCATTACAGAAAGATGGGTGGAAAAGGAAGGAAGCTGGAAGCTCTTAGGCCATGGTTTGTTCTGCGGAGGACTGACGGACGGGTGAAGGGGGAGAACGCAAAGCTCCAGAGGGATGCGTGTTACCACTGTGGTGTATGGGAAAGCTTGTTTGTTTGAAGGGTTTGCATTTGATCTGGGTTTCTCAGAGTAATTATCTGGGCTGGTGCTTCTGGGGAGAGGAGCGATTAGCACAAGCTAGGGGTCAGGATGGGATGGCACTCGGGCCGACTGGAAAGCAACTGTAGTTTCTGTGAAATTCCACTACATGTGTGTGACAGCCCAGGACAGCTTGTGGATTTAGACCATACAGTGTGAGATAAAAATCAGACATGTCAACTTTTCTAGAACTCTGCAAACCAGCTTGATTTTTTTTTCTCTTTTTTATCTTCCAACAAGCAATTACTTGTATCCAAACATTTTCCCTTCTACCTTTTTTGTTTATTCACCTTTTTTCTTCCTACTTCCTCCACTACATACTTTGTTCTGTCCTTCCATTTCCTTTCTGTCCCTCTTTAACTGAAATGAAAGGATGAAAGTCCCTAAAACTGCCCCTGCAGAGCAGACATTCAAATAAAGCGCTGCCCTTCTTAACAATAAGTAGATTCATGTTTGGTCCTACAGTAAAAATTTAACACCAGGACTTTATTGGTCATTGTAAACCCCTGTTAATAGTTAGTTTGTTTATAAATTATTTGAAAGGGTTTCTTCATTTTTGTTGAATTGGATGGTTGTTTGTGGACAAATTGGACATTTTGCATGTGTAGTTCACCTTCTGTCCTCTGAATAAAAGCCTCACATTTGTGCTAGCTTAGCATTTAGAAATAACTGGAAGTGTACCAGCTGATCTCACTCTAATTCTACCTATAATTATTACCAAATTATATGGTTCCTTCAAGGAAACTCCTTAGGAAATTATTTAGAAATAAACTGGAATTTAAAGACCTGTAAAATAAAGTGTTACCATATAAATGTTAACAGCTGAGTGTGTTCAGGGGGAAGCCCACATATCACACCTGCTTATCAATTACATGCTGGTAATCACAGAATATAAGCAGGTTCAAGTAATGGAAGACATTTGCTGCAGGATAAAAGACAAAAAAATAAATAAAAATACACAGAGCCAAGTATTAAAAGCAGTCAGGCAATGTTAAGCGTCACAACATGCACAACTCAGCAAACCTATCATTAAAGAAGCCGTAAGACAGCAGCTATGACAGACATGAGGTGTGGTGTAGATTTTAGAGAAGTGACACTGATTACTTCTTTTTTTATAAACATAAGAAATGATGCTTATCTTACTCACCGTATATTTGTGGCCATTATAGTACTGCAGTTGTACATTTACTCACTGACAATCAGATACAGAACTGAAAAAGAAAGAAAAACTGCAGTACTGTAAAAAGTAATGAAGTAATTTTAAGTTATGCAACCAGAATTTTTTTCATGTTTTCATTTCCTTAAAGTTTGCAGATGTTTTAATTCAGCTTTGGAAAATGTTTCTCACAATTTGCTTACACTGCTATCATAACTTCAGTTAAGATTTTCTTTAGGTTCTAGATATTTATAGTTTTTTGTTAGTTTAGTTTTTTTGGGGGGGAGGGGTTGTTTTTTGGGGTTGTTTTTTTTTTGTTTTGTTTTGTTTTTTTTACAGTGCAAGAAGTATTTTTGTTTGCCTTCATTGTAGTCATCTAAAGTATAGACATAGCTCACATTCCTGGGTTTAAGGTGGAATTTGTAAGGTACCTTCCTCCACTCCCTGAGAGACAAGCCTAGCCAGTTATAAACACACACGCCTCCTCCAAGTGATCTGCCTTAAAACAGCAGACAGAAGACATTAACATCTGACCTGCTGTCTAATCCTGGGCCTGTTACTGTTCCTCACATTGTTTCCTAATTGTGTCCCTTCTTAATGGCTCCTGTTGCAGCCACAGCAGCTTGTGGGCGTGTTTGAATTGAAAAATGCACAGGAACCATAAAGCTCAGGCAACTTGAGTTCAGACAGCGAAAGCTTAGTTTGAGAGGTCATTTTTGATTTGGGATGTCTGCATCAATGTTGCAGAAGTGCCTCTCTCCAGATTAGTGATCGTCTCCTGTGTATGCTGTTTAAAAATCAAGTTTAGCTTCTCTCACTTTTTCTTTGTTTCACTTGCCACTCCTCATTTTAACAAACTTTTTTAGAACATTTGGCTTCTTAAATACTGTTAGAAAATTTTTTTTTTTTTAAATTCCCATCCCAATATTGTTGCTACAGCGCCTGGTCGCTGTCTGAACATATACATTTCATTATTAAGCAACGCTGTGTGCACTGCTGTCCCCAGCCTGATTGATGCTGTTGAAGTGCGAGTAAAGTACCTGAGGAAAAGTTTCCTGTTGTCATAAAAGTGGTCTTATCAGCTCACAGGTGTATGTAGCAAGACATTTTATTTGTAAATCTTTATACTTGTTAATTCTTTGTAATTTCACCCAAAGACTTAATTTAGAGCTAGATGAATGAGACAGAAGAATGTCTTTGATAAAGATACTCATGGTCCTTGGGGTAAATGAGCTTATTAGGCAAGCGCGCGCGCGCACACACACACACACACACACACACACACACACACACACACACACACAGCTCTGAGGTCGGCTGATTACAGAGATACATTAGTCCCCTGGGGCCAGTCCATTCAGTGTGGGACTAGCATGCACACACACATTTACGGTATTTACAAGCATTTGCATTGCTAAGGCAATGACTGAGGAGCTTGTTCAGTCCTGCTGGGGGCCACCAGTCCTCGACACCAGGAGGGCTGACCAGCTTGGCTCAGCCTGGGGTGTGTTTGTGGATGCTACAGGTCAGTCTACTGGGGCTTCATTGACATCTAAGAACATCTAGGGCTGAATCTTTCTACCTGTCACACCTGGTGATCACATTGTCCCACTTTCTATTGATTCAACTCCGTCTTCCTCTGACGTCAAAGCCAATTTTTAACAACTGACAACTAAGCCCCTTTTAGACGCACACTTTCCATTAATCTGATGCATCTGAACACATCAGCTTCAGATCCTGCGTCAGTGTCTGAACGTGGTCACTTGTCAGTAAAAGCCTTGACAGCGATCTCACTAGGTTGGAGCTAGTAACACTGTCAACACAGTCGGAAGTGTATGGACACGCAAGAGTCGGTGATGTACTGACATAGTAGGCTATTACACACTGAGGACTGTAAGATATTACCCAGTTCTTCTAACCAGGAACTCAGAGAGACGAAGCGGACCACTTGGATATATAAAAAAATAACCGTGCTGGTTTATTCAAAGGGTCACAGGTAAAATTAACATTACACGTCCAGGCATCTTCCACCCCCAAACCTGTGCGCAGGCGGCATGGAGGATAAAAGACCCTGAACCCTCATGCCTATACAATTTTATCCCTTGGTTGGGCTAGCCCATGCTACACAGGAACGTCAACCGTGACGTCACCTGATATGCCAGCTTCACAGCTGGCCGTAGCAGTAGTCAAAACATGGAGAGAATCAATGTGTGTGTGAGTGTTGATCATGTGGTGTGTAGCTAAAAACATACAGGACATTCAGGGACATGTCCGAACATTAAGCCTCGGAAGATATTATGATTAAGATTACGGCTGAACATATCATGCTACTAGCAATATTCATCCTGCCGGCAGACTCTTCAATCTAGTTGACCTTGGCCTAGATGCAGCCTGCAGAACTCATGACAATGAACTGAGCATTTAACAGCCTGAGCTAGACATCCTGGCTACACTTAAACATTCCTATACAACAAGTATCTAATCAATATCTACCTGACTAAGAAATTACCTAACAGGACCTACCAATCACAACAGTTTATTAATAGCCCTGATTATGCTGTTTTAACCATTTAAAGGTAATGATTGACACTAGGTACAAAATACATTCATATGATCAAAAAATTAATTATTCCTGCTTTTTTTCAACAAGCTGTCCATGTAGGGTAGCTGAGCATTTAGCAGGGGCCTGGCTTGAAATAAAGTTGTAAGATCTGCAATGAATTAAAGATTCGATGAATTATGAATTGTGAAGTTTTAAGTGAATTTTAATCAGCCACAGAACCGAAAACAGCCACGAGTTTAGTAGTTTACTAATCTTCAACATCAGTAAACTGACTGGCAGAAGAAAATAGAGATAAATAAACTGGAACTAAAATCACTTAGACATCATCAAGAACCATAATGAGAACCAAGTATGAAAAAGAAATACTGTCAGTAAAAACAAAATTAACTTGAAATTCCATTTTAAATACTACAGACATATTCCTTGAGATCAGAAAAGCATCAGAACAAAAGATACACTCAAATAAGGTACATCAATACATAACCAAAATTGAGTTTTTGTAGACTGTGTAGCAACTGGCTCTATTAAATGTAGCCACTAATTATAGATAAATGTCATTTAAAATCATTTTATGTCCTCTTTAATACTGAATCAAATGTCGTATGTTTATTCTATGTTTGATGCATTTCACTGCTATAAACATTCTTGTGCAGGGTGATTTACAATGTCATGTGTTGCTTTTAAATGCCTTTTATGAACAAATGGAAAAACTGTATGAGTAAGCATTATGTTATTTAATTATAAGGCTCAACGACAAATTTCCCTCCCATGGATTCATCCAGTTGTCTGAAATGACCCAGGTTCTCCTTTCACACCAAGTCCCTGAAGTTCAAGATTAAGATCTGTCCATTTCTTCTGTCCTGAT
Source organism: Monopterus albus (assembly GCF_001952655.1). NCBI lineage: Eukaryota > Metazoa > Chordata > Actinopteri > Synbranchiformes > Synbranchidae > Monopterus > Monopterus albus. The sequence continues at coordinate 260,815 of NW_018128012.1, read as the reverse complement.
GCGACAGATCAACAATTCTGCCAAAAACTACAGACATGATCATCATGGCTTTGTTTTTCTATACTTGTGGGGAGAGAAAACGAGGAGCTGGAAGCTGGTCTATGTATTTATGGGGCCCAAAATTGAGGAGGTGCCATCTTTGTGGGGACCAGCAGCTTACTTCTAGGGTCCAGAAGCTGTTGAATTTTACTAAAATGACAAGATGCAAGGTCAGAGCAAGTACCAGCTTTGGTTAAGGTTAGGGTAAGTCTCCTGAACATGAAAGTACATCTGTGTAGAGACCCTCTAAGTCACGACCACGTGTGTGCGTGTAGCACTGACGGCTCTGTATGGCCTGTTGGCATCGGGGGCCCCTGCTCAGCCAGATCCACAGAAAAACAAACAGCCAATTTGGTTTTATTGTGCTGCTGGAGGTCCACTCAACCCCAGAGACAGATGACAGGGCTGCACAACACAGAAACACAGGAGGAGGTAAATGAGACTCAATTGAGTCAACACAAATACTGCCAAAATAACAGGTAACACAGACAGGCCTCAGTGGAAAACTCTGGCCTCCTTCAACACTACAAGAAGGTATTTATTGTAGAAGTGTCTGAAGAAAGTTTTTTTTATTTTATTACTGAACTAAAAATTCTCTATGCACAACACTTCACATGTGCTCTGATTAGAACGTGTGCTCAAGTATACTGATCAATACTAGAGCAAACAGAAAACAAAGTACATTATATCAGAGGACAACACTGTAAGGTCATAGACAAAAGCATAATAACAAGTCTGAAATTTAAAAGCAGCTACTGTCTTTGGGACAACCAATAACAGCTAGTCAGCAGATCTAACAGGTTGTTGCTGGAGAGTTAAAACTAAAAAGATCAGAAAGGTACAACGGAGCAAGACTATTTAACGCTTT
>NW_018128012.1:244204-259828 GCF_001952655.1 Monopterus albus | reverse complement strand
TTCTCTTTTAGAGGTACGAGTTAAAAGCTGTGCTGCAGCATTTTGGACAAGCTGAATACGGTTTAAAAACTAAAGAACTGGACAGGCCAATATAGAGAGCACTGCAGTAATCCAACAGACTGCATAGACATTTATTGGACTTAAAGCCCAATTATAACTCCAAAAATACCATTTTACTCGGAGCTACAATGTTTTCATCTGACAAAGTGTTTTACATGCAGGATGACTATCTGAAAAGTACTGAAACTACAAACAAACCTAGTGAAGTATTACCCTGCTAAATTGTACTGTACTACAGTAAATGTATTTTAAGTTTCAACTCTTCTTCTCCACATATTAACACACATTATATTGGTCTAATCCTGCTAAACACACACCGTTACGAGGCAATAAACACCTTAACAGGCACCTCAGAAAACACACTTAACAGCATAAAAGGGCCTGCTGTGCTGTCTGCCCCAACAGCCGTGAGCGTCAGCCATAAAGGTTGTAATCAGACCAACCTCTAAAGTACAGAATCAAGCTGTATCAAGGCTGGGCCTGCTGGGCTGTAAAATCCCTCATCAGCACTGTACTAAAGAGCCTCATGGATTGGCCCCATAAACAACATGAGGGGTCCCTATCAGACACATCTGAGTTGGGTGGGACAGATGGAGTGCAGAGATGGGATAGGTAGGGATGGGTGATTAAAGAAGGAGTTGGATTCTGAGGAGACCAACAGATGGAGAGGAGTAACCCCCCTCCCATCCCAATCCCACAGAGGGCTGAGGCTGGCAAGCACAGGAACGCTAAGAGCGCCAAGTGTGTGTGCGTGCGGTCCTGGGTGTGTGATAAGCACATGGTCCCCTGGGTGAGTGCTTGAGTGATCTAGCAGGGGCAATTAATTTGTTTTATATACAATTTAACTCCTCTGAGCCTCGACAAAAGAGGAAGTCCTCTGGGAGTTCTGAATGCGCTCTGATACAAACCAGGACCACAGGGGAGATGCACAATCAGTCCGCAACTAGAATGCCCGTTTCTGCCCGAGCTTTCATGTGTAATGATGAGAGGGGAGGAGGGGGGCGAGTTCCCAGCATGAATATGTAACGAAAACCGATGGGGCTAATGACTTATAGAGGTGACCTACTTATTTACAGAGGAAATGAGGATCTGATGCTTTCATCTGTCACACACAAAAGAATCTCAGATCATTTATGTACAAGCAGTGCTTATGATATCCCAAGGGAGGCCATTGTCTTTGGATCCAATTTATACATCGCTATCCCTCAGAGTTGTTACTTGCCCTATAGGAGACACAGCAATGTGACCTTTCCCCCCCTCACTCTGACACCTGAGCAGCAGAAAATCTGCAAGTGCTTGCAAAGTTCTAAAATGTTCAGCTAGAAGATACCATCGTAAAGTGGATTGATATCTTCCAGCTTCTGATTGACTGAACACACCTGATCCAGGTAATCAGCAGTCGGTAGGGAAGAGATAGTTGGAAAATGAGCAGTACATGCTGCTGCTGCGACCATTCAGTACATAAGTATCAATACAACCATTACAACTCGATCAAAGCCAATCAAACTCGTATAAACACGCTCTCCCTCGACATTACCCGTATGGGTACAGGCCCTATTTCAAATTCGTTCTGCTCATGCTACTGGCACAAAATTCATTCACCTACTAAACTCGCCATCCCTCTGCACTTCCTGTATGTGCTGAATGCTGCAGCAGCTGCGCGTGGAAACAGGGCTCGTCTCCTTCGCAGTAGAGTAGATCCCGTGTTGTTAGCCGTTAACCTTAACTTGTTAGCCTGTGGCTATTGTTTACCCTCCAGGATTATCATAACGGTAGAAGTATGTGCTTGCTACAGACACTGTTCATTATTCCACTCATACCATACACACAGCTTTTGATATAATCAATGGATTTTTTTTAAACTGTATACAATCATTTATAAAATTAAGCATGATGAGCTACTATTGCACAACACAGATTATAAATGTGTTGGTGACCTGCAGCTTATTCATTTTTTTAAATATTTGACATATATACACACACATTTTCAAACACACACACACACACACACACACACACACAAATCAACAGTATCAGACAAACCGATCTATGATGTTGTAAAGAATCAGCTAAATAAATCTGATACCAATTGGAGGCACACAGCTTGCTGGACCTGTAGTGGCCATATAGGCGAATGTACTAGATAGTGAAAAACCGAAAGGTTCGATTCATGTTGCCTAGTAACCAGTATGCTTGATTGAATTATGTTGAATGTAATTCCAAGCACACAAGAGTTGGTCACCTATAAGGACTCTTCAACCCTCTGCAGCTTGTGTGGGTAAACACTAACTACTCTTATGAGGACTCAGCAGTCAGCCCCCTCCCATAAAACTGTTAACTCTCTCTCATCAAATCACTTTTCATACCCCTTTAAACTAACTTTCCTTTCTGGGCCTCATTTAGTCTCATTAACTTGCCAGTCCTCCCCTCCCTCTTCACTGCAGCAATGCTATCTGCCCATCAGTTAATATTGGTCTCCTGAGAGAGCCCAAAGTGCTGGGAACCAAGACCCCCAAACAGTTCTCTGGAGAAAGAGGAGAGAGAGCAGGGCAACAGGTTAGAAGAGGAAGAGAATGACCCTTTAAAAACAGCTGGATTCACAGAGGTGGGCATCGCAGATGGCAACAGGCCCCATTGTGTCCCAGCCTCCCCTAATTAGAATAAAAACAACCTGGACCTGACGATAAGGAAGCCTTGAGTGTCATCAGTCACAGATATGGAGAGGAGAGCCAAAGACAGAAGGGATGGACCGTGGGAATCATCTGACCAGCTCAAGTAAAGGGTTCAATCCTCTCATTGTTTCAGATCCAAGATCATATTGAAGGTTGACAGCAATATTTAACACTTTGGACATTTTTCTAAAGTTCTCTAAAATGTGAAGCACATCCTGAAACAATCCTCAAGTAGCATTCAAACAAATATAAATCCAGATTAATTCTTTTACATTAACATTAATAATCGCACTTCTTCTTGGTCATAACTCAGGTCAAACAAGAATGCACATATTATTATTATTATTACTATAGGCAAGGCTACAAAAGGCAGAATGAAATACCTATTGAAAGAAAATTTACAAAACAAGCAACAGCCAGTTAATAGTTATACTACCGATAGTGAAGTCATACTTGATATTTTTTTTAAGTCAGTATCATCCGCCAATTTGAGTCTAGCCCTACTAAACAAACCCTGAGAGTTTGGCCCTTTAACTGCCACAGTGACCTCACTCTTTAGTAAAAAGGCTTTGCACCAAATCATGGAACAAAAAAGCAAATATGTGAATGTTTTGAGAAGGAAAGTTGTGCAAGTTTTCTCCTGTTTGCCATGTCAGCGGAGAGAGTGTCAGCCCAGGAAAACCTGCAAGCGGCAGATATGGTTTTGAGGAAACATATACTCTCCTCCCTGGAAATGTTCACCAGGCCTTAACCCATTTAGCCTGTGTCTTAATGAGGTGAGAAGTCTTGCTGATTGGGCCTCAGACACATGGGTAAATAACACCTTGGGGAAATTAACAAAGCACATTTCGGTCTCAATGATTTAAACATAATTAAACACAGAGAAAGGATGAAAGCATCTGTCAGAGAGGGAATCCACCCATAATCAAGCCCAAAACAAAATTATTAAAAGGCAAAATGGAAACTTAAGTGGTTTGACCTTTGGTGACTCTAGTGGTAGGAGATGCAAAATAGTCCAGGCATTTTTGGCATATTAGCTAAAAGATATTAAAGTTATGGAAATAAGGAGAGGCAAGGGAGAGCAACAGATCAACTTTTCTTTCATGCTCTGATTTACAGCTGTGTGTCAGGTTAGCTGAAGGAATTTAATATAAAGTGAACTATTTATCTTGGCAACAGCCTGGTGTGACGAAAGGCTTGATATGAGTAGGTAGATTTCCATTCCTGCATCACAGCAACCCTGACACCACACACTGCAAAAAATATCTTTTTATACTGAATTAAAGACAACCTGTAACATTGCACTGACCAACCCTGTGTTTTTCGACAATCCTGTTAAAAAAATACCTTGCAAAACTGAAAAACAGTAAGGAAAGTATCTCACCCCACAGGTAAAGTGAGGCTGTAAACAATGCTTGATGACTCAACTTTGCAAAGGAAATGAGGCTGTCCTGTAACATAAGCAGGAACACAAACACCAGAGCAACATCAAGCACAGATGTACTGTATTTCCATTTGCTTTGCTGAAGCCAAAGAGCGCTGCCCACATGCACAGTCATGCACTGTCATGCACCGACACACAAGACCGTGGTATAAATTTGCAGATATTAGCCTAAAAATCTGAAAACACCTCTGACAGGATCGACAGTTTGTTAGATTACATAATTACTGAGTACAACGCTGGCTATCCAAACTGGAGGCCCTTAATATGAAGAGATTTCACTCCAGACTTTTGACTTGATTGCACAAAAACTTGTCCACTGGTGTTCCTGTCTTTATTAGATTTGTTACTCATCTCCTTGTCTCTGCATGTACAGTAGTATGTAACAGTTATGAAAGGTGCTACACAAATGTTATAGTTGTTCCTGGACTATCTGTAGCAATGGGTGTCACCACTTTGGCGCCCAAACAGGTGAAAAACCTCCAGATCCCCTATTTAATTTCCCGCATGTAACATGGGATCAATTCAAACAGTAAAAAGAAATATATAATGCTCACTGTAAAGAATGTATCATTTTCAGCATGTTATATCATTTAAGGTCTTTTCACACAAAGAATAACATGAATAAACAAAATAAAACTGCAATTTTTTCGGAGGCAATTTAAACGCACCACACTGAGTTGTTGTTTCTGCCACCACAGCACTTGAAGAGGAGCAATTACAATGAGCCCAATCAACCTGGGATAGCAACTGGCCATATGTCTGAGGTAAAACATATACTGAACACCACTTTACGTCCGACAGGTTTAGCTGACAGGTGCACCATGCATTTATGGTAACAATGTCATATTATTTTCATCAGGCACAGGTTATTCACACCAATGAGCTGTATATTTCTGGAAAATAGAGGTTATTGGGTTAATATGCCCCATGCATCACAACAAAATCATAAATAGTGGAATTAATTAAGGTCTTATAAAACTGAGCACGTGAAGTGCCGAGCAAGCTAGTCAATTACCATATATACATTATAGAATATTGGCATTTTTCCATTCAATATCAGAACCATTGTTGGTGTTCAGAAATCTGAACACCAACTCTAACCTTGTACACATTAGCTCTAACAGTATCTCTGCAGGCTACACTTAGTAAAATAAACTCCCTGCCCTCTGTGCCTCTATCTGACATGCACCTCAGTGTGTTTGCTCTTGCTGAGAGGTGCAAACTCAGATCCACATCGGTGTATCTGCAGCTGACACCACTCCACTCCATCACACAGCCTCATGCAGCTGCAAGCGCATGGGTGCAACGATGGCTCTCTCTCAGTCGGCTGTTGACCAAAAGATAGAAATGATGCTAACATTAGCTCAGCTCCACTATCACACTGCAAAGCCCTTGAGCATCTGAAGGGGCCACAATGCGAAGTTCTCACACACACTCAACAAACAAACACACAGAGATTAAATCTGGGCTAGCTACTGCTGGCCTCTCACTTTGATGAGCCGAGGAGCCAAGAGTCTGGGTGCTGGATTAAGATGGCTGAACCAGATTCACACACATACATGCACACATCAGACTCTTTCTCTCTCTCTGGAGAGGTCAACTCTGATCACTCGTTCATTTAAATTGAGTAGTTTTTTTTTCCTAGAGTGAACACGAAGACTCTCTCAACAATGGTAAAAAAAAAAAAAAAATCCACCTTTGAGATTAGCCAGCATAAAGAAACAGTTATCGGAAAGGAGACCTTTTGCACTTTTCTCAATCGCACAGAAGAACTGAGGCCTCCTTTAGAATGGGCTTGATAATAAATTATATCTGGAGTCTAAAGACAGAACTGTGTTGTGTTACACTGTGGAAAGCTCACTTGATTCTTGCTGTATTGTTTATGGAAGCTGACACTGCAGGCCATTCAAAAAAAAAGTGAGGAAGACCTGATTAATGCAGACTGATTCGCAGTTAAAGCATTTTCCATTTATGTCAATCAGAAGACTGTTCCACATACAGGTCAATTCATACTTTAAGTTTTTTCCTTTTCCTGTCTTTTATCAAAGGTTGGTTTCTTCAGGTTCATCGTCCCAATGCACCTACAGAGGCAGACAGAAACATTCAGATGTCTGTCATTCCGAGATTTAGAAATAAAACAGATGCATAAACACACAAGCCACTTAGCAAACCTGAAGAGAGAAACGTCTGAAGCATATTAACAAGACACACAGTAACTGAGCAACAGTGTCTGCCGTTAAGGCCTGTGGGATTACCAGTGTGAGTGAAAGGCAACACGGGCGCTTAATTATCCACCTGATCCCTCACTCACAAACACACACACTGAAACACACACCAATCACTTAACTATCCACACCTGTAATTAGCAATTCTGGCATCAGCTGGTAACTGCCAACAACTACAAACACGTGTGGGCGTGCAGGTGTGTTTGGCTAGTTAATGAACTCTGAAGAGGTGACAGAGTTCAACGTGTTATACAGACACTATGTTTTGTTTATGGATTGTCACAGTAAAACCCAAAGATGGGGAACTCGAGTCACATGACTTGACTCAAGTCAAACCTAAGTCACAAATTTGAGGACTTGAGACTTGCTTGACTAACACTGATAAAAGACTCGACCTGACTTTGACTTGGCATTTGTGAGACTTATGCTGCGTTTCTACTATCGGAACCTAACAAACAGTAATATCCCATACTTCCTTAACCATCACCAAGCATTTTCTCCAGGGTTGACACGGACCGTCCTGCTTTGGTTTTATACTGTATTTTCTCTCTGACAGTCTCTATTTAGAAGGAAGGAGGGGTCGCCACCCTCTAACACAATCAGTGAGCTGTGTATTCACACATAGTGCTTGTTGTGCTAATGCCTGAGGTGCAAAGTACTTGATTTTTGTGCTACCTCCTGAGGGGTGCCGAAATTGAGCTCCCAGAATGCACCTCCAAAGCAGGCGAACCATAGTGGAAACAAACGGGGAAGCCGTGATGAGCGTTACATGTTTCGGTAGGTTCCTGTTTCCTATTTTTCCAACATAAAGGAAGTATACCATAAACACCTCAAAAATTGGGGACACAAACTATCCATTAAAATTTGAGAAAAATCTTTTGGGTTTCTCAGCACTCCTCTATAGGAAATTCCTGACATTATTTACCAGGAAGTACATGAGATGTTCAACATCAGCTTCTCTTTGGGTTCAGTAATGAGGTTAGCTTAGACATGTTTAGCTTAGCTTAGCACAAAGACTGGAAGGGATACAACTAGCCTAGCTCTGACATGGGTTACTATCAGTGAACCCTAAATCACATTTTGCAAGTTATACAAAAAAAGATACATTGGCGCTTTAACAAGGGGTTAGCTTATGCACTGGAGCCATTTTCTGATAAACAGCTAAAAACAGTGATTGCACTTAGCTAATTGTACCACCTCACTGCTTCACCAAGGGTTTCACGTTTACTGTTCCGCTCAGAAACCAGTCATTCTGATGGGAGGCGTTAGTCAGTGGATTTCTTCATTATCACTGCAGTTTACCACCAAGGCAGATGCAAAACTAGGCAAAAATACGAGGTAAGGCTGGCACTGAAACACCCACATCTATGGAGAACAGAGTGACAAATTACAATGAGCCTCATCACTATATAATTGCATATGTTTACATGCACAATAAAATTCAGTTAATAACCAAGCTATCTTATCCCAATTAAAATGTGATGTTATCATTTTCAGCCACTGTAGGTCTAGCCAATAACTTATTCACTGCAGTCCCCATACCTCACCGGTGTTTATGTTGTACGGGCTTCGTGGCATTAAGCTTCTGACAACAATAGCCAAACCAATGACTTAGTCCTTGTTGTTATCTCATGTAAAACACTTCCAATAATGCAAAAGTCAGCCCCATCTTCACCTCCTACAAAAGCAAACTAAGATAAGGACACAGACAAGATTTATGCTTTACAGGAAGTGTTTGAGCAAGTTTACAAGTTTTACAAGAGCCAATATGAAAAGAGTCAGGCAGGTTTGGCTGTGATGGTACGATGAAGGAGACGTTTCTTGGTGTAAGACCTCTTCAGTTAGGCTACATTTTGAGATGATTTAGTCTAATGTCACTTTTGATCAAGTACCACCAGTGAAGAACATCTGCACCAGCACAGCCTCCCAACACACTATTTTTAATATGCCAATTTTAGCTTTCTTTTAAGCATGTAGTCACACCTATGGCCTCACTCCTCCACAGGCAATTTTAGCAAGATACATTGTTAGGATATGTTGTCACAACAAAGCAAAACAACCAACTTCAGCCCTTTTCTCCAGTGACCTCTGTGTCCAGCAGACCCATTTGCATCTCTATTATAGCACATATACTGATACATAAAGGACGAGTAAGTGCAGGGAACGCTATTATAGCTACAGTCTGTGACAGTTCCAGCTGCTAAAAAGCATCTGTTAACTGTAGCTGAGAACAGACAGAAACAAGAGAAAGGTTCATGAAGGAAGATGACACAATCACTTTAAAAAAATAGAACTGACAGGCAGAAAAGTCATTTGGGGAACAAGAAAGGTTGGAGAAGATGAGGGGGCACAGACAGACTGCTGCCAGTAATTCAACAATAATCTGTCACAAGAGGCAGCTCCCTCTGGAGCAAAGTCACAGTATTTTACAAATCACAGTGCGACTATCATTACATCTTTATTAATTCTAATAAAACCTGGCAAGCATGAATGGTTGAGTCAGACCTCCCTCACACAGTCAGACATACAGCCCATGCATTTTCTTGTAAAAGTTGATCAAACTAGAAACAAGGGATTGTTCTACCCAGGACACATAAGGTGTTCGGCCTATTTGCAGCTGCATGCGGTGTGCGTTTACTTTTTCATATTGGTACACTACATAGGGTGAAATCCTATGTCCTAACTGGGGCACATTAATATATTACTGCTTCCTGCCAGTGCCTCCCTCTCTCATGGTGAACTGTGTCCCAAGCAACACCTGCGAACCACAATAACCAAAATTAGCCTTCAGCAACTGTGAGCTGCAGGTAGTGTGAATGAAATCACCAAGTTTCCATAGTGTGAACACACAAATAGACCTACTGAAAATGGCCTGGTTCCAGGATTGATCAGCGGATGCCATTTACAGAACATACAGCTCCGCTCATAGAGCTCAGCTTTAGACAACCGTTATCACCAAATCTAATAATAAAAATTGTTTAAATTGTGTCCATTTATACACAAAGAAAAACACCAACAGAAAGAAGTGAACTTCCCTTTTAACAATGTTAACTTGGTGTTTGTATTTTAAGAAACTCACACTGTTCCTTACTGGAAGGGATTTTATCTCTGTTTTATTGTGAAGCACTTTGAGCTCCTTTTGGTGTTGTATAGCGCTATATAAACAATTATTATTATTATCATCCTTACACAACTGGGAGCTTTATCACAATAATCACTTTAACAACAGAACGGCAATGAGAACAATACAACTAGTAATCATCTTTCTGGTCCAACCAATGATGTCAGAGGGGTATTAGCTTGAATTTGACACTATACTGTTTGTGTGTTTTAATGTTATCATCCCATTAAATGGCCATTATCGGGTGTTATTGTGCTCCTAGTTACGTTTCAGCAGAGGTAAACTACACCAACCAGTTGGCCAGAAGGTGCATATCCTTGTGTTACAATTAAGTGACCTCTAGCAGCCGTACTAACTATGACAGGAGCTCCAGTCACTGTGTGTGATGTCATTTAAACTGTGAATGGAGGAGGGTAGGGTGGGTGGAAGGCCACAGAACACAGGACTTTGAAACAGAAGCTCATTTCCTGTTTTCAGCCAGTAATCATGTTGTTACTATCCATCATTTGATCCCAAACTACAATCTTTCCCCAAACCTAACCAAGTACCTTTGGCAAATAGACACTACTGTCCCTGTTTATTACTGTAACAATGGCCATGCCAGCCCGACACATGATAATGGCCTGCTGAGGCGATCAGGAGGTGAAGTATGGCTCGACAACCCATATTTATGTTCTCGATAAATGGCCATTATCAGTTGTTAAAGGCATGATAACATCTGAAGCAGGCCCCTGTTTGTCTACATGTACTATCTTGTATTTGTAAACTATGTATTTACATGCCTACATAGAGGCGTCTTGTGTGTGAATGACTAAGTGCTTACACTTACTGCTGCAAGTCTATGCTCAGTGCTACTTTGTGTGTGTGTGTGTGTGTTTGAGTCTATGTGTCTTTGCATGCCTGTGTAACAGAGCCCTGGTTGGGCCTGAGTGGTTCTGATCCATCCATGGCTGGCGTTCGCATCCAGAGCTTCTCAATTCCGCTTTGTGTGTGTGTGGTGTGTGCCCGGGCGGGAGCCTGCCGCCCGGGGCAGCCACGGCTGGCACCCGGCCACCCCCCGTCCCCTCCCCACACTGTCTGACAGCACAATGAGCGATCCAGTAAAACAATACAGGCCCAGGAACAAGGCCCTCTATAGAGCGAGTGACACACTATCCCTGAAAGAGAAACACTCCAAAATGCAGGGCAGCTGAAATGGAAATAGAAAGCTAATTTCTACCCCCTCCACCACCTTACTCTCCGTTACTCTTCTCAAAGCCAACAGTATTATTTTGCTTGAAAGAGTAATTGTTAGAGTTTATTTCTTACGCTTTAGGTATACCCTACAAACTGGTGACTTCATCTGAGTTTTTGTCAGTTCCTACTCACTATGTGTAACCAGGAAACCAAACAACCTTATCTTTTATAGCAGTTGACTTTACCTTGAGAAAATTTTTTTTGAAAAAGTAGCAGGCTTCAAAAATCTTCAACAATAGCTTACAGGATGACAACTACATTTGGGAATTCTGTAATGATTTGGTGTTTGGAGTAACCTGATAAACAGGTTGGATTGTTGGTTTGTCACCACTTTTGTTGCATTAGTCAATTTCTGTCTGCAGAGGATTTGATTTCACTCTGACCATGAATTCACCGTAAGCAGCTCCCACGCCATCTTCAGTCAACGGTGTTAGTTAACAAGTTTACAAGGAGCGCCTGCTAGTTTAATGAGCGACAAATGGACATCTGCCAGAGAAACATGAAGGGCTTGTTTAATTTATATGTATTCAAAGGGTTTATGCAGCTAATATATCATGAGCATGAAACTTTCCACTACTGTGTTAAGAGACCGTCATCTCTCTGACAGCACCTTGGTAACGTTAGCACAACCAGTGAGTTAAACCAGCCATTTTGAACTGACAGTATCACAGTTGTGTGCAGAAATTCAGATCTGGAACCAGACTATATTTAGAGGGGTGTTAGTTTTGGCAGCCAACGCAACAAACCTATGAGTAACAGTAGTCGACAACATGCTGGGCAGCATGTATTGCTCAATAACAGCTATGAGCTGTTGAAGACAGTAAGTGCAGTCGAAAACAGACACACTCAAATGCATTCCCACAGTAGCAAGCTGTTTATACTGCAAATATGAAGGACCCCCCCAACACACACACACACACACAGCCTCATGCAGACAAACTGAGCTGTGACCTGGCCCTGCGGGTCTGACAGGTAAAGAAGAGCTGAGCAACCTGCCCATGCAGGTAGAGAAACATTCCATGTGGCCCCACACAGCAAAAAGGGAGTGTGAGGACGGCGGCATTGCAGCCAATGTCATATAGTTGAGATTCATTTATCAAGCAGATCTTCCACTTAGTGCCCACTCGCCGACACTAGTTAGAAAGCCAACATCCTGTTCTCAGTGCTATCTCTGCTACTTTACACAGCTGTCACTAAGCAAAAAACATGAATCTCAGTCCTCCAAAGCAAGAGCAGCCCTCAGACATGTAGGCCTAATCAGGAATCTTACATGTCCCTTGTTTGCAGATCGAATCGCTCCCATTTTTATCAAACCCAGCCCATCTCCTCTACCCTGTTCCACCCCTCAGGCTACCAGGCATATCAGAAATGACTGGCACATCAGCACATTTATTACAACTATCACCCTGCCAGACATCTCGCCAACCCAACTCACACACAAACAGAGAGACACACACACACCTCAGTTACATTACCACTTATGACATATTATACAGCTGATAAGATCCCGTGTGCTGATAGCTTCACCTTGCCCCTGAAAAGGTCGACAAATTGTGTTGGGAGAAACTATCAAAGCACACGCTGGGAGTTTTACAAACATGCCAACATGTCATACTAGACTGTTGGCGGGGAAGTGGCCTAATGGTTTGTCTGGCTCTACTGTATGTAATGAACTGTGCACAACAAGCGGTGCACTCATTTATCCTGACTAAACCTTTCAACAAAGAACTGTATATTTCTTTAATGAAACCGATTAGCTGGCTACATTTAACTTAAAACAGAGATTACAAAAAGTTTATTTTATGCCATTAATGCACTTTTTTTTTTTTAAATTACCACAAAAAGTCTTTGCAAATTTTTGACATTACAAAATGACCCAAATCATCGGCGGTGGATGTGGTCAGAAGTGGTCTGTTGTTTTGCTGCAGTGTAACATCATCACAGCTTGAGAAAGGCATGCAAGCTCATTTAGCAGACCTGCAGGAATATTAGATCAATTAAAAAAAAAAAAAAGTTTAATCTCAACATGAGTCCTGCTCCTATACATAAAACCCTGACATACAATAGAAAGAACACACACCATTATGAAAATCACTTAAATGCAAACCAGCTACATTTCGTGTAAAACTGGCTGTGTTAACCAAAGATATTCACTTTAAGCCAAGCTTTACCTAAAACTGTTTTAATACATAATGCGTTCTCACTTACTAGAAATACTTAATTTGGTTTATGCGAGGGGGGACATACCAGGGTAAAGTGCACAGGAGGCGGGACATGACATGGTCACATAACCAGAATGAATCTGAATCTCGTCATGTGTTCAGCTAGATGTTTTCATTGGTCTCTTCGTTGTAAAAGATCATTTTTCCTTCACCACCAGATGTTTGTGTTCTTCCGGTTTCGCACCGGTCACATGATAAAACGTCAACATGCCCACACTGCTGTATTCTCACATGGGCTCGCTCAGACTTTATGTGGGCTTGGTACTAGGGAGCTGGCAGAGTAAAGTCCGCTTAAAGTCCGGGTCGACTGACTCAGACCTTTGCATTCCATCATACAACTCCTCCAGGTAATGCAAGAATCTCAGGGTCCCAGTGCACGTCTAGAAAGAGCTTTGCATTAGTTTTAATACCATGTTGTAACCATGAGGCTCCCTCATGAAGCAGATCATATATGGCCTACTAGTACATCACATCAACCTCAAACTATTCAACACTCATGTCTTAAGATATTAAAATTGGCAGAAATGTCTGTCAACTTGTGAGTAAGGCTGAGGGGCTTCCCTGTTAGACCCTGACTTCACTGCAGGCCGTGCTGTGCTGCATACATCATCTAAACCGAAGCCTCATTAAATAAAGTTAGCCTTCCATCCCGCTGCCCTCCTGTCAGTGCAACTCAAGATGTAATGCAGCAACTCCAACTAACTGGAATATTGCTGACTCACTTCTCCAATCACACCTGACATGTTCCCATGAGGGGACAACTGGTGAGGTGATGATAAAGAGGCCTCTCAGCAGAGGAGAAGACTGGGAGGCAGGGGAAACAAAGCAACTCAACAACTGAAAGGATTTGCTACGTCTGGGACTGAGTGAACAACTGAGAAAAACGTTCAACTGTTCCCCGGCGAGCCTTGGTCTCGGCATCAGTGCTTTTCATGTCAAATCTTGCCTCATCTCTTACACCACTTGAGGAATGTGAGGAGTGCGAGTTTCTGACTGAAGCTCAGAAAATATGGCTGAAGAGTTTAAAGCCTAAAACATGGGCTCAAAGTTGAGTCACTTCAAAGCCACATTATGTCACAACTGCATCAGGATAATGGATAAAACAAGCTCACACACACCTAAGTGCGACTCACGGATAATGGATAAAACAAGCTCACACACCTAACTGTATGTAAAACCTCTTGATTGTAATGTACCAAAAGAAAGCCAAAAATCTGTCACCATGCACTTCATTTCACATCTCAATACTATCAAGTGCGACTCACCTATGTGTTAGGTATTTTTTAGTCAGATAGAAATTGGATAGATACTTTCTGTATTAGAAATGTTTAGTGGAGATAGGATGTCTAGTTAGACTGTTAAATGCTTAGTCATGCTTATGAGTTTCTACAGGGTACATCTGGTCAAGGATAACTAGAGAGAAGAGTTGATGACTGTCAGCAGACAGGATGATTAATATTATTATTAGGACGTGTATAACTGTAGCCTTAGCCATAATATGTTCTTATGTTTAAGTCACGACATGTACTAGAGGTCGTGAGAATGTTTTTAGCTACACACCACTTAATCAACAGACACACACACATGCACATTGATTTGCTTCATGTTTTGACTACTGCTATGGCCAGCTGTAAAGCTGGCACCAGAGACGTCGCGGTTGACGTTTCTGTGTAGTATGGGGCTAGCCCAACCGAGGGGATATAATGTATAGGCCTGGTGGGTTCAGGGGCTTTCATCTTACATCTGCCTGTGAGCAGTTTGGAGGTGGAAGATACCTGAGCGTGTAATGTTAATTTTACCTGTGATCCTTTGAATAAATCAGCACTGTTTTGAAGTTACTTGGACTGTCTCCTCTCTCAGAGTTAGCAATGGTAACAAGAACTGAAGACCAACATATGCGTATGCTGTACGTGTGCTCTCAAACGCATGGATTGTTTTATATGCATGTGTGCACATGCAGTATGTATGTTGTTGTGTGTGAGACTTCAAAGTTTAAAATGGAAATGAAGAACGTTAATGTTGCGAGTAGCCCTGCAGCCAAGGGAGCAAAATCAACCACTGACTTCTCTCTGTTAATGAACAGTTGAGCATTCCTTCATGCAGTAGCGCGTTCCCGCTCTCTCTCCAGTTCGCGCACACACACCTGCCTTCGGCTTTCCCAGGTGTTCCTGTCTTTCTGTTGCCTCACAAAAAAGGGCATACCAGGGCATGGCTACTTTCCTTTCTTTTTCCTTGCACTGCCCCTTAGATTTAATCATGTTTGCTCTGGTTTTGAAATGGCCAAGATATTTTTTACCTAGGTAACCTGAATCAGGCTCACACACCTGCGGCACAAGCCCCTCCCTTTTACACCTGCCGCCACAGTGGCAGAAGGCAGGTAATGGTATGAACTGGCGGTGGTGATTGAGTTTTAACTATCAGCCGGTGGCCAGGGCTGTGTGAACCTTGGTGTGACCCCCGGCGACCCCTCCACTGCAGTTCTCCTCAGAGCTGGCTCCAACCTTTCCATGAAAGGAGCTTTAAATGAAGGCCATTATCCTGTTCCACAACCTCCCAAACTGAAGTCCCACAGGGGCTCCCCTTAGGGGCTGGCAGGGGCATCCATTATGGGTCTTCAGCCAGGAGCTTTGGGGAAGGGGGGGGG
>NW_018128012.1:241129-244175 GCF_001952655.1 Monopterus albus | reverse complement strand
TTATGGCTCTGGGGGATGTAATGTCCAGATGGCCAGGTGCTACAGAGGAACCTGTCCCACCTTTCAACCCACCACCAGCCCAGACCTGGTGGCCAAAGAGCTCAGCTTTAGACTGGTGGCTGAAGAGGAGGAAGAGAATTGAAGGACAAGAAGATGTTTGATTTACAGAACGATTTTAACCTCACTCTTATGAAAGTCAGCCTTACAACAAATTCAACCTAATTCAAAGGAAGGTCATGCATCAAGCCAATGACACAGAAAGATGTTTCTGAATATTCATCTGTCAACAAGACAGTGAGGCAAGACTGACAGTTGTATAAATAGAGGACTTGCTACATCATTCCAAACAGTCTTCTAGACTGGAATTACCCGAAGCAGAGGTAGAGAAAAAAAAAAATCTGTTGCTCAAGAGCTTGGCAAGTATAAGGCGCGATACGCTCTCATTCCAACCCTTCACCACTCATGCAAACACATACATACATTCAGAAACTCACACTTCCCGCCCACACACATACAAATCCCACCCCAATACACACAGGCCCATTGTGAAGCCACAAAACAGAAACAACAAGCCGCTCAAAAAACACCCAAGGGACTCGCAATTCACTGCTCAATCAATCTAACCGCTGTGCAAGCAGACGCGCACGCTGACTCACACACACATGCAAAGCACATTTAAAACCAACAGGTATGTTTTATGACAAATGAATTTAAAAAAAAAAGACGACACACACAGAGCACTACACTGCATCGCCCTTGAGGGACAGGCCAGCGAGTGCAGATATAGGATTACTAAAATTGACGCTTCAGTCTTTCTATTGTGAATGTGAAAATCCAGTGAGGGGCCTCTAAGTGGATGCACTCACACAGAGAACCTGTTCCAAGGGCACTAATTAAATCTATACAGGCACTGACATTGATTTGAGAGGCCATTACCATCCCCTTATGGTCATCAGAGCCCGTTATGGTTTACAAGTGGTGTTTGCGGGGCACGCCGTAGCACCACAGAGTTAGGGTTGGAAACCGGCAACAGCAATATCAGCAGAAAGCATATGTCAAAGTACAAAGTCAGCAAATAACACAATTCATTAATGTTAATGATTAAAAGAAAAAAGCAAATATGAACTTGGAGAAAAAAAATGAATTTATAAAAAACCTCAAATGTACAGGTGTCACTGTGTCAGAAATCCATCAGGTTTTGCCACCACCTGTACTGTACAGACGAGCAAGTTAGTGAACACACTCAGGGGTTCACACTTAAACTGTCGGAGGAAGGAGTAGGTGATGCATCTGTGGAGCTGAAGAAAAAGAAGTTTTATTTTATTGTCATTGTAATATTGTGACATGTACAACGAAATGTTTGGAGCCGAGGGCCCCGGGCCGCTGCGTGCATATGCACTGCCATCATGGGCAACTTGGGGGGGTTCAGTGTCTTGCCCAAGAACACCGAGATTCAAACCTTCAACCTTCCGGTTGGGAGACAACTGCTCTACCCACTTCACCACTATCGCCACCCTGAAGGTGATGCTGCAGCTTTTAGTTTCAAATGCAGATGCTCGCAGACACGACAGCGGCACTTTGAGATGGACTGAGCTCAGATTTAGAAGGAGGATATTTGCTTAGGGCACAAATTTGTGATGTGGCATTTACAGCAGGAAATACTAGGATTTCCTCTGACAAGATGCACTGCAATTCAGAGAAACTCTAAAAATAATATCAGACAGGTGCTGGACAAAGGCCAACAATTTTATCTGTCTTTTTGTTTTTTGCATGTGTGTGAACAACAACAATCACCTGATCAGAGGTCATATCAATATTAGTTTTGTTATTTTTAGCGATTGTAGGACAGAGAGAAACTAAAGGAATGGTATAAATAAGCAGTTTCAGTGGCCTCTCCTGTAATTACCATAACCTCTGACAGCATTCAGTTAAACTGTGACTGAGCAACAGTGGGTGTCTCAACCTGCTTTACAACAACAGACCAGAGAGGAACAAAGGGAGAGAACAGGACTTCAGGAAGAGGAACACAGGCGTAAAATGAACCAAAGGGGTTCACAGAGAGAGAGAGAGAGAGAGAGAGAGAGAAAAAAAACTACCTTATGATATGTGTTAACAACCCATAAATATCTCAGCCAGTCCCATTCCACAGGAATACTTGCTGCAAGTCATCGGTCAGGTGAAGGAAAGTTCAGATCAATTTCTTTTCCCCACCTGACAATCTACATGCAAAGAACACATGTAGCACGGGGAACGCACAGCTCATCTGTATATCTAAACCATGGTGTGTGTGTGAGAAGACACGTCCAACAATCTGGTGATCCATTTCTGAAAAAGTTTTGGTGTTATGTTTGTAATGAGTCTATGTTCTTAGTCACTAAGAAAACAATTAATTAGAGTAGCTGAGTAATAAAGAAGCTGCTGGGTTTTTATTTTCTCAGTGAAACCATTGCAACTAAGCAATGCCTGAAGTAAATAAAAACGGTGGCGCATCAAAGACTTTATCACCAAATCATCACACCAGAGCAAAAACGTCTTTATATTGGTAGGCTTCCAAGCCAACTAGCTCACTCACTTTTTTTACAATAAGACCACAGAGAAAGTCACAGAGAAGGGCAACACTGCAGTTCTGTGACTGAGGACAGTAGCTGCTAAACTGATGCGGAAGGATGCTAATGCTACAGTGGAAGCAAAGCTCAATCTGCTTGGTAATTGTGACGTTCCACTTCAAGGTCCAAACTCCCCCAGACAAAGATGGTGGAGTCCGTCATCCTCTACATGATAAAATCTTTTATTTAGCGAGAAATCACCGACAGCGTTCTTAAGATTCAGAGTAGTCAGCACTGCTGTTCCACCTGGTGATGGGGTCCAAAGTTTGATTTCATACGGTCCCATCAAGAAACTCAGTCACGGCACAACTGGATAAACTGTATGGAGATGATGCACGTGAGCTGTGCAGTCGATTGACAAGTGTTGAAAAGGTGTTTCTAACCGCAGATGCATGGACAGCACTTACAACAGACTCATATGTGACAGTCCCCTGCCATTA
>NW_018128012.1:231864-241067 GCF_001952655.1 Monopterus albus | reverse complement strand
AATTGTAATTGTAACTGATCATTAATCGTGTTGGCTGTTAACATGGTCCTGGCCTGCTGCGGTCGTAATTATGCTCACAGGTGTTAAAAGTAGGCAACTCTGTTGACTTTCCTTCAATTAAAGGAACAGTTCGTAACCACACAACAGGGCACAGCAAAAGAGTTATGAGAATTAATGTATCCACTGACGTACATGGTCACATCACTCAACTTTCAAACCCGATTAATTGCCAAGTGTGAACAATACAGCCAGTAACAAACAACATGCCACTGTGACAAGACAAAGCAACGAAAACAAAATCCTTTTTAAAAACGTCTGGCCTGTCTGAACTCTGTTTATCTAAGCGGCCTTGGTATGTGGGAGTTATTCTCTTTCTCACGAGCCAACAATTACAGAAACATTTCCCCTAGAATTAAAGAAACAGAAAGGGGAGGAGCACATAATGCATGGTCATGTTGAGAGGCCCTTCTTTAAGGAGGAGCAGAGAACTCACGATGATGGAGATTGATAAGATAAAATCAAGCAAAGGAGGAAAAAAAGATTGAGCCCAAACAAAAAAGATTGATAAGAAGTGTTTTCTTTTTCTGCACATTCAGAAGCTTGTCCTTCTCTTCCCTCTCTTTTTCTTTCCTCCCCTCAGGCCGATCTTTTTCCTGCATGTCCGGACGAGCTCGAGTCAGTCCCAGGTAAAACTGGTCACCTGAGTCCTCGCCTTCATCTTACCCCACCTCTACCTCCCCTTTTGCTCACCTGCCCTGAGGCGAAGCTCTCCCTCCATCTGGCACCGTGAGTAAGAACAGGAGAAACGGCTCCACTGCATTCTGCACTGATGAAACATTGCATAAACAATGCCCCTACTGTTGAGACGAACTTTAGTATGAAACAACTTTTTTCAGTTAATTTACAGCAGCGTTGCTCCAAAATGAACCCATGTGCTATTGTCCTGCTGCTCTCATTGCTTGGCAACAATAGGCCGGCTCTTAAGGTTAAGCTGCAGATGTGTTAATGTGCTAAGACCGTGTGATTGGGCTTGTTAAGAAATTTAAGGAAACAGCTGAGTGAATAGCAGAAGAAGAAAGGAAAGGGGAAGGGATAAAAGAGGAAAAAGCTCATTTCTACCGACATGGACGGGCTGCTTGAAGGGGACAGCGAGCCAGAGCAGCAGAGAGTGACAGAGCTACAAAGGAAACACAATTGAGACTCTCCTTCCCCCAGTGCCAGCCATCTCCCCTCACTGGGTTTTTTTTATCCCGCTGTTGCTCCTGCCAGGCAACAATGCGGGCCAGGCTTGTTCAGCAGAGCCGCAATAAGACAACACTAATAAATGCCAACTGGGAGGAAAAACAACAAACAGCTTACATTTTCAAATTTTACACTGAACTAGTCAGGGCTAATTCCTCCTCCAATGTTTAGGGGAAAACACCAACCCTCACTCGCCCATTCCTTTTTCTCTCAAAACGACCTCATCCCAACCCCAACCTGTTTATCCACTGTCAACAATACAGGGCCTGCCGTTGGAGTGAGGCACCTGCTGCTTCCTGGTTCACGGCTGCTGATCAGGAGAAGCTCAGATAAATAAACCGTCTCGTTTGGCTCATGTGTTGACAGCGATGCATTCCCGCTTTTCATCTGCTCTTCTCTTATGCAACCCCACAGTACACTGGTGTTCTGCAATGCTGCTTTGACAGACTGGTTTCCCTTGCTGGGGTTAAGCATATTTCTATGTGTGTGTCTGTCTTTGTGCATCTTTACTTTGCTTATTCTGCAGCTTCAAAATTGCTTTCGCAAGCACCATTAAACGTAGCACTCCAGAGCCTTGCCTAGAGCAGAAGCAACATGAACCGTTTATCTGCATTACTGTGTAAACCACACCCACCCTTGAATTTTCCTGAGTAAGGCCCCAATGGAAGAATTTCTCTAAACTCAGTAAACAACTGTAGCTCAGGTGAGTCATCAAAGACACAGGAACCTGAGGGGCCTCAGGTTACCCATAAATCAAAATCACTAATGGCTTTAAAGAATGTTTTTAGTGATCCAAAGCAGAGCTCACATCTTCAGTTTAATGTTGAGGAGATGCGTTTTGTGGAAGCAGATCATCAGAAGAACTCGTGGTGGTTTTCTTGTTTGTCTGCTTTGTGCCACTGTCACTAAAGGTCAAGGTCTATTAGCAAGGTCTTATCTCTTCCTCACCATTTAGACTGCACTTAAGTAAATTGTAAGCCACAGTGAACACACTCCTCCCTCACTGTTCCAGAGCGCTGTGCACAGCAGGAGGCCTGAGCTTGATTTCATTTGATTTGATTTGATTTTTTATTCTTTCAAGCATGTAAATACAGTCGATATGTCAACACACATAATTTCACACATATCCAACAAATGCTAATCCAATATCAATGTGCTTATACCTAGTACATGTTTGAATGGAGTAGGAAGAAGTTAGACTTATCCAGTCCTACCCCATGACATCATCTTACCATCACTGGTTTGCAAGCAGTATTTCTACATAGATAATTTTGTTCTACACCACGCTAGTGATATACTAAACAAATTTTTACAGATTGTTAACATTCTTACATAATTACATTCTTAGATAATAATCTTCTCCACCGCACAAGTATTATACTAAAGAATTATTACAGAGTGTTAACATTCATACACCACACCCACAATGTTCCATCTAATTAATAATGTATAGCATGAATTTTCAAATTTAACTGACCACTTAAATTGTATCCCCCTTCCCTTTCATTAAATAGTTTTTGAATTCCACCAGGTAATAAATTGTTCCTGGCTTTATACACAAACACAGCAGTCTTATATCCCACTAAATCAAAAAATGCGTAGTGCTTTCCCGTCCAAAATATATCTAACCCTTGCCAATATCGATATATTCTTTGCTATTTTGTGCTGAACATATCTGATATGAGATTTCCAGGAGAATTTGTCATCAACTATGACACCTAGAAATTTAATTTCATATACTCGTTCTATATTAGCTCCCCCGATTTTCAATTGAAGTTCATTATCTAGTCTACGATTCTCAAATACCATAAATTTAGTTTTATCCAAATTCAGAGATAGAATATTACTATCACACCATTTCTTTATCTTCTCAAGTTCCTGTGATAACTGTCCCGAGAGTTGCTGTAGGTTAACACAGTACATATGGCATGTTCTGAAATGTAAAGCCGGCAACAGCTTGGGTTATATGAACAGCATTTGGTGGCTCATTCATATGAATAACAGCAGCATCCCAGTAAGCACCGATCTGATGATGCCAAGGTATCTGTAGGTTAAAATTCTCTTTCCTTCATGTGTCTAGATTAGACTCAACTGTTCTCAGTGACTACATTTCAACATCCACCTGCTAAAATAAGAGCGGAGATATGGGGTTATTCTGCGAAGCCCCAGATTCCTTTTATTGACAGCAGTGCAGGATCACTATGTTTGTCCCATCACAGGATGTTAGAAAAATTTGCCTTTTTCATCCTTTTGCACCACAGAATTTTTTTCGTCAGTGCAGAGATCTTCTTTGTTTTGGTTTTTTTTTTTAGGTACATGCTAACCTGACTTGTTAAGCCTGCCAAAGCTTAAGGCAGGACAGACAGGTACTGACTGAAGCAATCGAGGCTGCTTCAGGCAACAACACACACTGGGAGGGTAAACAATCTGTTCAACTCTTTATCTATAAATTATTTTGTCATGATCCTTTAATGGTTGGCAAATGGGTCATATATTTTGAAGTTAATAAAAACACTTTTTCCCCATTTCCCAAAATTAAATGGGACGAGGAAAAAAAAACAAAACATAACGAGCAGAAAATGTGAGCCAATTTTAGTTTTTTGTTTTAATGTCATGGCTTTCCTATTCATTGTCATGATATGTTTTTAAACTCTTCCTGACATGTTGTGTGCTTGTCTCATTCTGCCAGGCAGTTATGTCTCCCGACAGCAAATGCATGTTAAGTGCAGTACTTGTGAAGTCATGTCGTAGCACACCTATCAGCTGCTAAACATTAAACTGTAGAGCTCCATGGTGATGTGATCACAGACCATCCGCGACCTCTCGCCAGGGCCGCTGCTGCTCTGTACGTGCTGCAGCGGTCAACCCAGGCCAGCATTACCTCAGGAAAGAGATTTTGCTATGAAAACACCAGCCGTCTCCACTGGCTCCCTCCAGTACAAACACTCCCAGGGCTCCCAGAGGGGGGTGGGGTGGCTGTGGGAGCACAGCAGAATTAGGAGGAGCAGGGAACATGGGACAGTGCCAGGGTAGGGGGACAAGTGAGGTCAGGGTCGGTGACACAGACGCCTTCTGTGTGAACACTGTGACAAACATGGCTGATCGTCACAGCAGGCTGTGCTCAGGTCTCCAAGTTCTAAACGGGCCATAACGTCTTTCTGGCTACTTTGGCATTGGTTCTCACTATTACATCATCTGATGAACATAACCATTAACTGGAACAACAAAACTGCTGGTCACAAATTAACTAATACAACTCATGTCATCCAGGGTGCACACCACAGAGCTGTGTGTTACTGTATCCCTCATTTGATCCAAGAAACCATTTGGATCGCATCATTTTATATTGGAACTTGGATTACCCTTATGGAGGAGGAGGATGATGTTTCCAAGGACTTTGAGTTTTCCGTCACGAGATCGTTCTACAGTTAGGGCTGGGCGATAAGGAAAGAAATAAAATAAAATTACATCAGTAGACTGAAAGTTTAGAGGGACGGCCAGGTCTTGGTAAATTTGCAGTGGTCTGAAACTTCTTCCATTTCAATATTATCGCTTGCACAGTGCTCCTTGGGATGTTTAAAGCTTGGGAAATCTTTTTGTATCCAAATCCGGCTTTAAACTTCTCCACAACAGTATCTCAGATCTGCCTGGTGTGTTCCTTGTTCTTCATGATGCTCTCTGCGCTTTAAATGGACCTCTGAGACTATCACAGTGCAGGTGCATTTATACGGAGACTTGATTACACACAGGTGGATTCTATTTATCATCATTAGTCATTTAGGTCAACATTGGATCATTCAGAGATCCTCACTGAATTTCTGGAGAGAGTGTGCTGCACTGAAAGTAAAGGGGCTGAATAATTTTGCACGCCCAATTTTTCAGTTTTTTTATTTGTTAAAAAAGTTTAACATATCCAATAAATTTCATTCCACTTCATGATTGTGTCCCACTTGTTGTTGATTCTTCACAAAAAATTACAGTTTTATATCTTTATGTTTGAAGCCTGAAATGTGGCAAAAGGTTGCAAAGTTCAAGGGGGCCGAATACTTTCGCAAGGCACTGTATATATATATCATAATAGAAGTTGTTGGGCAGGTACCACACTGGTTGCTTTGGGGGGACCAGCAGCACTTGCTTCTCTGGGACTAAAGTCTCGCATTGCACATGCTCTAGAGAATGGCACTGCTTCAGCTCAGTGGCATTACCTGTCCTTGTGGGAACATGCTTTGGCACAGTCTGCAGTGCATGCTACTCTGCTTCTTGTCAAATTTTAAACAGCCAGATTATCTCCACACTACCAAATTCTTCTGACCCTTCTTTTCAACAATGTCCTTGTCTTCTGAGCCTTGGGATGTATCCACTGGGATGCCTTCTTCTGCAACGCTGTCACTCGAATTTTCATTAACATTATCTCACTCCTGATGCACTGATATGCACAGAGGCTGCTGCTCCTACGCTCTGTGCCGTATACATCATTTTAGCCTGACATGGCTCTAACTCTATTCCAGCCAGGTGATTGGTTTGGTATGGCACTATTCTCATATTCACTGGCTGTTGGTGTTGTCTGTTCAAAACATGGATGGAATGAGTTCTATTGACGTTATAATGGCTTATATTTCTGTCAAGGAAAAGTTATTCTGCGCTAATCATCCTTGTTGATTTTTCACCCAGCCCCATCTATACCCCATGGTCGAACGTAACTAAGTACATTTAGTCAAGTACAACTGAGATATCTGTACTTTGGTATTTTCATTTTCTGCTACTTTATACTTTGACCTCACTACATTTTAAAGGCAACTGTGGTATTTTTGCCTGCACAACATTTGATAACTTTAGTTACATTTCAGAATCAGATCAGTTTTAAAAAACAAAAGGAAAAATCATCATCACATTTCACTGATCTCCATTGGAAAGCTCACAAGTCACTCAGCAGTAATTCAGTTTATATATAAATTAAGATTTGCTCCACGTCTATCAGCTGTAATGTCACATTTGATCAACACAATAATACATCACTAATTATAAGCCAATAATATGATACAGATCAATGTCAAACATGACATCCTGCATAATGAGTGCTTTCAGCACTTTAAATATGGGTTGATGCCAATACTTTTGTACTTAAGTAACATTTTGAGGACTTTTACTTGTAACAACGTATTTTTACAGTGTTTTATTGCTTCTTTTACTTAAGGGATCTGTGTACTTCCTCCACCACTGTATAATAATCACTAGGCACCAAGGAATATTGCACTACAGCTGCAGTTGTGGACATGCATCATCTTGTCTCCTCTGGTTCTTGTACACTGTAAACTAATAAATTTCTTTTTCCTCTTGCCAGGCAGACCTGTTTTTGGGAGAGAAAATTATGTTGGTAAGAAAACAAGGAGGTATATATTCATCTTAACACACCGATATTCGTCTACCATGACCATAACGGAGTTCCTGTTAGTTTTGTTGTTCACACACACAGTTCACAGACCAGTCTGATGATAAAACGTTTAGTTACATGACCTTATGATTCTTGAGGTATTTATTAGGAACAGCACTGTGGGGCAAACTTCACTGGTAAATCTGAGCAAAATGGCAAAATACTCTGTGTGACGCCATGATTAGCACCGGCACATACTGAAATGTGATGTATATATGTAACCGCTGACCTTATTTCCCATCAGACATATCAGAAATTCTTTTGCACCAATGTTAAATGATGTGTTTTGTCAAGTTATGATGTATTTTCTACTTTTAGTCGCATTTACATAGCAGAAAACTTTTTGGTGTGTCGACAAAAACATTTATAGCCAGACTCAACATCATAACAAGAACTAAATTGGCTTGTCAGGCTGCAGGACAACCATTTGTTTATCTGTTGTCTTTTAAAAACAATGATGTTTAGCAGTCAATGTGGAAAATCCACATGCTGGAAGTTCCAAACATCATGTGTAAAAACCCAAACGTAAGCCTGGCACGTCAGGTGCATCATGCCGAAATTTCCGCAAATAAACTTTCCTGTGTGTTGGTCAGTGCTTCTGCAAATCTCAACAGATCTGGAGATATTCACACTTCTCCAAACAGCCAATTTATCAGTGATGCTTAAACCCCTCTGTGAAATCCATCAGTCACAGACGAGATATCGAACATCCAATCAGAGCAGAGACAGCCACATGAATTCAGTCTCTAATGAGATGAGGTAGATAGTCCAGCGGGTGGGGGTACAAGGTTGGACTTCCCTCATCGTTTCTCCCGCTTCCTGGGGTGCTGCAGATAACTGCCTGAAGGCCAGGGTGCTGCCAGCGATTGGCTGCAGAAGGCTTATTTACCAAATAAGGCTTGTCTGATTGGCCCACGGGAAACAATGGCATGTGTAAATAACTAAGAACAGCCATCCAGCACAGCAGTGTCTTTGTTGGTTAGGTAGATACTCTAGCTGTTTGTAGCCAACACATGCATGATCACACACTCACTGGTTAGATGGGGGTTAAGGCCAACTGGGAAACTGGAGTTTGGGGGTAAAAACCTCCAATAACCAGTTACCAACAGCCAGTTTTACTATGAAGTGCTGCTGGTCGTGTACAGGACACATCACTGTTTCAAGAGGCCATGTTCAGACAGACATTAGCACTGGATCAGAAAATACTCATTGGTTTCAATAAATCTTAAAATCTGACTTTCATGCTGAGACATTCTCCATTTCTTGTCATAGATGCCTCAGTCCACGCCTCATTGTACTGCAGTGAAAAAGGTTTTGAGCATGTAATCATAAAAAATATAAGCAAGGAAAAAAAACTGTGAAATTAGATTCATAGTAAACTCAGTCCTACAGCTGCAACATCTGTCCTGAGATATCCACGTCTTACTCAGTTAAAAAGGTGATTAACACATGACTTGGCTCAGGTATAAACAGACTGATAGTTAACACACACTCTTCAAACACACCTTTGCAGACTGTGCCAAGATCATGTCATCAAACACAGATTAGCTAATGCGTGTCCCCTGGCACCGCAGCCAAATGAACACAATACAAACACCTGTCTGCTCCACTTTTCTGTGGCTTTGTGACACAGCTAAGAGGTTCCAGTCAGCTGGCAGTTGGTTGTTGCGTGGTTCGGGTGATTTGCCTGAATGTTCGCTCACTATGACGAGCAGCAGAGGCTTCGTATGGCACTGGGTAAAACCCCAGTGACAGTTTATGGATGCAGGCCCATGCAAATGTGCTGCAGCCACAGAGCTCTTGACAGATGAAGTTCAGTTTAGCTGGGGGGCTGGGAGAGACGGCTGTCCGTTACACCGGGCCAACCAGGGGCTGTAAAACTAGTCCTGAGAGCTACAACACATGGGAATAGACTTCAGAGGTGCTGCACAAGGGATTTCATAAAAAACATTTGGCATCACAGAAATAAAATGAGACTGCCAGAGAGGAAGCTTTGTAATGTTTCACCTCTTTAATAGGGCCTCAAATCTTTTAACAAAAAATAAAACCCTTAGTACTGGTGTTGTAGTTTATTGTAAACCTGCTGCACAATCAGAAACTCTATCTCTCACTTTATAGGAAATTGTTTCAAACATTAAATAGGGGTCTATAAAAATCTAACTGATTATATTTTGACTGTGCTAAACTGTGCTGGTCATCCTCTAGCTTCGATTCAGAATCGTGTGTTTTGTAGTTTAACTGTTGCAATTTTGTTGACTAAAGAAATTAATTTGGGTTGAATTTAACATGTAACAAAGTTTCCCTCTGAAACAAACACACAGTTTAGAATATTTTCTGAATTATTTTATCTTCTCCTCTAAATCAAGTAGATTTTAGCACAAGTCATTTTACTTCTGCTTAAGTATATTTAAAGAAAAGATTGTTGGGGTCATTTACGACTCTTTCCTGTGCTGGTGGCAACATACTTCACTCGCACAACCTTCCATTTTGCCTGAAATATTTCATGCTCCACCTTTGCTTAACCTGTCAG
>NW_018128012.1:228033-231799 GCF_001952655.1 Monopterus albus | reverse complement strand
CTCATGGGTTGTCATTCATTCCCTTGACACTGTAAGTCACAAACTTAAGTTTGTACCTCAGAGCTGCTCCTTGAATGACGCCATGCACCTTATTCCACCTCAGTAATCCCAGTACTCCATAAAGGATATTTCTAAATCTAAAACAAGTGAATAACTTGGTGTTTTCCACAACCGTGTTGCACAAGTCGAACAGAAATCGGTTTATTCTAGGCCATGAGCGAAGATTTGGATGCTCTTTGTTCATGTGCTCTTCATTCACAGAAGCACCGCAGGCATTTAAACTCATCGCAAACATAGCAACAGCGGTCTCCAAAGCCCGTTGCAAATGCGTGTGTGTGAGGGAGAGAGTGCGTGTGTGGGATAAGAGTTGAGGCACGTTGTCTTCCAGGCCGTCCAAGAAGCCCCAGGGCACCTCAGTAAAAGAGATAATTATCTTTTATCTGCTATGTTGTGACGGGAGATTATGGTTCAAATTTACAATTGTTAAGGAGACAATGCAACATGAGGCTGCTCTTTTGAAAGTGGCGAGGGGGCCTCAAACGAGTGAGAGGACTCCCACAATGCCACGGCAGCTCATCTCTCATGTTCCAAGCTTGAGTTCTTTTGAAAAAAAGCCTGGCTCAGAACAACAGCAATTTATTTCCTAAAAGAACAACACAAGTCCTCTAGCAGCTTTTAGATGACACTACATTGTGCACTTTTATCTTGGTTAGGTATCAGAGTGATTTCATAGGCAATCAAAGATACAGACAAGCAAGTTCACTGCAAGATATGGAGCTTAGAACACCCTAACAGTCGTTTTACTTTAAACCTAAGGTTTCCGCAGAAGTGATTATGTAGGTAGTTTCAATAAAAGTGATTTTAAAACATCTTTATCACAAGTCTATTATAAAAGGAAACACAGGCAAAAGATTTAATTTATATTCGATCTGATTGCGGCAATTTTTGTAGTTTAAGACGTTAGCTCTTCCTCTAAATGCCTAATCTGAAATTGTGGGACGCACTTTTTATTTTAAGACTAAGTGTTCTTTGTTACTACGTACGCATGCGCCGCGTGGAGTGGCAACAAGTTACAGCAGCTGTGTCCTTGTTGTGTTCTTTCCCTTGTTTCTATGGAGTTCTGTTCTTATGGTGTTATGTTGGTTGTTCTCTATTGCTGCTGTAACACAGAAATTTCCCCACTGTGAGATCAATAAAGTACCTACCTACCTACCGGGACCAATAGGCTACATCACTTATGTCTGTACTGCCAGAGGCCAGTTATCTTAGCTCAGTATAAAGACTGGACGTGAGGAAACAGCTAGCTCGGCTCTGTTCAGCGGTAATATATCTGCATGCCAGCAACTCCAAAAGCTTATAGACAAACAACAAGTGAGCCTGTTTCCTGGCCAAGCCCAGTGACTTTACTTTTTGCAGGGAGCAACCAAATAACATGTTGCGTGTTAATTATCGAGTGCTGGTGGCCAGATTTTTAAGCTTTTAGCAGAGCTAGCCAGGTTTTCCTGTTTCCAGTCTTTATTACAAGCTAACCATTCCCCTGGCTCCAGCTTCCAGCAATATAATGTGCTGGCATTGTATCGACAGGTTTCCCTATAGATGGGTTACTGCCCAAGGGATCAGGGGCCCCTGGACTAGAGCCTCTGTATGATGTGACACAAAACGAGTAAAAAAAAATAAAAATAAAAAAAAATAAATACAAGCTAAAAAGAAATGAAAACAACCAAAAAAGACTAGTGGCCACAACTAAATATAGATGCAAAATGACCATTAAGACGCAAAACAACAAAATAAATAAAAGGTACAAAACGACCACAGAGATGCAAAATGTCTACAAAGAGACAAAACTCTCTTTCAGTGAGGGAATCATGCTTCGGGGGATGGGGGGGACATTATGTGTCAAACAGGACCTGTTAACTATGGTGCATGTGCTTGACACGCACAGATACGTTTCCTACTCCATTAACATTTAAAACTAGGTCAAATGTTCACTACACAACATGACGTAACGATTTAGCACGTCTACCACAAACGCAGAGGATAAATAACCACAGCCTGTGCAGGCAACCCGGCCCTGTGGGCGATCTTACGTACTCTGTGTGTAAAGAACCACAATAAGACAACTGACACATGCACAATAAGCAGTACAACACTGACTGGCGCCACGTTTCGGTCAACAGTAAAGCCACACAGAGAGGACAGGTTGCATTTCACTCACCCTACTTGAAGAAGGCTGTTCTCCTGCCTGTCCAAGTAGCGAAATGGTCAATAACCATGTCACAGAATCTCCACTAGCCTTTATATTTTGGCAACGCTGAAGTCCGCCCTGCCAACAGAAGACAGGTCAGCGCACCAGCGACTGAACTTCTCCATAAGGACAATTTTCCCAATTAAAAGTCCGAATTCCTCCTTTTTTACCCCTGCCCGCATGGTTTTGGCATTGGCCTGCAGTTCAATTTTCAGTCGGTGTAGCGGTAGTTTAATGTGTTTTACTACAAATTCCAAACCTGCACCTACTAATGTTGCTAATCCATACAAAATGACCATCGGTTACGTTTGGCTTCTTATGATTTGATTGGTCCTGACTGATCACAGGTGACAGTGGCACAACGGGAGTCTCACCTGTCTGATCAGGTGATGCCAGCTTCGGCCTGGCCTCCTCTCAGGCGTCAGTGCAATATGGCGTTTCACCACTCAACATTGAGGGGGCGCTGTTTCGTTCACTGTAAAACACTGGCTGAGAAGTGGGGGAGAGATGCCAGCAGCAACACAGCAGGATCACTGTTATTAAAATGACAGCTACGGTCTGAAAACCCAGGGGAAGCCTGTTTTACTTTGGTCCCCGGAAGAAAACACAGCAAACAGTTTGATTACGCTCTTCTTAATGTTCGAAGGTTTTGATCAAATAAATTTGGCACAAATTTGTGAAATTTGATATCAGAAATGTAGACTTTCCATATTAATACTAGCATGCGATGTGATAATGATAAAAATGTTGTTCTAATCAAGCGTTTTTATCATCTTTCTTATCTCTACTGTACCAACTGGTGAATTCTTAAACCGACCAGAGAACTAGACCAACAGTATGCGAACCACATTTAACAGGTATGTGTTTGCACTGTGGGACAGGATCATAAACCCACAACGCACAGCGTGCTCCCCCACATCACCACACTTTCTTTCTTTCTTTCTATTTATTCTTTCAAACATGTAACGACAGTCAATATGTCAACACACATAATTTTACACATATCCAACAAATGCTAATCCATTATCAATTTGCTTATACCTAGTACATGCTTGAATGGAGTAGGAAGAAGTTAGACTTATCCAGTCCTACCCCATAACATCATCTTACATCATTGGTTTGCAAGCAGTATTACTACATAGATAATTTTCTTCTACACCACGCTAGTGATATACTAAAAAATTATTACAGATTGTTAACATTCTTACATAATTACATACTTTGATAATTATCTTCTACATCACACAAGTAGAATTATTACAGTGTTAACATTCTTACACCACACCCACAATGTTACACCTGATTAATCATTAAGCCTGTTCTTGCATATATCTTGATTGACACATACCTTTATATTTATGTTTAAACTCGACAATTCTATTACTATTTTTTATGTATACACTTAAATTATTCCATAGTTTTACCCCACTTATTGAAATACAAAATCTTTTTTTGGTTGTACGTATAACATGAATTTTTAGATTTAACTGACTCCTTAAATTGTATCCCCCTTCCCTTTCA
>NW_018128012.1:213414-227692 GCF_001952655.1 Monopterus albus | reverse complement strand
ATTTCATATACTCGTTCAATGTTGGCACCCCCAATTCTCACTTGAAGTTCATTATGTGGTCTACGGTTCTCAATTACCATATATTTAGTTTTCTCTAAATTCAAAGATAGTAAATTATTATCACACCATTTCTTTATCTTCCCAAATTCCTCTGAAACCCTTACAGAGAGTTGCTGTAAGTTTTCATCTGATGCCCAAATGGTAGTATCATCAGCAAACAAAACCATTTTAACAGTTTCAGAAACCTTACATATATCATTGATGTATAATATAAATAGTTTAGGTCCCAAAACAGAACCCTGAGGCACTCCACATACAATATCCAGCTCACTCGATTGGTATTCACCCAACTTCACAAATTGACGCCTCTGTGTCAAATAACTTTTAATCAATTTCAGAACCATTCTTCTGATCCCATATTTTTCTAACTTGTCCATTACTAATTCATGATTGATTGTGTCAAATGCTTTTTTTAGGTCAATAAATATCCCCATCGTGTATTTCTTCTCATCCATAGCACTTGTAATGTCCTCCATCAGGTCGGTAATGGCCAGAGATGTCGATCGGTTCGACCTAAAACCGTATTGGCAATCAGAGAGGATTTTATGTTTGTCAATAAATGTATCTAATCTGTTATTAAAGAGTTTTTCCAGAATTTTTGACAATTGTGACAACAGAGAAACCGGTCTATAATTTGTGAAGTTGTGCTTATCACCAGATTTATACAGTGGAATAACCTTTGCTATTTTCATATTATTGGGGAACTGCCCAAGTCGAAATGACATGTTAAAAATATGGGTTAATGGTTTGCATATCCCCTCAATCACCCATTTAACAGTTGTCATAGTTATACCATCACTATCACTAGATGTTTTGTTACCACATTTATTCACTATCTCTATAATTTCCTTTTCAACTATGGGCTTCAAAAACATAGAACTCATGTTCCTTTCGATTGTATTATTATTTATAGTGACGGATGTATCATCTGTACAAATGCTTCTTGCTAAACCAGGACCAACATTCACAAAGAACCTATTAAACTTATCAACTACATCCTCAAATCTATTGACCGGTGTGTCATTATCCATAAAATATTAAGGGTAGTTACTCATGCTGGTACTGTTTCTAATCAGTTTATTTAATATATTCCAAGTACCTCTCATGTTATTTTTATTATCCTCTAATACTTTAGAGTAATATAGTTTCTTACATCTCCTCAAAATCTCAATTAATTTGTTCTTATATGACTTATATTTTTCTTCCGCCTTCTTTGATCTGTCCTTTATGAATTCCTTATATAACGCATTCTTCTTTTTACATGCATTCTGTAATCCCTTACTCATCCACGGTTTCCCACTGTAATTCCTTTTGTTTTTATACTGCTTACGAGGACAGTTCCTGTCATATACTTTCTTAAATATATTTAAAAATTGTTCATATGCTTTGTCGAAGTCTTCCTCTCTGTAAACTGCTTTCCAGTCCTGCCCCCCTAAGTCCTCCTTAAGCCTCCTTACAGCTTGTTCATTAATCACCCTCCTATAGAACAGATTTGTTTTTGGCCTCTCTTTTCTAAAATGGCACAAACTGCTCCTTCAAACAAATATTACTAATCCAAAACTTAGTGTCTGTATTTGAAAGGAAGCTGTACCACGCCTGAACCAAAAGCTAAAACCATTCGCAGTGTAAAGAAAAGATGATGAAACTAATGACATATCCTGTGTAAATAAGTTGCTACATCCTGTGGTGTGATCATGATCATTTTTAGCACTGTGGAAAATTGGCACTAAGTGTTTTTTTTTTCTCACTTTATGCTGAAAATGTGCATTTCCCAGACCTCTTGTCATTAAGGGTTCATTACAATTATCTGAAAAATCTAACATTGCTGGAGCTCAAGCAGCTTCTTCTGTAATTTCCAAAAGGCAACATTTTTAAATATCATTTTGATGAAAAAGTTTATTGTAGCATTCAAAGTCACCCAGTTCCTCCAAGATGGTGACCCCAAATTTGACCTGACCTCTACTGGTGGTGACAGCAGCGCTGCCTGGATGAAGATGAACTATTGCTGAGAGCTGATTACACCCGCAAATCTGTCGTCATCCTCACCTGAAAGATGAGAGGCAGATGCAGGAAGAGAGAGAGAGACAGAAATAAGTGGTTTGTGACGACGATGACGATGATGATGGAGGACAGAGGAGAAGAGATCACAGAGAGTTTGCTGGTCCGTATTTATCCTCACCTGAGCGGCCGTTGCACATCCAGTCACCCCTGGCAGAAGTCCACAGCCAAACACCAGAGGGAGAAAGGTCAGCCAGAGGCCATGGGGTCCCACCGCAGGGCAAAGCTCTTCTCAACCTCTGTACACACACACACACACACACACACTATTCCCATTCTCATTCCACATGCCCCCTTAACCTCACTATTAAAACACAGGAGCAAATCTCCCGATTGGTCACAGCGACTCAGAAACAAATGACGCCAAATGCCTGACTTCTGCATGGCCTTTTCTACAGGGAGGCGGAGGGGGGGCTGCAGTATTTTACTTGTGCAAATACATTCTGATATTGGAAACGTAACAGTCCGTGTGATTTTGAAGTAAAGATATACATTTGAGTCACAGGCCACATGTCAATCACAGCTGCAAGAAGAATGTGTGCGGCATACAAGGCGCTCAACTAAATGAGAAGAGCGAGCTATGAAGAAATAGCACCTGGTGAACTTTTGGCATAGTCAAACTGATAAAAATGTGGTAGAATGTGTCCCTGGATCCAATGAATGTCCAGCATCTGCATAAGCATTGGAATAAAATAAAATGATCCTTTTTAAGTTAAATCTCTGCTAAGAAGTAAAGTCCTCATGTTCACACAGTCTGACTTGTTGTCACCGTGATGCAGCACTGGGGTCAAAGTCTATGTTGTTATCATGGTGAATTTTCATGGTCTATTCTACTTTTTGCTGTGGGTTAGTCACCATTTGTTTTACTGTTTATCTTCCCAGTCAGCTCTAATCCACTTCAAACTGCCCCAACCTGAATGAAGGATTAACGCGGTTCAGGTGAACTCGCCTGCACGCACACAGGAATAAAACACCATGAAAACTGAGGCAGCTCTGACGACCGCTGGTGTGTGCGCTCTCATTTGTACATTAATGTGCAAAGACATCAGTTATGAATTCCTGAAACAAGGCATTTTATTTAGTTTTCTGTGTGAGGTGGGAGCTGATTTCGTGGACAGGGATGCATGGACGACCTCAGAAGGATTTGTTCAGAAGTTACTTTTAACTAACTCAGTCAGTAGCAGAAGACTGAGACTTAGATTAGCCTTAGGAGGGTAAATATAAATATAATCAAAATCTGAATTTAAAACATCAAACTCATCCTGTTTTTTCAGAATATATTGTTTAAAGTGAATCTTTAAAAACCTGGCAGCCTTTAAAAGCCACTGCCCTTCACTACAGCCTCTCACAACAATACTAGTTGAGCAGTAGCTGTAAAAACAAAGCTAACATATTTTCTCCTGCCTGCTACATCACACTGTTTCTCTTTGTAGCTCCGAGACCCTTTGGTGGGCACTGGAAATAAACTGTCACTGAATCTGAGGAAGCACCAGCCACTCTGCAGTTCAGGCAGTGCTCGAAACCAACACACTTCCCTTTATTTACCCAGCTGAACACTTGATGAATTTCTCAGCGGTAGAGGGGATACGTAGAGCAACATACAGTGGTAGCTACTACAGCTAAAACGCTAATGGTTTATCTGAGATTTGTTGTTTTTAAGCTGTAGCTGGCTGAGATGGGACTGTGTTTAACTTTAATGAGCTTAAAGATTAATACTCTCACAGGTTGCAGCATTTTTCATGACTTCGCTGACATATAGTGAATAAACAGTTTAATCTTTAGACAAAGAGAAATGCCTAAATGATGCAGTTTCCAGATGAGCTCTTGCTTCATGCATCATATAGAGTATTGCACGTCAGTCGGTGTGTACTCGTGTGACAAAGGCCCCTCAGCTGATGGCGCCTGTGCGGCCTGTCCTCTGTGACCCTGCCACTCGATTTGTTCCTCCATCTCCACTGTTTATTTCTGCGCTTCCTGTTTGTGCTCATCTGACCGTATGAGCCGTCCCTGTGAAAAAATAAACGGGTAACTGATAGAAATGGCAGGGTGTGGCTGGTTGTGGTTGTGGTGGGTTCATGATCGCACAGCACAGACAACATAGCTCTGGACCACGGCGCTAACATGTCAACAGAGATTAAACTAGTTTATTATTTTCAAAGAGGAAAAAAATTACGAAACAAAAAAGCAGTCATATTTTACACTAGTGATTATTATTAAATTTTTACAACCATTCAGTCTGCATAACATAAAGAAATAATTCTACATCTTTGTTTCTTTCGTATTTTTGGTACTCTGATTTATACATACAAATAACAAATACAGGAACTTTTTTCACAATGCATATAATCTGTGGGCAGGAACAAATGCTTTCAGGTGATCAAGTGTGTGCATGTGTGTGTGTGTGTGTGTGTGTGTGTGTGTGTGTGTGTGTGTCTGTATACGTGTGCGCATCAACACAAACCAATTGCCCGAGACCTATAGCACATCCAAAATAAAAAAGGAGAGAGGCGCCTGCGGCCGGAGCCGCTGACTCTCTGCAAACTTAATGCAACACAATTCACGCAGGCGAGATCCGAGGCCTGCCCTTTCTCCAAAGTCTCTCTTGTCTTCTCAACTCCTCCTCCCTTCCTTTCTTTCTTTCCTCTGGGAGGCGTCCTCTTCTCACTCCTCTGGCAATAAGTCTCTCCACCTGCCGCGACTCGTACCCTTCTCGTCGGTAGCTGCCCAAGGGCATGTTTCCTTTTTTCTTATTTAATTAAAAAGTCTTCATTAAATGTACTGTATTTCATACAATTTGTACAAATATATTCAACGTCAATCTCTCCTCATCTTCAGCAAGAAGAAGAAGAAGGCGTGCAGGGGGTTCCTGTTACACAGGCGCAAGGTAAAGAGAGGCAGGCTGGGAAATTAAGGGAGATGGCATTGATACCGCTTTTAGGTCTGTTTTTGTGATGTTTGTGTGTGGGAAAATGGCTCTTTGTACACAAATGGAGCTCCTTATCATGTGGATCAGCTGGGGGGGAAAATGTTCTCTCTCCCTGCT
Organism: Monopterus albus; assembly: GCF_001952655.1. Classification (NCBI taxonomy): domain Eukaryota; kingdom Metazoa; phylum Chordata; class Actinopteri; order Synbranchiformes; family Synbranchidae; genus Monopterus; species Monopterus albus. Next base: position 222,531 of record NW_018128012.1, on the reverse strand, counting down.
CAGAGGGAAAAAAAATCTTCCCCCCTGGAGGTCAGTGTGCCACAGTCATGTCTGCAAAGCATTCACATCACAGAGGTGCACTTAGATTTTATAAAAAATAAGATACAACTGATGACACCTGCCGTTCCTGCACTGCGGCTTGGTGATGAGACAGAGGAGCTTAGTGCGGGCTGAGGAGCAGTTTATTTGTCTTTTAGGTTATGAGAGCAGGTCAGCAGAGGTACCGAAGGGTGGTGGCGAGGCCCAGGTTTAGGGGTGGTGCAGCGCAGGGAGCTCTAACCCATGGCTGTGACCATACTGGAGGGATGGTGTGGGGCGAATGGGAGGCTCGAGGAGGGATGCATTGGTGTGGGGGTGGTCAGCATGTGGCTGGAGTGTGAGAACGGAGGGAAGGATGACATGTGGCGGGACAGGGCGGCCGGGCTGAAGGAACTGCTCTTGTCCATCAGGCTCTTGGAGAAGTCCTCCATGTTGTCTTGGGACTTTTTGCTCTTCTTGGACTTGCTGGACATCTTCCTGTTCCTGGTCTGGATGCCTTCCTTCTTCATGGTCAGAGGTCGGTTGATCTGCTCTCAAAAGGAGACAGAGAAAACGGCAGATTAGCATTTTGTCACAAAGAACTCAGCATTTTGTTTGCATGCAAGATGAACATCATACAAGCGGAAATTTCAAAATAAAGGCGTCCACAGTTATGGTTGCGTTTAAATGACAGTAAAAAAACTGAAGTGAGAGGTGTCACCATGTTTTAAAAGAAATTAGAAAAATGTGGCCCGCACTAAGCTTTTTAGTTTTTTAGAGGTAGTTTGGGGGTTTTGGGGGAGACAGTGATGAAAATGGATTCACAATACAGGGCGAATCTGTGTGTGTGTGTGTGTGTTGAGCTGGATTTAAATGTTGATTTGTTTAAGCTGGACTGTATCTGAGGCTGTGGCCATGCCAGAAAGAAACAGAGAAAAAGAAAAGATGGATGGGGGGGCAGAGTGTGTACAGAACAGACGGAGAAGGCTCTGGCAATTGCCATGACAACCGCCAGCCAAGTCCTCCTCTCCACTCTCCTCCTCAACCGCGTGGCCGTATCCTGGCCAAAATGGCCCCAGCTGCCATATTCCAAGATAGGTTTAGCTGGGAATGGAAGCTGGATGATGGAATTCCGGCTGTGGGCAGGATTATGAGGGGAGGTGGATGAGGCCGACTGAGTTCCTGATCTTTCTGAGTGGGGAAATGGGAACAAGGATTTCTTCGTCACTCGCTCACCCTGCCCGAGACGATGTGATTTTTTGCTGACTCTTTAAGCAGAATGGCCTTGATGATTAGCGGAGGGCAGAGAGCTGTGCCCCCTCCCCCCAGTGATGTGGTTTCACTCTCTAAGATCTGGCCCCATACTGGGGGACTTTCTCTCTTTGTCTGCTCTGAAGCGTGCTACGCCCATGAAGCTGGTCAGGCCTTTGATGCCGAGACGTGTACTGTCTCAGAGAGGAAGCCTCGGGCCTCCGGCCTGCATTCGGCCGCCGCCCCGGCACATCAAACAAAAGCAAAGCCAAATTGTTTGAGTCAATGACCACCACATGCACAGAGCAGCTGCTCACATCCTCTCTCCCAAAAGCAGCGGCAGCTAACCACCTGAAACCTCAGCCCCCATACAGAGGTGTCAAAGCTGAGCACACGCTACATCACTCAGATACAAAGACGAGAGACGTCTTTCACACGTGGTGAGAAAACCCCTGATTACTAAAGCAAGTCTGTGTTTTGGGTATTAACACAACCTCATGTTTGTGGCAACTTTTCTGTTTTCACAAGCTTCTTATCAAAGCCAAAGCTTAGGGGACAACAGACTGGATGATCAGGTGTTCTGGGACAGTCCACACACACCAGGAGCACATGCAGGCCCCAACACAAGTCGGGATTTACCAAAATAAACTCATTTCACACTTAAAGTCAGGGTCAGTTCAAATGCTAATATGTGACTGGGAAATATTCTTCTTCTCTCCTTTCACCCTTGGTCTAGGCGCTTAACTATCTGCCAACAGCATCATGGAAAATGATTTAACAGGGTGGGCCTGCATGGCAAGCGGGACACTCTTCACCTTACACACAGGACTATGTGATATGGGCAGCCTTTATCAGCTGTCAGTGAGAGGGGAAAATATTACCTACATGTGGCCTGGGAGCAGTTAGCCTGGTTAATATTATTATTATTATTATTACAATGGCCGTTTGATTAAAAGTGACAGCTTTGTGAGCAGCAGAGGAGAGAGAGGGAGAGATAAACGAGTCCCTGGGGTTTGCAGATTGAGGATGTGAAACCATGTGGTAAGGCACTAACCAACCCAAAACGAATCAGACGGATTGATGGTCAGAGGGGGGACTTCAAGTCCCTGGCGCGCTAGGAACCAAAAGGCTGCAAGTAAGAGAAAGAATTAATCGAATTTTAATTAAGCTTGCTCTTTAATACTCCAAAGCAAGGCGGCTGTGGGCTTAGTTCACTTATACATTTTAGATTCGCACTTACTGCCAATAAATCATATTAATTCCACAGTATTTGTTATCGCCATGCCCCGGAAATTCTCTGCAGGGACAAGTCAGATAAAATATTCAGAGGAGGAGGGAAGGTGCCCAGCAGGACGTGAGGAGACAGACATGAGGAGGCCAGCGAGGATGAAGCTGCACAAATAAATATGCAAGAGCAGCCCTGATGGCTCAGTGAGATATCCTGTTCAGGTTTATTACTTACATTGTGCAGTTTAAAGTACAGGCCGCAGGCGTTGCACACCGGGTCCCCGTTGGCGTTTCTCCGCCACAGCGTCGTCGTCGTGGTTTGACAGTTCGCACATGACGTGCCTGCGCGTCTGGCTGCGGACTGCACAACACACAGAGGCCACAAATCGCCACATGAATAACCCAGTCAACGTGAAGCTTTATTCTGACACTTTTAACACCACGATCCAGGGCTGCCGCTCCTGTAGGAGCCGGGTTTTACCAGATCCTCATTCGGGAACTTTGACTTTGGTTTGGAGACATCTCACTGTGGGATTTTAAAATGCTTCGTGACCAATTCGGTGCTGGAGGATTCCGGCAGCCCTGTGTTCATGGCAGCCTAGCTGGCTACATCGCTGTCAATACAATCCGCACAAGGCAATTGTATTTATTTCACTAGACATGAAATGCATTCTTTCGTTTCACTCATGTAAAAACCACGAAAAACGGCTGAAACATGGAAGTCAGTAGAAGGCTTTATTTGGCCTCCATGTACTGTACATTGTCAGCCTCCAACCATACGAATTCTCTGCGAGCTGAAATGTTTCAAATCAAGACAGAAAAGCCCAAAACAGAGCTGCTTTCACTCAGGCTAAAAATAGCGCCACAGAGCGCATACCTCCTGGAGAATAAATGTTTACAGAAGACATAAAAGCAACGGAGAGCTATTGGGTCTGATTAAATTTACCCTCAGCGTGCGTGTTTGTGCCACGCACACTCGTGGCGCTAAACAACTGGAATGAAAAGAAAGGGCCTGGATGTGTCCATTTGGTGCTGGTTAAGGTCTCACACAGGAGTCGGCTTTGCAGGTTGTATTTAGGGATTAATTTTTATACAAGGAGAACAAGAAGGACAGAAAGTCTTAATATGTGATGCAGTGACATGAAGCAATAGTGCAGCAGGATTTTAAACAAGCTAAAGTGTGCGTGTTTCTGGCTGGCCCTGACTTCATCCTGACACACAGTCAGTCTCCTGCCTTCGTCACAGCCCAGTCCTCTGCACTGCCTTGACATTGATGTTATAATCTCTAAAACAATCAATAAACAGGTGACCGCAAAGGACACACTAACGTACACGACTACATTATCTCTGGAAGGAATTTCCAATTACTCACAGGAGGCGGCCTCAGACCCTGCTACTGTGTGCGGGGAATAAGCAATGAGGCGGTCGGAATGACGCCTGTTCTGTCTAATAAATCCATTTATTAGGACCTTTCTTCATCTTCACTTTTATTGTGCTGAACCACAGTCCTCTGACTTTTTAACTCCCTCTTTGAAAATGACGTCAGTGGTAATAATCAGCAACATTTTATATGATAATATAAATGTTCCAGATATTATCTGGTCGAAGTGATGATCAGATCCTCCTGTGATGTCACTTTCTGACCTCTAAATAAGATTCTTTCCATTTTTCTTCATCTCTGACCCAAGGTATAAGGTCAAATGTCGCGTGGCAATTACCCATACACGACCATCCCCATGTTTTTACGCAAAGATTAAAACACTAAACAATCTCAAGTCGTGACTCTGTGGTGACCTGGCCCGGTCTGTGCCTTTATGTTTTGACTGGGGAAGCGGACTGTGTTGTTTAAAGCGACTTATCTGCGCTGCTCAGACATCCGGCAGCCCTTTCCTGGCCAGTCGGGTTTTCACATTAGAGGCGAGGTGCAGGAGAGAGGAGGCCCAGAGCGGGACAGGACTGGACAGCCAGCTTTGCCTCGAAAGATGTTCTCCCTTTTTTTATGAGAAGGCAGGGGGACTCCTCTAAAGCTCATAAAAGATGCAGCTCTGATGATGATGGAATGATTTCCCCTGAAATAGCTGCAAAAAATAGCTCTACCCGAAGCAATAAGGACTGGGAAACAGCCCGGTTGGCGGGCTGTTTCCCAGTCCCATCAGCCTGAACACTGAGATGTTAAAACGCGGCTTATATGATAGAGCACGGTGGGCTTTCATGGACGCAGGCCTGCAGCCAACGAGCTACGGCGGAAGCGCTTTTGTCTTTAGCTGCATCTCTAAAATACACATGGGGCCTCCTAACAGAAAACTAGGTGAGTCAGTGACAATTTGGGCAAATAAAAAAATAGCATCGCCATTGCATTTAAAAAAAAACTGTGCAGTAATATCTGAAAGCAGAGACCTGCACTTGTCGAGTCAATTTCCTGCAGCTAATAGGCCTACTTCTTCCTGGATAGGGGAAAAACAGAGAGAGAGACGGAAATGTCATCAATAGAGAAATGTGGTGGAGACGTACCAGCCGCCGCTTGGGTTTGATGAGAGGGCGATTCTGCCCGTTCATCTTGTGATAGAGTCCGCAAGCGTTACACAGATAGTGGCCCGTACCGTCCCGCCTCCACAGAGGAGTCGACGTGGCCCCGCAGTTCACACACTCTCTACCTTCTGCAAGAAGCAACGCACAAAAACATACACACACACACACACACACACAACATGGAGACAGTGCCCGGGTCAGTTGGTCCTTCAAAATTAAGAGTAATTCTTGTTACATGTAATTTATTCTGGCAGCAGAACATGTCAATGAAATGAGAGGAAATATTAACATTTTTTTAAAACATGCAAAATGCAAATACACGCTGTCAATACAACACCAGTCAACAATAACAATACATTTGTAAATATATATGTTAGTCATTCATTCTGCTGCAGCAGATATATTTAGAACACAGGTGGATTAAACACGTTAGTGGTAAATACAGCAGCTGTGTTAAGGTCCAGAAGCAGAAATCATTCAAATAATCCACCAAATCTTTCAACTCCGGTCCGTGAACAGGATTATCAGACTAAGTATAAGGATTGCAGGGGGTGCTGAGGTTTGATTGGCACTTCTCTAGTGACACCGACAGGTGAGACGCACACTGACACTTTGATTACAGCAGCTACAGAGGGGCCTGAAACTGAAACAAGGGAGCTGCAGTCACCGTCAGATTATTTGAAAGCAGAGACTCACACAGGGCCTTTGTGCGACGCCGAGAGCTTTTGCATTTCATGCAGCCGCACTTCCCCTTTTTCGCGCTGCAAAAACACACACGGCCCGAGCTGTTCACAAAGACGGAGAGGTGCGGCAGTCCGGGGCACACCGCGTTTATATCTGACAGACATGCACGCTCAGTGTGTCTTTCTTTCTTCTTTCTTTTTGCTTTGGCAGCCGAAATCAAACAGGAACTATGTCGACCAATGCATACGACTTGAGAAAACAGGTCTGTGCAGCGCAGGTTCTGTGTTGCACAAGGTGTTCGGTCTAGAAAAGCGCCAGACGTTTACATAACGCACGCTGCACTGACAGCCTCATTAGAATGAAGATTCTCTTCAGATCGGGAATTATCTTTAAATGCACATTATCCTTAAATTAAAATCTTTCTTTGCACTAACGGCCCTGTGTATGATGCTGAATAATCTCGATGATATGCATCAACTAATCCACTGGTTTCTATATCCCATCAGAGCCGCTGATATTAATCTCATTACAGAAAACTGCTTTTCAGCTGCGCCGCAATAACCTTTAAACTAATTACTCTCCTTACAATTTGGAAACGTCTCCCCTCACTCTGTCTTTCTCTCCGCTGCCTCGGTGGTTCGCGCACTCCGCGGCGGTTCACCCGCTTTTTCCCTGTGAATGAACGAGCAGCATCCGGAGCTGTGCCGCTGGGTAAACAGTTCAACTGTGGCGTGCGCTGGTCTGACAGTAATGGGATTATCTTAAAAATATAAACGGGGCGACAGAGCCCAGAGAGCTGGCTTCCCCTCTGTCTCTATCCCCCTCTCTGTTTATAAAGAGGAAGATGGAAAAATGACCTAAATTAACCTGCGCATTCAACTCGGAACCCGTCTGCGTCACGACGGTTTTATGTTGGTAAGAAAATGGTGTGTATTTATTTTAAATAATAATAATAATAATACACTAATTTAAAAATTATTATTATTATTATTATTATTAAATGATGTGGATTAAAGAAAGAGGTTTGAGGCACGTTTAGGCGCCTGTTGACCCGTGTGGCCTTCGGCCCAAAGAGGTGGCTTGTTGATGTGAGGGATGACTGATCATGAGCTTTTTGGGCTTTGTGTGTGTCTCTCTGTGTGTGTGTGTGTATATGAGATTAAACATGGCTGCTCATTAAGGCTGCAAATCTGGGGAATAATGTTAGATCAAAAGGGAATGTAATAAAGCGCACGCCTACCTGAACAGGACCTTGTTTTTGGTCTTGTTTTGGAACCATAACTAGAAGATGACCCACCTATCAGGCTACTTGGTGGGAAGAGGCCTGGGCCGTATTCGGGGACATAGGGTGGGTATGTGGCGATGGGGTGGTGGGCAGAGGATGACCCTGCGCCGATTGATGCCACACTCCGGCTGTGAGCTGACTCCAGTTTCATACTCTCGGCCAGGGTCACCTGGTACTTTATGCACTCTTTATCCTCCTGCCGCCCGGAGCTGCTGGAGCCCGGGGTGGATATGCCCGGGTCCGGGGACACGTCTTTTGGAGGGGTCGGAGGAAACGTGAAGAGGTGCGGACTGGAGTGACCAGTAGACAAGGAGGAGGAGGAGGAGGCCGGGGGGTAGACGGACAGGCTGGCCGGGGAGCCGTGGTGCAGGGGGTTCTTGGGGAAGGGGCTCAGGTTCCAGGGGGAAGTGCTGTGGTGAGGCGCGATGCCTTTGCTCCCCTCCAGCCAGGGCAGAGAGCCGTGCAGTAATGAGGGACGGCACACCTGGCTACCTGAGGCAGCACAGAAACACAAACAGCATCACAACCTGATCTCAGACCGGAAAACAATAAATACACATTAAGTCCGTTGTCGAGCTTTAGGCCTGAAACACCTTTACGCACGGATTAACAGACACATTTTTACATTTCTAATTGTCCTCCAGCGGTCAGTTCAAAATCCTCTCCATCTCTCTGTTGACTTGTTAAAATCGTCTGACCCCCGCCTAGTTTTCACTGTGGCCTTACGTGTGTATAATTGTAGCCTTTACCGTTTCCACTGAACAGGTCACATCAGCGGAATACTGGTAAGTCATAAGCCTAAAAGGAAACTCCACTGTGATTGACTGTTCAGGAAGTTAAAGGCTACAATTTACGAAACTCCACAGGTGCCGCATTCTGATAAATAACAGGTTGTAAACAAATGAAAATAAAGAGAAGTGACCACATACTACCAAAATAGTCCAGGTGCATGTGTGACCTATGCGTCAACACATTTTATGATTCAATCCGTAGCAGAGCACTCAGTTGATCCAGAAACAAATTACGCAAAAACCTTTTTGACATATGAGTCAGCTGAATGACATTTTGTGTTTGTAAAGTTTAGACGGGAACAGGGTGTGATTTAAGCAGTAGCCTGCACAGAAACCAAAGACAACCTGGAGGTAAACCATACATATTCACGGCCTAGTTTCACAACACTTAAGCTCTATATGGGGTTTGAGACCGTCAGCCCAGGCCAAAAGCGAAACTTGGTCTGGATCACAGACAGATCATGCAAATAATTCCAAACTCAGCCACAGTAATTGAGTCTGAGGTGTAGGGATAAATTACGCACAGAGATTTAAACAGGATAGAGTTCACATTATTAAATAAAAGGCCTAAAGAGGCCGTTTACTTACTGTGCGGAGGAGGAGGGTACCTCGGGACGGCTCGGACAGAGTTTCCATAGTACGGGGAGACGTGGTTCCCCTGTCCATCGATATTAAAGAGTACATCCACATCGTCAGCGAGGGGATACTGCGAAGGGTCCATGTATGAGTGGCCGAGGCCCGGGTGATGTGAGCCGGGATGCTGCTCGTTCAGCACCGTGTGATGATGGCTCATCCATCGTGGCTGATCCGCACTTACTTCCATTGCTTTGCTTTTTTCTTTACCAAATGTTCATGCACGCCGTAAAACGGTACGAGTCACAAGATAAGAAATAGTCTGTCCCAAATCCGTTTTATGTTAAATCCACAGGTTCCGCGCTCGCTTCCGATCACCTGGAAACACAGAAAAGAATTTATTGTCTTACTGTGTCAACTGTGTTCACATGCAGCACGACTAAAACAGGCAGGAGGCTCGAGCGAAAGTGGATTTACCCGGGTTTTTAAAAAACATATTTAAACACGAAACATACCCCGCATTACAAATGCAACAAATGTGTTGTCACATAAATACGTCCAAAATGGAATCCAGTCCCCCGCACAGTTCCTGAACTTCTTCCTCTGAGTCCGGCTCAACAAGTAGTGGAGGTTTGTACGCGCGCAGGACTTATTTGCATCGGATGGCCTGGCTGCACACTGACCAGCACCAGCAAGTTTGACTCACTGATCAAATCTGTGCTTGTGCGCAGTTGTAACCCTCTCCATTAACTCCGCTCC
>NW_018128012.1:212200-213389 GCF_001952655.1 Monopterus albus | reverse complement strand
TCCCTGTCGGTCTGTGTGGCTCTTGCTCCCTCACCCTTGCTCTACCTCTCTCCTTTTCTCTCTCCAGCCCCCACTTCTCTTTTTTTCTTTTTTTTTTTTACAGTGAAGGCATTCTTTCAGGATGGCGCCAGGCAGCTCAATGCTTGCAGACAGCTGTGGCGCGACGCAACTTAAGGAGGGTCTGTCAGTGTCATCAGTTAAGGGGAGGGGCCTGCCCTAATTGAATATAACGTGGGCCAGGAGGGATGCAGGAGATTCTTTTTTCAATGACCTTGTCAAAAAAAGACTATTAAAATAAAGCTGTTTTAGGAGGCCTAGTCAAACGCCACAATCTATTTATGCTTGGAAACAGAGGAGGATGTAGGGACGTCTCACTGCATGCATGGCGCCTTAAAGCCATCTAGAAAACACTGACATGTACATTAATCTGAAAGGCTATTGATAAAAAAACAAACATTTAAAAATATAAGATTTACACATCAACTTCTCATAAAAGGTAGCAGTAAAAATAAGTAGAAATGAAAGTGAATACAAAGCAGGGATGTATGGTAATATTAGTGTTCTAGTACAACACTGTGCACTTTTCCCATCAGTTTGCTGCAGACTGTGTGTGCACAGCCGCAAGAAGAGAAAAAGAGAGACTGCTGCTCTGAGCCTCTGGCAGGTTGCGGGACATTTACGTTCTTAAAATTGTGACAGTGCGTCCTCTCGCGGTGACAGGCACATTATTCTAATGGCAGAGCCAACCGGAGCCGATTTCCTCACCGTGAAGCAGGCACGGACAAGGACGCCCGGGTGACTGAGCACAGTCTCAGAAAGACAACAAAAAGACAACAACTTGATGCATGGTTTTACTGGCTGTCTGTTGACATCGCAGTAACACCGCAGCAATTCAAAACAGACCAGCAACAATGGGTCGTGTGATTATTTATTCAAAACTGTGCTTAAATGTAACACGATAGCGACTTTCCTTTGGGTTTCATCTATTTCCAACTTTGACAAATAAACAGCTATGATTTAGAGGGCGACCTTTCCCCTGCACCTCGGAGAGGAATTCACCCTGTCTGTGTGTTCAGTGTCACACAGGCATGATGCCGTGCGTCTGTGGCCACTTCAGTGCGCGGCAGAAACGGGGCTGCTCCGTGGGGAAGTATCTTGTGACTCCAGCCCATTTCGGCTTCTCCATACA
>NW_018128012.1:207452-212067 GCF_001952655.1 Monopterus albus | reverse complement strand
ACCACGGTGTAAAGTCAGGAAATGAACCCTCTCACAGAGCGTAGGCAGCGGGAGCGCGCACGCCCTTGTACCACGTAGGTAGCATTGTCCTGTACCAGTCCTGTGTTATCAGATGGTCGGTTTGAATTCACTGGCTGCACAAAAAGGCATGAAATGGACGATTGGTAATCAATAGTAGGATAATCAATTAGGAGCCAACAGTTGTGTTTTAGCAAAGGCAATTTTTAACAGTGTGAACCACAAGGCCACGCACTCAGGTGATGGCTCCATTCGTGCGTATTTGTCTACATTCCAAATGCTCCCCTCTTTGATACCGAGGTTGCTCTCACTTGGGCGCGGGCGAGCACGCACTTGGCACCGCGTCCTATTTTTCCTCTCCAGGATAGCCCCTACCTGGAGAGAGAGAAAGAGAGGGAGCGTTTCTCACTCAGACAAACCTGAGACGTGGACGCAAACTGCTGTCGCTGTCAGCGGACTCGTGTAATTATCCTCTCGAAAAGTATCGCGGAGCCATTATCCACAAAGTACCCGTTATAGGTGCTCGGAGGCAATGCATGACGGTAAATGTAGCCTAAAAGCCTGATTATGTTTTTTGTTTCGTGACTGGATGTGTTGAGGCTTAGAGAATGGGACATGGAAGCCACCCCTTCACTTGATTTCCAATAGCACCGGAGCTTATTCAGCGCGGAGTAAAAGTGTCTCTGTTCAAAAGCTGTCATTTGTAATCCCAAACTGTCGCCACGATGGGAGACGCTGTAGCCTCGGCTGTCCTCCTCTGTCGGTGTGAACGAGCCCCTGCACTGCTCTATTTTTTAATGGCCTACAAACAGCAGCGCTGTTGTGCCTAAAGCTTGATTCAGGGTCCAGTTTTGATGGCAGGAGATAATTTCAGTCAGTGTGTCAGTCAGCTCTGATTAAAATCGACACAGGGCAGTTTTCTACATTTACCACACGGAGAGGATTCCAACACCAGTGTGTGTTTGTGTGTCTTCTTCCTGTAAATGGCCTCATCGTTAATTACTATTGTAGTTTTCCCTCAGTAGAATAATCAGAGGTCAAAAAGATCAAATCACAGAGATAGAAAACACTAATTTAACATCACTAGCCTATTTCTATAACAAGCATAACAAAACTAAAAATATAATTAGAGATTTCTAGATTTTAAATCGCTGCACAGATAAATAACACACAGGAGCACATGTAAGTGAAACTATTTTAAAATCTGTGTGAGTGTGTGTGTGTGTGTGTTTCCTCATAATATCCGGGTCTATACTGTGTCACATTTGCTCACACTTTCATTCATTACATATACCGTACAAAAATAGCACTGCTCATATGAACCATTCATCTCGATAACAAAATTAAAATAAAAAGGTGCATGGTAAAAATACACCTCAGCAGAAAAAGGGGCATGAATGATTAATAAATAATTAAATAATTAATGCTCCAACGCTGCTCCAACTCTGTAACCCGGTGATTAAAATCGCTACAGGCAGTCACGGTGTAAATGTAAATATCTGACAGTTAAAAAAGCTCCTTTATTCGTTTTGAAAGCAGCGTAGCACCGCTGTTACATTTCTTACTCTGTGACTCATCTGTTATCTTTCTATTCTTTTTAAGAAAAAGGCTGCTACTCTGTCAGCATGAGAACCAACTCGGCTTCTGAGAACAAATCGAGGGCGTCAGATTCTGTTGCTCCGGCCCGTGAAACCTGAAAACTACAGTGGTTTTTCCTAGAATGATGCAAATGAGAGGGATAAATAAACCGTCTATTATTAGTGTGTTAAAAAAAGTAGCACTTGGTATTGTGTGTCATTCTTCCCGACGAGAGAAAAAGCAAACACAACGGTGTGTCGACTGACTGGCGATGCTTATCTGTGTCTGTATCGCTTCTCGCCAGACGCACTGATGTAATCTCTCCTTCAACGCACGGGGCCTGTTCACCTCTTAGCCTGTGCATCCCCACGGAAACAAAGGCATTTTGGCTAATTGATGAATTCTGGCATAAACACTAGACCAAGTAATTAACCCTAAAATTAGGCAAATTCCGTTTGGGCGCAGAATGAATCCACGAGTCCTGCAATAAGGTGCAGAACAAAATCTCGACCTTGACAAGAAATTCAAACCACATCACCTGCTGCACGTCTTTGTCACGCTGAAGACCGGAGGTAGATTTTTTTTTAATTCAAGTTTAAACGATTTTATACTATTTTAACATTATTATGATTATTACAGCCTAACAGGTCGGTTTGGGTATTCTGAAAAACATTCGAGGAAAACTCAGATATGATTTGAGATCTTCTCTCGCGCCCTGCTGGAGCTGTTGGCCCGTGCCAGCGCGAGTGTGATGCCCTTAGTTTGGCGTCCTATTCAGTCTCTGCTGTATCAACACCTATCGACCACAAACCAGATGGAGCAAACTAATAAGGCTGAAGCGCAGCCTCAGCAAGCCCGACTGCTTTTTTTATATCCCGCTGGCAACGCAATCAGATCCATTTCACGGCGTGTATGGGATTGTGCCTGTGCCACCGACCTGAGCGGCGGTAACAGGCCGCTGAAAACCTTCATCTGCGCTTTTGGGGCCCGGTTTTTAGGTAGGTAGGTAAATATTGTTTAGCTTTTACATGCCAATGCCATGTCGTGCTTTACGCATGAGCAGAGAGGAGGCTGCTGCCAATTATTAGCAAATCGATTTCGTTTGTCTTAAAAGAAACAGCGGCATGTTTAGGTCAACAAGAAACACTCTAGCTAACGTCAACGTTAAAGGTAGCGATGGCGGTGGCCGTGGACGCTGTAGCCAGCATGATCAACACCACAGCCCCCTTTCAGCAAGAACGCACAGCCGAGGCAGAACCCGTAGCTTGTCTCTGGCTCGAAGAAAGCCCACGCTTAAGACTGCAAGTGGTCAGATTTCTAACATTGATTTTCTACGCTGCACATTCGTTAGCAAAAGTTTCCCATCATTCATAGAGGAGGAACATCAGTGAGTTGTCATTTAGGGGAGAGGCAGCCTATTGGACAGAGCATTTAGGGTGCACCGGCTTCAGAGCGAATCTAAATATTTACTGACCTGCAGTGGACGCTGGACGGGCGGAGGCTTTTTCTGCAGCTGTGAAGAAAGAGTGACATAAAGATGGAAGCGCCGATGGCATTTAGAGGGAGAGAAAGAAAGAGAGGGCGAGAGGGAGAGGAGCTGTGGACGGAGAAGAAGGAAACACACACACAGTGGCGGCGGCGGCGGTGTGCGCGCCCTCGGTCCCAGAGTCACATCATCATAACACACTGCGAGGAGAAACACGCGCATATAGGCTACTGGGCAGCCTGCACGCGCATACGGGACAACCAAAGGCGCCCTCTTTACCCTACTGCGCACGCCAGCTCTTCCGGGTCTGAATGCGTTACACATTACAGGACCAGAAACCAGGGGGATGAATTACAGGGTTAAAATAGAAGAAAGCTGCTAAGATTTTTATCAGGCATCTATTTTTACATATTCGTTGACTTTTACTGTTTAATATTATTTCAAATCTATGGTACTGCCTTTTAATTATATTGGAAACCAATTATTTTCACCTGAGCCCAGGATGCAGCTCATACTTATATATGTATATATATAAAATGGTCGTTGCATTTAAGTAAAAACACTAAAAACACTGGATGATAAATGGGCGTATTTTGTGCATGAGAAATACTGAATTCAGTGTGTTTTGTATTATATGTGTAGGCTCGTTTTATAAGAACGCAGTTTATGCTCTGCAGATATTTCAGGGCACAACACATGATCTCACAGTGCCAGAGAAAGTCGTGCACCTTCTTTGTTTTGCAGGAGCAGCCTTTTCTCTGCTCAGCCACCAAGGACACATGGAGCCATAGCTGGTGCACTAAAACAAATGTCAAATCATTAGGGCTTCACATCCATCCAGCTCCAGCCCGGATCATACAGAGGCCTACTAGCCTGCTTACTGACACCGTGGTTGACTGAAAGCAGCACCAAGCAAATCCCAGCCTTGTCTCTGTGAAACGCACTGGGGAGGAAGAGGGAGGATGCTGGAGGCTCGGCATCTCTCCTGCTGCGCCTTGACTCTTTGAAGGAGAATGTAAACTGATCACACCCAAATCTATCTTTGGGGAAGAAATTCAATTAAGGTAATAAATGAAAGATAATTGACGCAGTCCTCGTTGTATTAAACTTACAGGCAAGTGTGTCTTTTTAAACTGGAGAATAATTCAGTACACGCACGGTGAGCGGAGCTTCTCATTTGCTGAATTAGTACGTGATCATCTCAACAGATTTACCAACATCCAGATACTGAAGGTTTATTAATCTGCTTTGACAGAAATAAAGTGTTTATTCTGAGGAATGATTAGCTCTTCGATTTCAGTGTAAAGGTGCCGTTAATGTGATAAATGCTTTGATACAGACTAATAAACAACTACGGCTTATGCCGCAGATAATTAACGCACATTGTAGGTGTAATAAAAAGATTAATTATGAAGAAAATTACGAGAATCAATTTTGTCTTGTTCAGCTGGGGTACAATTAAATAAGGGGAATAGAAGTTTTAAATTCGAAAGGGAATAAAACGGAGTGTATTGTGTGTGTGTGTGTGGGGGG
>NW_018128012.1:196418-207420 GCF_001952655.1 Monopterus albus | reverse complement strand
GATGCCCACGTCCAAAGTGCTCTGCTCCCGCGTGCGCCCGCCGCCATGAAATCGCGTGATTAACGTAGAATTTGACGCGAGCACCCGCGTGACAGTGAGGGCTGACAACAGCTAGGCAGAAAGCCTCCGGTACACCGGGCCGCGCCAACAAACAGAGCCTGCGCACACGGGCCTTTCTCCCCATCAGCTCTGTCACAGCCAACCTCTGCAGCGCAAACACCGAGGAGCCACAATCCCTCCTTTATATTCTGATTAAATACAGCGGCGTTTTTAGTCAGTGTTCATTTTGCAGCTGCAAAACAGCGAGTGGAGCAGCTTCATCTGTAACCCGCCCCTGTACAGCGGCTTTTCTGCCCCGTTAGTGCATTAACGGAGTAAATCATTTACGCTCACCCGCTTTTATAGCCTCCCTGTGTAGCCTAAATTTTATTAGACACTTCCAACTCCAAATGTGAAATAAATGCTGCGGTATATCTCTCCCTTTTTCTCCCTGCCTACATGCTTCTCCGCTGTAAATGTCGAGAAAGATGACCTTAATTTGAGACAAAACACCTCCAAAAATGTATGGGCCACGTATTATCCATTTACTTATTTATTTTCTCGGTGTGGTTTATTATTCTCGCCCTGTGCACTCTTCAACCGCTAAGCCAACGTGTGTGTGTGTGTGTGTGTGTGTGTGTGTGTGTGTGTGTGTGTGTGTGTGTTTTATTTTTTTTACGGTGGCTTCTCCCTGAGATTTTATTTTAAAATATTAGGCCGAGGTGGGGAGAATTATAAACGACTCTGCTCTTATCTGCTCCCTTCACGTATCCAGGATCACAGAAGCTGATTAAGAAAGAAGTCACAGCCAACGCTGGATTCATAATGATTTGGAATAATGAATCCTTATCTCGCCTCTGCAGATTATCAGCCTTTCAGCTCGCCATGTTTTGTTACATGGGATAATTTATTGCATCTAATACATCACAATGAATCTGATGGGGGAAAGTGATGGCCATGTTAGGAGAGAGGCTGCTTTTTTATCCCGGGGCAATGAAATGCCTTTACGATTTTTAATTGGTAAAATATAAGGGGATCTGATAAAAAAAATAGAAGCACAGAGGTATAATCTTGCCTGCTAGTGTTCCAGCAGCACTCTGCGCTATAATTAGTGTGTCAGTTTCAACCTGAAATTAACAGCATCGACCTGCCATCTCTGCTTACGCCGGTGGAGTCAGCTAGATCCTAATTTCGCATGATTTATTTTTCACCAAGAAGAGATAATTAATCATAAACACTGAAAACAGCGCAGCAAAGTGGAGATAACAAAATATTTGCATCTAAAAAGATTCGATGAAGCTAATTCGTTTCCAGCCCACCTGATCTAGCCACTGCTGCAGTTCTCAGGAGCACCTCCAAGATTTTTAATTTCCCATGATTAATCTTTGGGTGGAGCTGTATCATTAATCACTACATAAGATGGGGGAAACGGAAGCATGCCCCCCCCCGCCGGGCGTAAATAGCGGCTACAGTGGTGGGAACTGTTGGATTGTGGATGTGCAGCATCATGTGCATGATGGTGTCACTGTTGTTGGGAAGCCTGCGGGGTGGGGGGAGGTGTAGCCTGGTAGTGAACCACCAGGATCCAATGTTCTTTGTCTGGAAGCCGCCGCTGGCGCAGCGCCAGTGCAGCTCTGAGTTTTTGGATGGCGCTATGTTTAAACTTGGGCATGCTCACCGTGCCAGGATAAATTTACATTTTATTTGCAGCTGTAATTAGCTGATCAGCATCTCTCTGTGTCCCCCCGCTCTCTCTGTGCCCATCTTTCTTCTCATTATGATTTTCGCCGCCTCTTTCACCGCCTCTCCCCGGTCCCTCATTTTCCAGTGTCCTGGCAGCGCCACAAGATGTTTATCGGTTTTATACCCAGGGACACTGCCATGTCAAACAAACCGAGGATGGACACTTACGGGCGGTTGGGTATCCAAGCAAGCCCTCCCTCCCTCTCTCTCATCCTCCTGCTCCTGTTTCCTGGCTGAGCAGAATAATCCTGGACTGGGCGGCCACTGGGAGTCCAGTGAGGGTTTCATGAAAGAAAAACAGCCAGATCACGTCGGGTGTTGCTTAAAGGGGTCTCAGAAACAGCCCGATTTCAGCCACCACGTGAAAGAAAAGCTTTTCGTTTGTCTGTGCAGGAACAGGCCATATAACGAGCTGATGGGAGGCTGATGGGAGGCTGATGGGAGGCTGATGCTGCGGCCCAGATCCTGTAGACAGAGATGTGGAGATCAGCTTAATGAGATGCAAGGCTGGGGAGCTGGGGACAAACATTCAGTCACAGGTCCTCCCAGGAGAGCCGTGCACAATGCGACCTGCCTGTTATCTGCAGGGGAATGTACTCTCTCTTTAATGAGCAGTCGTTTATTAAAACACACACCATTTTAACCTCATAACTGAAAATTGGCTTTTCAGACGCGCCCCCGCCCCGCCCCGCCCCCCACCTCCACACTGCAGCGTGCGTACACGACAGCTATCTCCATGATCACCTGTGTTGCAACAAACCCAACAACACGTTGGAGGGTTTTGCAGAGCCTCTGCTTGGCCATGATATACAAATATTTATCCAGTGATAAGGAACCGCCACGATGGCAGATAAACTCCTATTCCACTGTGTCAGGACTCTCTCTGTACAAGCTCAGCAATTACGAAATATTTCCCTTTGCCTTCCTCTTTCCACTCTGTAAACTTCTCTAATTCGTTAAAACGTTATTAGGAGACTCCCTAAGCCGCTTTATTCTGTGTCTGTTTGTGTGGTTGTGGAGTCTGGAAAAGAAAGAAAGCAGAAGAGGAGAGAGAGGGACCGAGTGGGAGGAGGGGTTCCAAAAAAAGAATGAATGAAAGCCTGGCTTGGTGGAACAAACAGCGAACATTTAACGTTTACACTCTGCCTGGCGACTCTCTGGCGCTGCGGGGCTGAGCCTGGCCGGGCTAAGGTGTCCCGACAGCCTTGGGAGGGGGAGCAAGTCCCCGGCTATCGGGTTCTCCAGACCCCCTTTAATGATCTAGTGACACGGGGGTCCGAGGATTTAATGGAAATCAAGACGAAATGTGAAGTTGTTTTTCAGTTTCTGTAAATTTGCACTTAAAAGCACCGAACAGAAGGTTATAGGCTGCACGTATCAATATTCCTATTTATCGGAACCTGATAAACCGAAGGCTATAAAGTCTAGAGATTAGTCCTTTTAACAGGGTTTACCTTCACTTCCAAGTTTTCCAAATTAGACGCACAGTGGACTTGAGAATAGCATCCTTTTTAGTGTGCACAGCCTTATCTACAGAAGGCCTATGCATTGTCATTAATCTTCACCAGGCTAATTAAATTAATCCATCGCCTCTTGGCACTGGAATATAACGACCACCACTAAATCCGCTGCAGGATAACGGATTTGTTTTTAAAATGAAACCAGTTCCCCGCTTTAATAGTTCACAGAAAGCACCACAGCGGATTCATTACCACCTGATGTATTTATTTATTTTTTCATTTCAGAACGAAATGCACCTTTTGGGTGTGAGAGTGTCATTTTTTTAGGGGGAAGGAGGTTGGAGACGTGTGGTTTTGACTGACAGTCCGTCCGCGGGATCATGTTTAATCCCTGCCTAGGTGCAGCCTGTTCTCAACCCATTTCTCCACCGCGAGATGGGGGACTCAGATGGTTGCCGGGGCAACGGCGATAGTGCCATTTCCATTTTCGGGGGGGGGGCTTTGCAACAGAGGGCGTCCCAAAGTCATTCCCAAACACAAGGACGGGCTCATTACTCTGAGAGAAACGAATTACTCGTTACTTCAGTCAAAAGCAACATGCATTCCTCGGCAGTGGTGGAAGAAGTACTTAAAAGTAACAATACCACAGTAAATCCTTGCAGTCAGAATGTTACCTAAACCCAAAGGTATTAGCATAAAAACAAAGTAGAGAGAGTAAAAGTACTCATTAGCCAGAAGCTTCTATCATACTATTGGATTCTAATGACTGATGCATTGCTGTGTTCATCACTCTAATGCTGCTCTAACCACCTTATAATGTGAAGTAGTGCTGGGCAGCTTGTGACGTTCCCACCAGGGATCAATGAAAACTAATGATGTTTTGTTTTACTGATCCATTCTGAAAAGCAACTAAAGTTTATTTTTAAATATATGTAGTGCAGTAAAAAGTCCAATATGTGATTGTAATGAAGACAAAATATAAATCCCGACGTAAAGTACAGATACTTCAAAATTGTGCTTAGGTCGCCTACATTACTTGACTAACTGTACTTGCTTACTTTCCACCACTGTCCATTACTTTAGTCAAAAACTCTCAGCATTCTTCCATTACTCATTATGGGATGAGGGTGTTAAATATCACACGTGTAAGAATCCTTCATTCAAGGTGTTATTTGGTAAATGGCACTTAATAAAATAAAGTATCACTAATCATTCCCTGTGTTAGGGAGTATGACATAGCCTGTGTAGCGTCTTGGATTTTAGTATGTGGCTGTGTGTAAACGTCACATACTGCAGCTGCATCGCAGCAGGAACAAGCTGATACCCTGTACATGTGGAACATTGTCTACTGAATTTTAACAAAACTAAAGGAGGGAACTGGACATTAAAGGGTTTGAAGTAAAACTGACACACCTTGGCTTCCAAGCTACACTTTGCCCTGCACCTTATTTCCTTTCTGTTTCAAACAGGCGGCATCATCATCATCATCATCATCATCATCATCATCATCATCATCATCTTCCGCTTCCAGTGATGACAGCCAGGAGAAGACGAACTGGCCTTTCTGATCAAAGAGCCCGTGTGTGAAGCTCAAGGCTGGCCTCCCTCAGTGGGTATGAACACATCTCATTCTTCAGTCAGGGTGTACAAATGTGACATCTTTTTTTTTTTGCCATTTTAAATCAACCGCCTGCTTTACCTGCATCTGGAATAGTGCACCCTTCTCCCCCGGGGTGCTGCTTACACACAACCAGGTTTACAGTGTCAGCATGAGGGCACAGGCTGATAATGCACTGCTTGGTAGTTTTAATTAAGTTGCCTATAGCGCAGTGATCAGCAAGATCAAGGGCAGGTATTTAAATAAGCAGCACACCGGGTCTGCAGCAAACTGCAGGCGAGAGTGTTGGCGCCACTTCTGCTCCTCTTCTCCCTCACCTGTGCTCGTTAATTCCAAACATCTTTGCCTTTGGGTCGACATGACACCAGACCTGTCAGAGCATAGCCCACTCCTCAGCTAGTCCTGGCATCATGCGGCCTCATAATTTTATTGTCACAACTTACCTTCTCAGCAGAGAGCCCCGGGCGTCTGCAGGGTTTATTTGGTCTGTGTCTACACGATAAAGGAGAAAGTTAGGTGAAGGACAAGCATCTGGTGGAGGAGACCGATCAGGAGGGATGATGAGAGGAAGGCTAATAAGGTATCTCTCGCCAGCACATTGTTGAAAAGTCTGCATGTCGCCTATGAGGCTGCTTAAATTAAACCACATCCAGCAGGATTTTTATATTGAATATGCAAACATATTTGACAACGAATGGTGTAATTGCAGATGATGCTTTAGGCCCATCTTTAAAAAAAAAAAAAAGCTTTCAGAATATTCAAACTGCCCTCCTTTCACATCACATCCCAACAGCTTTTGAAATGTTTAAAAAGAATTGATAAAGGAGAGAGAAGCTCCACAGGCAGAGGAGATAGAAGAGCTGCTCTCAGGCTGAGCACAGACTGAGGCAGACAACACATCTGATGAAAGGTCCGGACTTTGTTAAGCACAATAAAACCAGAAGTTACAGACTGGGCAAGAAAAAATGGCTCTGAGTTCTAATTCTTTTAATAAAAAAGCATATCAGTGTCTGCATTTAGTTGATCTGTTGTCGCCATGTTATTAAATAATACGAGTAACTAAGTACATTTACTCAAGTACTGTACAATTTTGATATTTGTACTTTATTTCATACTTTTAACTTTGCTACCTACTGTACTTTTTGCACTACATCCATTTGATAATTTTAGCTACTTCTCAGAACCAGATTAATAAAACAAAATACACTATCAGACTTTATTGATCCCTGGTGGGAAATTCACAAGCTATCCAGCAGTGTGATCAGTCTCCACCAGATTGTTGTTCTTCACCCAACTTTCTCCTTTATCGTGCAGACACAGACCAAATAAACCCTGTGGATGCCCGGGGCTGTCAGCTGGATATGTGTTCAGGGACCACAGATGAAAATTAGCCTCCTTGGCTAACTCTGGCACATTGACAGGAGTGTAATTAATATGCATTGTCCTTTTTAAATAAATGAAGGAACTAATAAAACTAGTACTGCAAATTATAAGCATATAAGTTAGTTAAAACTTCCTCCCCCTTTACCAGCTGCAGCATTAACATTCTGAACACAATAATGCATCAATTATAATAATTCAATAATATGATATACATTAATGTCAAAATGTGCTATTCAGCATAACAAGTACTTTTAGTACTTTAAGTATATTGTGTTGCCAATACTTTTATTTGTAACAGAGTATTTTTACATTGTGGTATTTCTACTTTTACTGAAGTAAGGAGTACTACTTCCACCACTGAATAATCCTTCCATTATCTATACCACGTATCCTGAAGAGGGTTCTGGGGAGCTGGGGCCAATCCCAGCTGACATTGGGCGGGAGGCGGGGTCCACCCTGGACAGGTCGCCGGTCTGTCACAGGGCTGACACTCAGACAACCACACACATCCACATTCACTCCTATGGGCAATTTAAAGTCACTTGAACCTGGAGCCTTCTTACTGTGAGGCAACAGTGCTAACCGCTGCGCCATCATGCTGCCCACCACCTCATAATACTGTGTCCAATTCAAAATACAAAGCACTGTACACTTTTGGCCAGTTTAATCAATTCTGGAAATGAATCTTTTCTAGTAGCAAAGTCAAGGTAAAAGTTACACCAAGCCATTTCACAATGTTTCTCAATTAGAAATCAAGTGAACTTTAAAGCAGAAACTTCTAATATATTCTCCTTTTTCTCTTGAGTCATGCAAACTCCTCAAAGTATTAACCATGATCAAATGTAGTGGCTAAACACAAAGACTAATGACAAACCTTGCGGAGGCCAGGTGACACACATTAACACGCAGCAGGCATGAACCACTGTGATTACAGATAACCTGAGAAATCATTCTAAACCCCTTATTAAAATGCCAAACTCTGACTCTGTTCAGATGTTAGCAATAAATCGAGACAGACATTCGGGTCCCTGCAGATGTACTTAGTCTAATGGTTTGACTTTTCATTATAACCTGTGCAGGGTCAGGATCAACTGAAGCCGATTGCTGCTCATTAGACAATTAGAGCCTTATCTGCTTCTCTTCCTTCAAAAACATATCCATCACAAACTGTTATCCATGAAAACAGATAATGTTGCTGTTAGATCCCCCTGGCCTCAGCGTATTTCTTTCAACAAAAACAACAGGTGTAAGATGAAAAGTGCGAGGACTGAAGCTTTACCTTTTAACCTCATCAGCCAGGCACTGTGGCATTCTTGTGGTAACTTCTTCCTCTGGATGTCCTTCCTGATTACGACCCGGATGCTGTTTAAACCTGAAGAAAAAGAGGAACATCCCCAGTTTGCTCCCACTTAAAGGGGACTTCAACTGTACATGAACTGTCTCTGTAACTCCAAATGCATCAGAAACACGCATCAGCACACAAATGCTCAAGCTTAACAGATTTGGCCCACACAATCACAAGATGAGAGGAAAATGCTCTGCAACAATCAGTACTGAATTAATGTGGAAAACATTCTTTAAACTGCTACCGTCTGTCTGCTTGGGCCTGTGTCACATACTGAGGATCAGGACGAGATCCCAAAAATAAAAAGCTGCAATTTTGCTTTGATTGGTCTTATCATAGAGCAGAAATCTCCAACTGGCCCGGTCATTAAGTCTGATCAGAGAGGAGGGATATTACAGCCAAATGCATGGAAAGGAGATGAGTGTTATCAAGAGAGCAGTGACATCATGCTGCTGCATTTAGTGAATGACAGACCAGGCAATTTAGATATATCTAAACAGCCCCAGCAACAGTAAGGAACGACCTCTGGCTCAGGTCTGCTCCTTTTGTTTTCAGGGATGTCAACATATCAACAGAAAAATAGAGAGAGGTGGATAAAGAAAAAAGGAGAGACACAAATGACTCACAGGCATCTTGCCACTCATCAGATGCAGATCCAGTTTGATTTTTAACTCCTTAAAATGTGATTGTGTTATCTGAGGCGTGATAAAAATAAGTCACTGTTTCAACTAAGAGCAACAAAATGTCAGTCAGAAGCCGGAGTGAAGATTTGCCAGAGGGTTTCTGTGCTTCTGGCGCAGACAAGCAGATACAGAGCAGATTATGCTTTATTAGCTGGTCATGGAGACTTAATTGTGAGATCAAAGTTAACAGTGTTCCATCGGTGCGAGGCAGAGCAGATTTCATTAGGCTGAGAAATATCACTGCAATAATAGTGTCATCTGCACACGGCAAGTTCAGAACTCACAGTCTCTTAATAATATTTTGGGGAAATTGGAACAGGAAATTCAGACACATGAATGGCAAAATGTAATAAAATGTTTCAAAACTCAGACAAATACTTCACAATAAGGAAAAGATTATTTGATGACAAGCTTACAGTTAAATTCAGCTGGCCAATTAGAAATCCCAGAGGCAAAATGGAGCCAAGTTAGAGCAGAGTTCCTCAGTGTTATCAGGACACATACAGTGTAATATAATACTGTACAATATACTAGGTGAAAGATGTGAACAGTTCATTACTCACAGTTCAGGAAGGTGAAAGATGTGAACATACTCACAGTTCAGGAGGTGAAAGATGTGAACAGTTCATTACTCACAGTTCAGGAGGTGATGCCGTCATCAGACGGTAAAGGCCAAGATTCTGGTCAAGATTTAAAAAAAACACGGTCAGAGTCTGTGCTAGCAGTGGCTACTAGTTAGCTGCAGCAGTAGCAGACATTTGTATCAGCAGTAGCTTAAAATTGATAACATCTGTGAAAGCCAAGAATGGAGTCTGCATCGACTCTGTGTAGCAGTAACCATTATCCAAATGTGACATGAAGCATCCTTTCTGTTGCTGTGGTATCTGTGTGATTGACAGCACACATACTAATATGAACGCTTCACAGGAGGTTTGGCAGACTGCACGGTTGCCACAGCGCTGACCCTACATGACCTCTGTCGTAACTGGCCGGTCTCAGTTGGCCGACTCATTTTTTATGCCTTATCTGAGCGACAACGTCCTTTCTCGCCGCCTCAGCCATCAGGTATATACACATACCCAAAAATACAAATAACACTCACGTAAACTCAGCCACATGGGTCTGACAGCTCCTTGACCCACACTGGCAGGTAAACACCCATCTTCACCCGAAAGGAGGGAATGTGGGTGGGTGGTTTGCCTGTTGATGAGCCGACCCGGGAGCTCCCAAGGCTGCATCTGTTTTTAAGGACATCAATGAAGTGTTGTTTTGAAGTGCAAAGAGAGGAAGTCTGATACCCACTAACCTCACCTTTGCCAAGGCCCGACTCTCTGCGGGTTTGCTCTTTCTTTTCCATAAGTCCTGTCAGTTTGTCACCATTCAGGTGCAGCCAGCCTGGATTCTTGAAGGCTGGAGACCAAAGGAGAGTCAGTACAAATTAAACCAAGTGTTTTCTCCACAGTTACCATAAATTATTTAAGAAGTACAAATTGTGACACAAAAACGTTTGATTTCTCCCTCATGTCATCATGGGACTCCGGTGCATAATCAGCAGCTCATTTGCATTTTCTCCACGTTTTTCTGAGCTTTAACTATGATGATTGACTTCTTAGATCAGGAAACAACGTTTTAACAGATAGGAGTAAAAATCCAAGTGAAAATTTTGCTGATTAAAAAAAAAACTGGATAAATTTGAACTAAAATCCATGAAAACTAAAGCAACGGGCCGTAACTAAAACAAACTTCTTAATTAGGAGTCGGTTAAAGGTAGAGTTTAACACATTTTTACATGAATAACAGAATGAAAAATAAGTCTTTTTGAGTTGCTGATGTAAAAAAACCCGCTGTAGCATCAGAAGACAACAGATTTAGTTGCAATCTGTGTTGGAAGACGCCTGAGGACGACGGCTTGTTCTAATGTTGTGGTTCTGACTTTTGGTTGTAGAGCTTGTGATGGTACATTTGAGGTTAAGGGATATTTCAGAATGCATGGGAAATTAAAACAGTTCAAGATCATTTAGAAAATCATTAGCTGCAGGGGTTACTAACATTTTTAACAAAACTGTGGCAAGGCGAGAAAACCATCATCTTAACAGTGGACAGAAGAGCAGGATCACCTCCTCACCTCTACCTGACCTTTGCCCTACACCTGTGTGACTTCATCACACATCAGCTGCTGCAGCAGGTGATACGTGTAACAAGTGTGAAACAATGAGGCTAAATGAAAAGACCACACAGAGAATCAAAGCGCATGAGACGGGGTGTAGACTGAGGGAATAATGGTGTCGTATCATTCAGTGGTTTTGCAGAAGAAGATGAAATGGGCTTTTAGTAGTCGAGGAAACAGAGAGAATCAAACACTTCCTGGCTTTAAAGTGGAAACAGCAGAGACTTCCTCCCTCATATGCAGGTAGAGGAGGCACCATCGGAGGGGGGGGAACAAAGACACCAAGTCTAAACATGAGGTTTTGCATCGTCACCACCTCCGTCTTGGAGGATACAGACAGAGCATGTGTATGTGTGCTTCTGCACTGCGTGTGTGTATGTGAGCTTGTTGGCCTCTCTTGGGGTGGTAACACACACCACGGCGGTGGTGGTGGGGGCTCGGCGGCGATCTCAGTGGAGTTCATTCCACAACTGGTCACAGGGTTAAGTGCCACAGTCATGCAGACACCCACACATACGAACACTGGAGCCATTGAGTCCCATGTACAGAGTAGACGCTGCTGAA
>NW_018128012.1:194379-196379 GCF_001952655.1 Monopterus albus | reverse complement strand
ACACACACACACACACAGTTTGCACACGTTCATGGTCAACGAGAGCTGAAAGGAGAGTGCGACCACACAGGCAGCAGGAGATTTAAGACTAGCATCCTTTAGTTTTATGTAATCCTGAGCTATTGTAGACACTGTACTGCAAGTACAACCTCTACAATGAGACATAAAACTGGTTAAAGGATCGGTTCACCCAAATAATGAACACATTTTCTAGCCTAACTTGAGTGCTGTATAGAAATTGACTTCTATCTGTCAAAACCAAAACAACCTGTGTGCTTGATACAACTAAAATAGGTAAACTGTGCCTAGCAAACCTTTTACATAGTTATTAAATACACAAGCACAGAACAAAGATGAGGCCAATATGGAATTTAAGCAGATATCGGTTCCAAATGGCGAATGATTTATTCATGTTTTAAAAAAGGTTTTGTTGTGAAGTTGCCTCTGAAAGGTGAAGGCGAGGCAGGTTTTACAAACTGGCAACCAACATTTTACAGGTCAAACATGGACAAGGAAGATGTTCACCACTAACTAGACTCATCTGAACCCCATCACAACTGATGTTGTTAGTAAATCACTTCTTAGTAAGATTTTAACAAGTCAAAACATTTTTTTACAACAGAGATTGTTCATACCATGAAGGTGGGAACAGTTTGTTTCTGATTGGCTGGCAGGTGATAGCCTAACTGAAAATATATGACAGGACACCTCACAAATTATAGGTTTTGTTATTAAATGATGTGTAATATTTTATTTTACAGGTCTGTAAATTCCAGTTTATTTCTAAATAATTTCTTAAGAAATTTCCTTGAAGGAACCATATAATTTCGTAGTAATTACAGGTAGAATTAGAGTGAGATCAGCTGCTACACTCCAATTATTTCTAAATGCTAAGCTAGCACAAACTTGAGGCTTTTATTCAGAGGACAGAAGGTGAACTACACAAGCAAAATGTCCAATTTGTCTACAACCATCCAATTCAACAAAAATGAAGAATACCCTTTCAAATAACTAATTAATAAACAGTAAATATTAACTGGGGTTTACATTGAGCATTTTTTTCCTATGGAAATTCATCTGTAAACCAATAATAAACTCAACACAACTCAGTGGACTAACTAAGAAAGAAAAGTCTTAGAACTTTGTCTCTGTTTATCTGTAATTAATACCAAACTCTATGGTTCTTTACAGGAAACTTTCAAGAAATTATTAGGAAATAGCAGACCTGCAAAATAAAGTGTTACTAAATTTTATTATGAATCTACATTATATCAAACTATTAGCTGGACTGTTAAAGAAGAATATTAAGAGGCAGAGAAGCAGAGCGACAACACTTGCTTCACGCACAAGTTCTCCAGATTAATCATTTGTCCACGCCCTCTAGAACTGGTCTGGACTGATCTGGCGCCCCAGAATGACATCACTCATCTGTGGTTAAAGTTTGCTTAGGCACAAAAATGACTTGGTCAGGTTCAGGGAGAGGTCACGTAAGGGTTAAATAAACACTAGGATTGTGGAAACACTGTGGCTTGATCTAAAATGACCAAGGGAAAAAGCAGTATTTGGTAATTATACACAACAACACAAACAAACTCTTGGTTATTTAGTTATGTAGATTAGAGGTACAGTATAAAAGTGTTATAGTTATATTTTGATGCTGTACTATGGGGCCATGGATGTGGCTCCATACAACTCCTCTGGAAGCTAGTGTGGTACTGTAGCTTGGCTGGGCTGCAGAGCATCTGTCTTTGTGTCTTTGTGTCTGGGGTAAACCCCTGCTGCTGCTGAGCTTTTGTCTCTTCCTGATCGGCTCTAATGCTGCAGCACTAATTGTTTAACACAGAAACACATCTTTTCTCCCTTTAATGTTTTTGTTTTTATTGTCAGCGATGCATTTATTACAAAACCTTTGTGGATTTCGAACACACGCCTCCCTCGTCCCTTCCCCTCCCTCCTCTCTTCTTCACCTTCCTCCCTTTGCTTTCTCTATCTCTCTCTTT
>NW_018128012.1:175609-194365 GCF_001952655.1 Monopterus albus | reverse complement strand
TCTGAAAAAAAGAGAGGAACGAAATGTGAACATCAGCAGAAAAACGGATGTCTGGCAAGTTGCATCATTTTCAGAAACAAACAGAGTGAAACCGTGTTAGCCAGCCTATTAGCATATATACATAAAGACCATGTGTGCGCACCCGTCTCCAAAATAAAAGAAAAACACAAAAAAGAGAACGTTACTCTCCGTTACCCGTGACAGAGGTTTCTGAAAGAGATAGCGCTCTGAGTAAACATGTGATCACCACAGATCCAATCAGCTCAAACAAAGGGGATAAGCAATGGAGCCGGGTGTGTGTGCACTGTAATGTAGGTGTGCATCTGTACTATAATGTACTGTGTTCATAGTACAAGTGCAGAAAAATAGGGAGAAAGAGGGAGTCCTAGCACCACTGTTATCATTTGCATCATAATGGTAAACTGATATGAATAGTGCTGCTAAGCTCTTAACGTGCATTGAAATTGCTTACCTTCAAGAAATGCATCGCGCATTTGTGTTTATGTGTGGATATTGTCTTGTGGTTTCATCATTTTTCCTCACAACACAAAGTCTCACTGAGGTATCGTGGGAGTGATTTGGAGACTGCCACCTTGTGATATAGGTAACGAATACAAAGAGCCAGAAATTTGAGTTGATCAACTTTTTTTTACAGGTTTGTTTGCTTGTTATGTCCAAGTTTGAAATAAACTCTCAAACTTTAAGCTGTGGAGAGAAAAACATGGTGCATAGAGACAAAGACAGCCTGGTTGTTCACAGCTGTGCTTAAACACAAAGGTGATCATACGTTTGCTGTCAGTAAGCATAGACTCTGCCCTGATTGCAACAGGCAGGTCATTCCAAACACTTCTTTACAGTTCACTTGACAACGTTATTACAACTTGGATTTAATGTTTGTAGGTTTGGCCATTGTTTCTAACCACTATCATGACCTATGACACTCCGAGGTAATTGGTGGAAGATCTGGAAACATAACTAAAGCAGTCAGTTATACAGGCTGTAAACTAAGCCCCAGGGTAAGCAAAGGCAAATGTAAAGTGGCTACAATGATGGTTAAATCGATAAAACAATGACCCATATTATCCAACAGCACAAACATTACCTGTGTTAAGTGGTTGGTGCTGTCTGTATCCCAATCTCAATTTTAGATCTTCATCATTTCAGTTTTCTGCTTATACAAAATGCTAGTAATGCTTTGAACTAAATGCTAACATCAGTGCTGACAATGCTAATATGCTGATGTTAAGCAGGTATACAGTTTACCATGGCCAGTTAGCCATGTTAGCATGCTAACATGGCTAACAACAAAATGCAGTTAAGGCTGATGGGTGGTGTCGGTCCCAAACCAAAGTTGACCTGACTTTGGTGCTACATGAGATGAGGGCGAACTACGAGGATATTCCAAATCAGCCTGAATATTTGTACAAAATTTCATATCAATCCACCAAACAGCTGTGGAGACATTTTAATCTGGACTAAAGCACTGCAAATTAACAACTGTCATTGCTATCAACAGCGCTGATGTGGTTAAAAACTGTACATGCTGCACCATAAGCAACAGGGCCAAGAGTTTCAGGGGCACAGGAGCTAACTTGTCTCTGGGACTCCTAAGCAGCTTAATCCAGCCGTGATCCAGCCGTGAGTATTTGCCAAAAGATAAAAAAAAAAGAGACCCAAATTAAAATTGCTAAATTTTTATCTCCTCTTTTATATGACTGTTTTGAAACAGATATAAAGTTTAGTTTCTAATATTACCATTCAAAAGGCATGAAAACATTAGAGGACACATTCAAAGACACAGGATCCCCCAGCTCATCTTTCTTCCCCACAGAACGCACCTCTGCTTCCTCCCCCCATCATCTCCCCAGGAGGCCACAGAGGCCCTGTAAATCCCTGATAAGACCTTCTCAGAGGGAGAGTGGGGGTGGAGTAGGTGAGTGGGGTAGGATGGGTGTTGGCTGTGGAGGGCGGGGTGGGTGCTTCAGGGTCACCACAATGGCACACTCCTGATAGCGCTATCAGCTTATGCTAATCACCAGCTAAGTGTTTCAGGAGAGGGAGCGGCGGGGTGCTAGCCTAAAACATGCGCCTCCTACTTAACCTGTGCCATATCATGATGAGCTGATTCAAACAGTCACCACCGTTCTTTATTTAAAGAGTGACGGCAGTGACGAGGACAGGGGGGTCCAAATTGATTAATCGCATCACAAATTTATGGTAAGCGCCATCGCAGATAGGGCCCCTCTCTTTTTTTCGACCAATCTGACTTTTGGGGGGTATTGTTCTGCCAATAATGGTGAGGATGGGAGGGGTACCAGAGCCGCTTTTGATGTCTGACTGCATGAATACAGAGCGAGCGTGTAATTTAATGTAAGGTGCCATTGTTATCTGGGCTTACTGTACATGACAGGTGAAAGATAAAGAAGTGTGCAGGCCAAGCTCCCCTCAACCTATATTTCAAGATGAAAAACTTGGCTGATAAACACTCTGCAGGAACAGAAGATTTAGATAAAAGTCCCAGTGTAAATGGAACAGAAGACTTCAGTGTCTAAGTGAAGCATTTACCTGCCGCCCTATGAGAAGGATGAGGCCTTTTGCTCAATCACTTAGTGCGTTCATCGTCAGTCTTTCAGTCAGACCTCCTCCACAGCTTTTGCCTCTTGCAAACTCTAATTTATGTTCCCACTTCCTGTTTTAAGTATAACTTCAGTCTACCAAGAATGTCGATTAGAAATGAAGGCGACACAACGAGATGGAGGGTTCTCCAAACAAACAAAAAGTTGCCACTTTGATGTGGTGGAACTGGGCCAGGGCCTTCTATGTTTGAACAAAGCCTTGCCAGGAATTTAGCACACAACAGCTCTATGTGTGGGCATCAATAAAAGCACTTGCTACACGGCTACATGTAGCCTCCAAATACACAGCAGTCTGAGCTGAGCTGGCTCAAGTCTCTTTTAGTGACAGCATTCTTAGTTAAAACCAGTTTCTCATTGGTAGAAACCTGATACTTAATGGTACACAGTGTTTGACAAAAAAAAAAAAAACTGAACTCAAGCTCTATTTACTAGCTTTTTCTCTAACTTTTATCCTGAATCATGAGGTGAATCCCAATTCACTTATTTTATCAGCTCTCAGTCCTCGATCCTTGCTTGACCTAGAGGTCGTTCCAGTCTGCCACAGTGAAGGTTGTCCCAAAGTTCTTATTTCTGCTCCAAGGAGCAGGAAGGCTTCCTGAAGGAGCTGTAACCGAAGACACAAGAGCGCATCCTTTGTAGAAGTCTGTGACGGCCCAATACACCTCTTTATCAGAAATCAGCTGGTGATTGGATGCTTCACATGAAGGATCGGAGGAAAGGATGTCTCACGTCAGTTAAAACGTGTTTCCTCCTTCCCTCTCTCCTCGCAGTGTGTTTTTGAATCTTCCGTGAGCAGGACTAAGACACAAAGAAAAGAAACAAGTGAGGGAAACGTGGATGCAATTAGTGGAACTGGGATTCACCTAAGGACTTCCTTGGTGGATGGAGTTGGCTTATGTGCGATTTAGAGTTTGGTCATTTGATAACAGGTGGACGTGTGATTGAAGGCTCATTTAAAAAGCCAGGAAGTGCCCCTTGATTTAGATAATCACTTGGTAATTTACAATATATATGACAGAATTTTTCCCTTAAATGATATGCAATGAAGCCCTGTTTAGTGTCTTAACATTCTTAAGTTATCAGAAAGCATAGGGCAACTGTGTGTACCCTGAGAAACAAAACCCCAAGCACTTCTTACTGCTCTCAAAGCTCTTTGCTGGTATTTTGGCACCATCATCATTATGTTGGCAAATTCAGGTAAGCAAATCAAACATACTGTCAATTAACTTATATTTACTTCAACTGCAGAAAAACAGGCTTTTATTAGAGTCTTCATGTCTATTCTTCCATGTCTTATAAATGTATGGCCTCACAGTAAAAGCCTGCTCAGCAGCTTAAAGCATCCTGACCTCACTTTGCTGTTTGTCCTTTAATGTGAAACAGCTGCAGGAAGTGCTAAGTTCTGCTGACAGTAGCTTAACAGTGATGGCGAAGCTGAAGCTAGGGTAATTAATTAGCAAATAAATAATTGTATTTCTGTTAAGATACGGTAACTGAAGCAGCAGATTGGTGAGTATGATCTGATTATGACAGAAACCCTTCTGTGGAAATGTAAATTATGCATTGTGAATTTACCATGGGAGTGGTTTTGATAATTCCATATCCTGTCTCAATGTTTTTTAGCTTCTATTAGCAACTGGCATTTATTGGTTGACTCTTTTAGAGCTTTGCTCACTATTTGAAAACTGGCTTTGATTTTCACTATTTTTATCAACTCGCAGCTCCTCTGATCCGGATTTCTGTGGCTGACAGTAGGATGGCTTTATGTACAAAGACTTTTGTGAGTAAATTAAATCGAAGTTGTAAAAGTCAGGGTGACAAAAACAGGATCTGAAAAGTGAGGTGGACCTCACGCCCTCGCCGTCTCCTGACAACCAGCTTCCTGGTAAACTCTGAAAATGAAGTTTGGTGCAGCGCCATATCTTCTTCTCCCTCCCCTGTCCATCTGTGTGTTCTCCTCCTTCCCTCAGTCTCTACTCATGTTTAGATAGAGGAGCTTTGGGAAACCTGGGGGACAGGAGGTGAGGTCCACAGATAGAGGACTCCATTGTGGTCCAACAGGAAATGCATTGTGGCTGGATTTGTCCAGTTTTATGTAAAAGCAATACGCTTTTCACCTGAACTAATACAAGCTGTGGCGTAAGCCCCTTACTGCCATGTGCTGCATTTTTCCCTTAATCTCTCTGGATTCAGCAGCGTCCCCACATACCTCAGGGCACTCACTGATAAAGCCTTAACTCTACTACTCTCCCTCTCCCCCTCTCTCTTCTCACCCAGCCTTGGTTGCAGTCTCTCGCTTGTCAGCTTTTTCACTTCCTCCTGCCCCCTGCCTCCTCTTTTCTCTTTCCCAGGACACCGATGAAGCAGCCTAGCAAAAAATTAAAGTGATCAAGAGATTTAGAGGAACGAGGAGAAAATCACTTTGTGAATTCCATCTCAGAGAGGAGATGAGAAATGTTGAGGGACATGAAGAGAAATAAGTAGTGAGAGAGCGGCAGTGGGATTTCTGTAGCTCAGATCACCTGCAGCATCATGTGTTATTATGGGGTTACTTACACACACCATGTTCAGCTATGTGCAACCGACTGATTTCCAGGTCAAACACGCACATAATTACCAAGTTTCTTCTTTGTTCCCCTCACCATTGTTTACAGTTAAATCACAATGACAATACAAGGTACAAAACACCAGTGTCTACATGTAACCAACAAACCTTCATATAACAAAACTAACTCACTGGTTTGTCAGTACCTTCAATACTGGCCCATGCCAAACCATTCAAAAAGGTCCATTGTGGGGCCTGTTCTCTGATCTGTAACCTCTCTACTTGAGGTTAGGCAACAACAAATCAAGTGAAGATCACAGGAAAACAATGCTGACTGTTAATAGAAAACCACATGCAAACCAAAGTGGAACACCTTTGACACATGACCTCCTCCCACCTTTGCTACTTCACAAACTACGAATGTCAAGAAAACTTTCTCAAAAATCTGTTTAGGTATTTCTATAAATGACAGTTGGTGTAGTTGTGCTGGTGTCCATGCAACAGTTATCAAGCTGACTGTAAAGTCACAGGATTTGAAACAAAGATTGGAGCATGTCATGGAGCTCGGTGGGGATTAAATGAAAAGAAGCCAATATAAAATTTTAAAATCATCCCCACCCCATTTAGGTATAATACAGTATCAACTGCATGAATTAAACATAACTTTTGACAATGACATTTTCCTGTGAAGGCCTCGGGCCAGCCTTCACCATGTGAGGGCCTAAACCGCCACCAGCAGTGGAATTAGTTAGGTAATGTTCTTTTGTTTTCTTTGTGCACGAGTGTAGATTTAAGTTGTAGGTAGATTTTAGGCATTTGATTTGACATTAGGTTTAGATATACACAATTAATCAATGAAGCATGCACATTTGGTTAACTTTGTATTGTCAATACATTATTAATGTGTGCAAATTTTCTTTTGAGTTGCCGTGTTCCTGGTCCATGGATGGGGGTGGTCCTGACAAAAAGATCGGACTGAGGCAGCAGCAGGTTTAAATACCTCCCACTAGGCCTGGACTGGACCAAGTGCCCAGTACAGGAAATGGGGGAGTTTGGGAGAAATATATTATTTGCTTGTAGTATATGGTAAAACCTTGTCAAGTTATGCTTTTTTTAACATCTAAAGAAAAATATTTAGTTGTTAGCGTACTGTCTGTTCAGTGTTTACTGGTATATTATTTAGTTAGTGTCTTTGTCCATTCTCTGTGTGTGTTACTGGTTTGGCCAGCCAGTATATACAGTATGTTCCCCATTTGGGTCAGTTGTTTTCTGTTTGAGGTACTGTGCAGCTTAGTTTGCTGTATATTGAGTTTCCTTATCTTTTCTTTACCTCCTTTAGGGCCCGGTTTGTTTGATATTGATGCTGTTTGTACCTTTTCCTTATTTTTGGGTAAATAAAAAGCTCACCTTTTTTGAAATTTGAATTCTGGGTTCTCTGCCTTACTATTCCCTGACATTTACATCTATTTTCGCTGTAGAAGGAAACAGCTTCTGATCACACAAGTCCAAACTGAATACATGGAAAAAGGAGGAAAATCATGACACAAAAATTATGCAGACGTTTCTCATACAAAGCTTCCCTTCTACAAATCCAAGCTTTCTATAAATAGTGTGCACATTAGGCCTTTTTAAAAAGCCACTATGTGTAGAATTTGTGTGTGTGTATACTATAGGTCATAAATGCTAACAGATTTTTTTTTATTTCTGCAGCAATTAGTGATACTGACCTGGTACCCAGCAGGTATGTATGTACAGTATCTACAAAATATGATGTGTAACGGGAAAAAATATGTTTTTATTAATTCACGGGTACAGGCACAGGTAAAAAAAAGAGCAAATGTGGTTGGGTATCGAGGCAAATAAACAATTTAAATAAAAAATAAGTAAAGGTACAGCTTCTTTTAAACATCTAATCCAGCATAATTTTATGAAGCCTAAATAACTGATGCATTTATTGTGAAGGCCAATTTCACAACCTTTGACCCCTCACATCCAGCTAACAGGACGTCACTCAGACCTCAACATAGGTGTCAGTGTGTCAAACCCAAAAAGTGAAAATGGCCGGTGGTGGATAAATACATCATTGAAGGCCAAGTCGAACGTATGGGAGAACAACGTTATCAGTAGCTTTGCTGCTTGTAAATAGTGTCCAAAGGTTAGTGTTTGATAGCCACAAGCTACAGTAGGCACTTCCTCACTAAGAGAACAGCTGCAGAGCCCAGGTGCTGTGTCCATCCACAGATACTTTTCCAAGAACACAACTCTCAAGCACTTTAAAGTAAGTGACTGTGTAGCTAAACATTTATTTTAATTATGGATTGGGTCAGGTTCACATTTCATTTAGAAATAACTCCGTGTAACAAATCAGGCCTGAGATGCAATTTTGTGAGTTTTCAAAATTGGACTCTGCCTGAACTTTAGCACACATTTAACATGTTCATTATCTATGTTTTAATTCCATCCCATCCATCCATTACCTATACTGCTTATCCTGACAATGGTCACAGGAGCCAATCCCAGCTGGCATTGGGTGAGAGGCGGGGCAATTTAGAGTCACCAGTCAACCTAAGCTGCATGTCTTTGGACTGTGGGAGGAAGCCAGAGTACCCAGGGAGAACCCACGCAGGCACAGGGAGAACATGCAGACTCCACATGGAAAGGCACCGGCTTTGCCCGGGCTCAAACCCGGAACCTTCTTGCTGTGAGGTGACAGCACCAACCACTGTACTACAGTGTCGCCCCATCCCAGCTCTATTTACATTTTCATTGCCCACAGGTTTTGTGTAACATCTGTGCAAGAGCTGAAAATAATAAATAATAATAAAAAAAGATTTAAAACTAAATAATATAAACGTAATAATAAAAAAACATATTCATTACAAGCTTAATCTAGCATTTAAGACAACCGAATATCTCTGAGACATATGTCGCCATCTTGTCCTTAGATTCCTACAGATTTTGAAGTACAGCTGAGATGTACCAACACACGTTTGTTAGGACGGCGCCCTTTCCCCAGCAGCCATGATTTGCCAAAGCAATCTGAGTTTTTGCAGAAGCTACTGTAGGTCTTCCTCTTAAGCAACGAACAGCATGTAGTGCTGACAGAATCTGTATTCAAATGAAGATCCTGTCAAGAGAGATTAGCTGTTCACGAGCCCACACAGGGACGTCCATGCCAAAAAACAAATATTATACCACTGAGTGTATGTCCTCTGAGATCTCCCTCCCTCTCCTGTTCTTCAGCGTGTCTTTTATAATTGTTACTTCCTCTTCCTTCTTCTCTCTTCTCCTAATCTAGCTCACTGTCATCTCGCTGTTGCATTTTTCTTACTCTGGAGCTGTCTTGTTAGGGAAGGCTGGGACTGCACAGCTTACTGCTGCAGGGACACACAGCTGAGTTTCTCCTCTCTGAAGCGAAGCATAAACATGCAGCATCTCCTTTCTCCTTCACCTTGTCCATGCTTTGGTCTCTTCCTCCTCACTCCTGCTCGGTTTTATCTCGTCCTTGTGCTCGTCCTCGCCCCTCGGCATCCCCCTCCTCCTAGCAAAGACTCAAGAGTCGTTTGAAGCTATTTTTGCTCTTTCTTTACTGTTTCTGGTTGAACTGGATATACATGAACAAGATACACCAGGTGGAAACAGCAGCAGATGCAGAATGTCTAAATATAGTTAGAGAGACACAATACTGTGTATCTGCTTAATTAATACAAATATAATACTATGTTCTTTGCAGTTACATTTTTGACTTGCAGCTTGAAGGTGGTTGCTTCAGACATGTCACAGTCTGCTAGGTGCAAATTTGTTTTAGCAAAGTACTTACATGATATCTGAATAAGTAGCCAGTGGATAGTCTGAAACCTTCGGCAGGAATCCTTTCACCTCTGTTTGTGAGAGTGTGTGTCCAGTGTGGAAGTTACAGATTTTCTTTTCAGTAATTACCAGAGGTGGAAAGTAACTGAGTATATTTACTCAAGTAAGTACAGTTTGATGTATTTATACTTGAGTATTTCCATTTTCTGCTACTTCAACTGTATTATATTTCAGGGGCAAAGGTTGTACTTTTAATCCACTACATTTATTTTGATGAATTTAGTTAGTAGTTACTTTTCAGAATCAGATTGATAAAACAAAACATAGTACAATCATAAGATTTTGTTGATCGTGGGTGGAAAATGCTCAAGATTCACAGCAGTAAAGTACTTTAAATTATTAGATACGAAACAGCATCAACCCAAACTGACATATATACAATAATGCATCCATACCTTTACTTTGGGTACATCAAGTGCATTTTGATGCCAATACTTTTGTACTTTTACTTTAGTACCATTTTGAATGCAGGACTTTTACTTGTAACACAGTATTTGTGCATGGTAGAATTTATACTTTTGCTTAAATAAAGAACCAAAGTACTTCTTCCACCACTGGTAATTACACTTATGTCAGTTCACTGATGTTAAACCAAGTGAATGAAGCCAGGTTCTTGAGGCTATGGCGGTGGGTGGCCGGTGTGTGTGGGGAAGCCGTGCATCCACATCACTGTTCCCCATCAGAAAATTTCTATCTGCAGATAAAACAAGAAGGAACAACTCCTCAGTCGACATACACTTAACATTTCCCTGTTAATATCTCCTCCTCTAGTTTTCCCCCAACCTCTTCGGAGTCCCTGCCCACCCGACCACTCCCTGAACACACACACACACACACACACACACACACACACACACACACACACACACACACTCCCCTCCCACCATGTCACTGTGCGTGCCGGCTGCCCTGGCAATGTGCTGCTGTGTGATACTGAGACAGGGCAATTCAGCTCCTCATAAAGACCAGGCTATAATCTCCTCCCAGCGACAGGTCCACCTACCCCACCCACACGCCAGCTCCACAACCTCACCGTGTCCTCGGCACGCTACACCTCCACACATACACAGTGACGACTTAAAGCTGCACCCGGAATGACACGCACCATTATAAATAGTCTAATCTATATGGTAATAGTGTTGTATTCTACAAGCAGAGAATAGGGATAAGATAACATTGTGACTCTGGGGTTTGTACTGCCTTCTATGGTAATTGTTATCAAAGGTTATTTGGGATGACATCGGCGGCTCCTTGTGATTGGCTGGGCCCTGTTATTTACGATATGAATTATGATAACCATGATGTCTCTCTGCTCCCTTCCCTCGCTGCTGCCTCGCCGTCCGCCAGATACAATAAATTGCTATCGTTAATCATGGCGCTTTGTTCTGCCATGATTACCCCTCCAACGCAATAAGAGTTTTATTTAAGGGAGAATATGGATTTGTCATCCTTCTGGCGGCAAAATGAAACTGACAATATTTTATGTCCTGACATTTAATTTGTAAAAGCGGACGGAGGCCTGCATTTGCATTTTATGACACGCTCTCCTTCTTTCTCTCTCTCACTGATCTATCTCTCCTCCCTCCTCCTCGATGTCTTCCTCTCCTTTTATACATAGAGTGGAGGTGACATTTGTGGATCAGGTTGGGGCTGGATCGAGAGCAAGGACTGAGAGGAAAGGAGAAGGCGACGTGATGAATGCTTTTGAATGTCGGCCAGAGTTTGTGTTTTCTTGTTTTAGTACATGGCCCAGGCAACAAAATCGATGTTGCTGGTTTACATAGCACTGTAGTGCAAAAGGTATCTCAACTGGATCAGCACAACTGCATCATTTTTCAAGATAAGCAGGATTATCTGCTTGATAACTAGATATTAATATATACAACACTGCCTGATTTTGATCATTGAACTGTGAGCTTTTCAGTTTAAATGAAAATTCACTGTTCTAAGGCCCAGAATAAAAAGGCTTTTATCAAACCTTTTAGGGGGATATTTACTAAACCTGTTGCACATTACTATGAGGCACAGGAAATATTGTAGCACAGCAATTTTTTTATTTATTTAGTGGTTTATTTACCAACACTGATGATGTAAATGAGCCCAGCAGAGTTCATATGAATCCACCTCTGCTTCCGATCTGCTGCCTGAAGGCTGTTGCGTACATGTGGACCGAGAGGAAGTGTAGAAGAACGTCTGTTTACAGCACCTGGACCTTAATATGGCTAAAGAAACCAACAAACACCCTTCAGAACTTCAATCACGTCCTTCCAGTCAAACCATCTTTTATTTTGTTCAGTAACTGAAGCATGGTTTGGCCTGAGAGCGTGTTAAAGTCCCTCACATTCTTCTCTGGTGAGTGATATGATTTACAAACACCATCTCCCTCCTCAAACATGTTCTTAACTCTGAAGACATCTCAGATCCACAGCTGCCACGCTGAGAGTAGGGCCACAGATTATTACACCTGCTTTCTCCTGACGTAAAATTTCAGCCACAGTTCCCTTCATCACAGCTGTGCTTAATCAGGTGCTGAGGGTTTTGTATACATTTCCATTCTCTCCACCATGATTTTTGTGGGAATGCCTTAAAATACATATTGCATGCGACCCAACAGGCATCGCTTCTGTTGCTCCACTGAGAAACCCCGCTGCGACTCCCTAGTAAATATGAACACATGGAATTTCACTGCCCCAAAAAATGAGCCACAAAACCTTAGTAAATATCCCACTTAGAGGTAAAAAAGAAAAAACAAACCAAAAAACACCAATCTTAAGGGCATGCCATACAAAATACAACATGATAAAGAGCATTCGAACCATACTGGGATTTCCCCAGAATGTCATAGTACTAGTAAAATCTTGTTTGGTACAATATTTTCACAGTTTTTATTGTAATACTGGAAAAAGGCCTGTAGCCTAGTCATCAAAAATCTAGAGGAGGTTGAATTAAAATAAACCTAAAGGTGAACTTTTCAGCCGTAAGACAAACACTCAAACTTTCAGCTTGTTGTAAATGAACTAATTAGAGCCCTCTTTGCATCTAGAGACCAAATGAGGGAATATCTTTTGGAAGAAGCTGCACTGAAGCTGTTCTGGTGGCATGTGGTGGCCCAACAACTTACTGACACACTTTATGTTGTTTCTTTAATTTATCACCGTGTGTATACACACACACACACACACACACACACACACACACACACACACACACACACACACAATCTCTCATACAGACTGCGAGGGCTCTCTGGGAGATAACTGAAGTGCAGTCGAGCTATTTCCTTTTCTTGTTTATGTGGTGCCAGGCGAGCCACCATGCTGCCACCGAGGAATGTCGATAATGCTAGCTGTGGGCGCTAATGCACACACACACACACACACACAGACGCTAACACATGATGCCCATGTTATTCCACCATCGGCAAAAACCTAATAGACGTAAACATTGATGGTGAATAAACTCCTTGGAAAACAAAAAAAGCCCCCAGAGAAGAATAGACTTTGAATGACTTTGACCCTGTGTTGCCTTAGCTGACGTGAACACACATTCTCACACGCACGCAGACACTCAATAGCATCCCTCTGTTTCTCTCAGCTCCACCTTCCTCCCACTTTCCTGACCTTCCAGTCCAGGGGGGATAGAAAGAGACAGCGAGCCCACTGGAACCTTGGGCTGAGTTATGCAGGAGTGAGCTTTGAATAATTGTCCCGCAATATGAGTGTCTCTGATTAATTGCCTGAGATAAGGTCTGCTTTCCTCCCCACTCTTCCCTTCTGTACCCCCCACCCCCCAGCTCCCAGGCCTGCCTGAGCTCCCATAATCAGCCCAGACTACTGAGAGAGAGAAACTATTTAACTGACCCTGTCATCTCGGAGCACGATGATGGCTGTCCTAATTACTCAACAATAACAAAGGCCCTCATTTAGCTCTGACGGCTGCCTGCAATCAGCAGTTCTATGAATAACTTAACAAATAGGAATGAGGGGGAAAAAACGTATTTACAGGCACATTAATTCAAGGCCAAAAGACAATACATGTCACCTCGAGCTAACTCAGGATTCAGGTGACAATCAATAGGTATGTGTGTCTTGAACAAGCATTTGAGTTGGAGTTGGACTAATTAAAAGGCAGATATCTGCTGAGGATTTTCATGCTGGAGCTGGCGATGGAGGATATTTTATCCTCTAGTGATCACCACTTAGTAGATTTTAAACTTAGCAGCCATGAAACTTTCACCAGCCTGAACACGATTCACTGACTCACTATTGGTCATAGTAAAAGACAAATACATGTCACAAACAGGTTCGTGAGGATTGTAAGATCAGGAAATTGTAGCTTAAGTCTTAAAACAGATGCAGTGACATTAAATTAACATCCTATAAATTGGCTAATGTGGCTTCAAAATGTCTTCAGACCGCATCACTTTTTACACACTTTGTGTTATAAACTTAATTTTATGTACGTTTGTTTTTGTGTGCAAATTTCTTTTACAAATCTCTCATTCACTGGTCAGATGCATTCTGTTTGCTTTAATTCTTCTTGACATGAGTCTAGAACCTGACTGGAGTCCACCTGTGGCAGACAGAACTGCCTACACATAGTTCAGATAGACACACACTTGTGTATGTTAGCAGTTCACACTGCAAGAGTCAGGAACTCTCTGCAAACCTCTGTGATCAAACTGTGGTGAAGCAAAGATCAAGACAAGAGTATAAAACCATTACAAAGCTCTGGCTGTTCCCAGGAGCAGAGGCCCCAGTAATGGTGACATGGGAGAAGTCTGGAACCAGCAGGACTCTTCCTACAGTCAGCATCTGACCAAACTGCAGGCGAGAACCCACTGGTCAAGGTCAGAAGTCCTCTGCACAGATGGAGAACCTGCCGGAACACTGACAAATCATAACAGCTTATTGACAATCAGGCCTCAACAGCCTGCAAACAGCATGTAAAGGACTCTGAGAGCAGGAGGAAAGATTCTCTGGTCTGATGAGACAAAGGCTGGACTCTCTAGGTAGAAATCTGCTAACACCGTCCCTACAGCAGCAGAGACAGGGAGACTGGTCAAGACTGAGGGAAGGATGAACATAGCCACATTCTGAGAGGAACTTGAAGAAAACCTGCTCCAGCGACCTGAGACTGGGGTGAGGTTTCACCTTTCACCCCAACAGCGGCCCAGCTCAGACAACACTGAGGCGGCTTCTGGACCAGTCTGACTGTCACTGAGTGGTCCGGACTGAAACCCCAGAGTTCACAGACACTTCACAACCAATCTGACAGAACTCCAGAAGATCTGCAGGAAGAACCCAGGTGTCCAACAAGACCTGAAGCAGAAATTTGTTAAGTATACTGTACTATTGTATTGCCTTAACTTGTAAGCAGCATTTTAATGCTCGAGGTCATTACAGTGAAGTTAATTGTAATTCTACTTTCAATAATAAGGCATCAAATTTAATCAGCTGAGGATCTATGGTTTGCTTGTACAGTCAGTCAGTTATTTGGCTACTTTAAGTTGTTACTAATAAAAAAATAATAAAAAAAAATTAAATGTATTATTCTAGGTCAAGATCAGATAAGACTTAAATGAGGAAACTAACAAGCTAGCAGTATGTAATTTTAAAATTGTGTTTAATTACCACCTGCAACATTAAATTGCACATGAATGCATGAGTAAATTATTTCTTTGAAAGATTTTCTTAACCTGGATGATTGTGTACATGTTAAAAAGTAGTCCACTGTCTATTGAGCCGAGTGTAACACAAATCTTTATCAAATGTTGCTGCAGCAGGTACGTTACAGTACTACAAAGAGATTGCAAGACATTTAGTTGTAAAGCCAAATTCATTTAAAAAAGTATTTTTTATTGTCTTCAAAGAAAAGAGTTGCTTTTCAAAGTTTTTATTATTAGTTTTCAATAGGTATCAGTCTGCTCATCCTGAGTCTTATCCTGCTTTTCTATAGGAAGTCTGCAACCAATAAGAGTCTGTTAAATCATGTTTACCTACTGTATATCATATCAGAGGGGGGCGACACTGACCACACCAGATCTGATTTTTTAATAAAAAAAGAGAAATATCAGCCTGACATTCTGGCCTGAGCTGTCTGTGTGTTTAATTGTGTGACTGCATGTATCGGTTTCAGAGGCTGAGGAAACCACCCGCTGCCCAAAAGTCTCAGCTTCTGCTGCCGCAGATAGCACCTGGACTTTGCTGAACAGACTATTTACATATCAAACGCCCCGCATGAAAGAGACAGACAGAAAGGAAGGACATTTCCTCTGGAAAAAGTATATAAACTAAACAAGGAAGTAAAAGGAGTTATAATAAAGGTGGGCAAACTGTGTGGCACTCTGTTTACAGATAAACACACAGGTCTTTATAGTGTGACAATAAAATGGCAGACCTGGACACAGGCGCACAAACACACAGTAACAGGGCAGTGAAGGCGAGCTGTATTAGGTGTACCTAGAATTTCAGTGTTTGGAGAGAAAAGATAGAGAGAACAGGGGAGACAGGGGGTGTGAGGGAAGACAGACAGGGAGGGGAGGCGAAAGCTGAGCGTACACTTGACACCCAGCTAATAGTAAATCCTCAGCTTTATACTGTAATTTACTGCAGAGCCTTCAGGCCAAACTGCCTTTGAAGTGCTCCAAAATGTCAAATCAATTATTACTTAAATGAAAAAAGAATTCAATTTAAGCATTTCATGATAATCGGTAACATTTCATGATAGAAAAAAAGCAAAGCAATTTGAGAAGATTTGAGCCCCGGCTCCATTTTTCTGTGCAGTTCTTTTTTATTCGTCCTACTCAGATATGCTGATTGGAATATAAAGTTGTTGATGATTGCTTCTTTTCTTCATCTTCCCCTTTCTTGTGTCATCATGATCGCAGAGTAAGGAAAATCAATTTGGAGGTATAATACTCTTCATCAATTGGAACTGGGCAATAATGATGTTCTACACCTGTGAGTGTGTGTCTGTGCGAGGGTGTGTGTGTGCTTAGTGAGCAGTG
Source organism: Monopterus albus (assembly GCF_001952655.1). Lineage (NCBI taxonomy): Eukaryota > Metazoa > Chordata > Actinopteri > Synbranchiformes > Synbranchidae > Monopterus > Monopterus albus. The sequence goes on along the minus strand of NW_018128012.1, from coordinate 178,305 downwards.
TTAAGAAGAACAGCATGGAACAATACACCTTCTTCATGATTCATTACGTCCTAATGTCGCTGCGTGAATAAAGACGGTGCAGGCCTTTTGAATTACACACGCCTCACACTAATGGCTCTGAAAATAGGCCACACCAGCGTGCACGCAACCGCCCTCCTCCCCACATGGCTCTTTGTTCGTGGACAGGTAAAGCAGACGAGCCATGACATGTACAGCTTTTCTCAATGACATGCTGCCGATGACAATATTGCCCGTTACGTCTATATCAACGATGGTGGCTTATAATTCCCTTTGGCAGCATGTGAGGGAGCTGAAATGAAAACTGTGGTTAAAGGGTCAGTTCACCTAAATGACAAACCGTTTTAAAGTCATGCAGACGCTATAGAATGTACAGTATGTGCTAATGTTTAAAGATATCGGGCAGATTTATTCTGCGACCACAGTTATAGAGTAAACCTCTGGTCCAAAGCATTTTACCTCTGTAAAAAGTCAATAAAATGACATCTATATTCATCCATCCATTATGTACACCGCTTATTTCTGAATAGGGTCACGGGGGGCGGGAGCCAATCCCAGTTGACATTGGGCGAGAGGTGAGGTCCACCCTGGGCAGGTCACCAGTCTGTCACAGGGCTGACATGTAGACAGACAACCACACTCACTCCTATGGGCAGTTTAGAGTCACCAGTCAACCTAAGCTGCATGTCTTTGGACTGTGGGAGGAAGCTGGAGTACCCAGAGAGAACCCACACAGGCACAGGGAGAACATGCAGACTCCACATAGAAAGGCCCCAGGTCGATCTGGGGTCGGACTGAGGCAACAGCGCTAACCACCACGCTTCTGTGCCACCCACATCTATATTCATGATTAGATACATTTGAATCTGAATGGGAACATGTCAATTTGTGTGTTTTTGCTTTATGTGGACTTGTTTGGCAAACCGAGCTCAAAGGTTCAGCTCCTGTTACATCTGAAGGTTTGTGTAGCAAGCAGTGACTCATTCAATTCACTTTTATTTGTATAGCACCAATTCACAACAACAATCATCTCACAGCACTAGGTCTAGACCCTAAAGTATTCTAAGCAAAACTCACCATCCCCCTTGAGCAGCATTTAGCAACAGCGAGAAGGAAAAAAGTCCCTTTACTGGAAGAAACCTCCGACAGACCCCGGCTCTTGGTGGGCGGCCTTCTGCCTCAACCAGATGAGGTGAGTAGATAGAGGAGAGAGAAAGGCATCAGGACACAACAAACACTGAGCAGGTTATTTTAGGTCAGAGGTACCTTTGTTTTCAAGCATTTAACAGCCAACAATGCTTTGTGCTTATACATATTTCATACAATTAAAGTAGCATTTCCTACAGCTTGAGTTACTTTGTGGTGGATGGTTCACTGGAGGGGGCTTTCACCTTTACCACTTAAATGCAGCATCTCAGGCTCTTTGATCAAACCACACTTTCACCTTTCAGTTTGTGTTACTACCTATTTAGATTTGTATTATTGCTCATCTACTTTATATTTCTCTTGTATTTTGTGGCATTCGTGTGGACGGCAAAGTAAGAATTTCATTGTACAAGGAAACATGTTTCCTAACTCTGCATATGACAAATAGACACTGACTTTTAAACCAACTCCTATGTTCTGCTTTGATCAAACCACACTTTCACCTTTCAGTTTGTGTTACTACCTATTTAGATTTGTATTATTGCTCATCTACTTTATATTTCTCTTGTATTTTGTGGCATTCATGTGGACGGCAAAGTAAGAATTTCATTGTACAAGGAAACATGTTTCCTAACTCTGCATATGACAAATAGACACTGACTTTTAAACCAACTCCTATGTTCTGCTTATGAACTGTTGTCTTTGGGAGCCAAATGGTATGATTTCTAAAGTTGACTGCATTTCTCATAAAACCCAGTGCTTGCTGTATGATTTGCCCTTTTACTGCATGATTAGGAAGATCCATTGATTGCCTCCTCTTTAAATTTCTACCTTGTTCACATTCTAATTCATGTCAGATCTTCCCTCCTCAGCAGCAGCTGATTTCCAACCATGCAATTGTTTCTAAATCATTCTAGCTATAGAAAATGGAACATTTCTAAAAGCATCTCAATATGCAGCCTGACACTAGATAATATTCCTGATACTTTCGTCTCAATAGGACAGAAGTTAAAATAAACAACGCACACATGCAAAAAATGGCTAAAGGCGAATACACAATGCAACATGTTACTTTAGAGGTCAACATAACAGCTGCTGGCCCTGACTATTTCAAACCTACCTAAGGAAAGTGCATCAAAATACTCTTTCACGAACTACATAACCCCAACTTGTGACTCTTGTGTATCACATGCACACGAGTCACAAAGATAATTTTCCATCAACCTGTGAAACTGAGACTTGCTCGCCATTTTTGATTTGATTTGATTTGATTTATTTTTTCAAGCATATACAACAGTTGATATAACAACACACATTTTTACACACAATCCAATATCAATTTGCTTATACCTAGTACATGCTTGAATGGAGTAGGAAGAAGTCAGACTTATCCAGTCCTACCCCATGTCATCATCTTACCATCATTGGTTTGCAAGCAATAAATGAATCACTTCTACACACACACATATTATACTAAAAAAAGAATAACAGTGTTAACATTCTTACATCACACAAGTGATATACTAAAGAAT